>NW_021604568.1:16182348-16189232 GCF_004785775.1 Grammomys surdaster | reverse complement strand
CCTTCCTTCCTTCCTTCCTTCCTTCCTTCCTTCCTTCCTTCCTTCCTGCCAGCCATCTATCCATCCAAACGTATATGTCTGTTTGTCTATATGCTTGTGTGTGGCTATTTGTGTATGTATGTAAGTATGCATGAATACTTGTGGAATTGGTTGTGACAGTCGGGCCTGGCCAGAGTATGAATGTTTGAATGTGTGCCTCTGTGTGTGAGTGTGTGTGAGTGTGTGTGTGTGTCTGTGTGCACACACATATTTGCCTGTATAAAGCATCTTAATTCTTTTCCTTTCATTCCTCTCTGGTTCACAAAGAGTTAACCAGCTTAGCCAGGGAAGCTCTGGATGATTCACCAGAGAAAGGAGCACTGGCAATGAATCCTTTTACTCAGTTCCCTGCTGCTAAACAGCATGAGTTAATCACCAGATGTTAGCACTTTTTAAAGCACAAGTATAAAGAGTTAATAAAAAGTTAAGTTTCTGGCACTTAATGAAGCACAGAACTGTAAGAAAGAGTAAAACAAAGCACAGATCATTATAATGCTTAACAAAACAGAGTTAAAGACAAAAGTATTTTAACCAGTGTTTTTAACCATAGAATAAGCAAGGACGTTTTTAGAATCTTTTGGAAGTTATCAGCAAGCATTCAGTGTAGTGAGAGAGCTAGGAGGCCGGAGACCATCACTCTTTAAAGCTGTGTCTCACTTCATGGCCATTCCATGCTAGGCAGGCTCCCAGCAAGAATCCTTGTCTGTGAAATACAATCCTTACAGCCTATAGACAACTGTGTATAAACTAGAAAATGCCATCAGATCACAACATGTTTATTTCAAAGCCACACTTCCAGAGGCACTATGAGGGCTACATCATTAACATCCAGGGCTGCATCACAAGCAGAGCACTCTAAGATGCCAGTCATTAAAAATGTCCTTGAGGGGATGAAGAGCTGGCTCAATGGTTAACGGCACTTGTTGTCATTGCAAAGGACCCGGGTTCGATTCCCAGCACCCACATGGAGGCTCACCACTTCCCTCAGGTATCAGATACACACATGGTACTCAGACATACACACAAAATAAATCTAAAATAAAAAAATTACTGTGATCCTAAATCTTGCTATGCACTGGCTAGTGCTTCAGACTTGCAAGCAGGCCTGGCAGGGGTTGCAATATCATGGACAGAACTCATGCCTGCTTAACTTATTAAGTCCTCATTTTTCAGAACTACCCGTATTCACTGTCCCCAAAGAATGAAATCCTCGGAGCTCACTTTTGTTGTACAGGTCTACAGACGGTGCTGTGGGAAGACCAGTCTCTCCTCTGGCACGCTGTGGAGCAGTAGTACGTCTGCTTGCACTGGGAACACCTCAGGGACCCTGTAGAGCACAGTCTGTCTCAGTCTAAGGCATTACAGAAGGTTATAGTAACAATTTTGGCATTTTGGTTTCTTTAAAAAACACAGAAATAATTATATCTTTTCATCTTAATCCCAGGGGTGTGGGGAATGGAGTTGCTTCATGGCTGACTCTGATTTTCCTCGTGCTTTAGCAGTGGTGTGATTTTGCCAGCTGCAGACAGTTTCTCCAATTATGTGATGTTTGGAATTCTGGGGACTTTTTAGAAGGTTATATATGTGCTAGGGCCCCTCAGAGGTGGGTAGGTTATTGGTTGGTTGGGGGTATTGTTGGTTGTTTGATGTTGGTTGTGGTTTGTGAAGTCATATGCAAAGAACAAAGAAGAAAAAGAAATCAGATATCCTGACAGTGAAGATCAAACTTGCTCCAAGGAACTTGATGCCCCTAATCAGCAGGAAGTAGTTTAATCTAATGTTGTCCCCTTTCCCCTATATCCTTTCTTCTTTATCTAGTGCTAGGGGTTTGAAAGGGTGGAAAAACAGTGGAGAAGGGTAAAAGAAAGAAGAGCCCACAAAATAGCAAAACCCAGCTACATACCATAGTGAGCTACCATAGTGGTTCCTTAGTGGTTCCGAGCACTGGCTACTCTTCTAGAGAACTGAGGGAGGTTCCTATGACCGTTGGTGCAGACACTGAACACAAACTAAGCAAAGATGCTAGGAGCTCTGATTGCCAGAACCAAAAGCTAGACACAAACACAACATCTCTTACCAGGGTCAGACAAACTGCCAAAACCCCACATCCTATATGGCAAAGGTGTACAGCCATCTGTTCATTTTTTAAAACAAATTGTGAAATACTATGACACAGTTATACAGTAGCTACTAACCATTTCTCAACACACACAAGTAACTGGTACATCACTGACAGATTAATCTAAAACCACCCCTAATGAAGTAAAATACAAATGAGCGGGCCTATGGCTTTGTAATTCCATTGGTAACATGACTGCCTCAGGGCTAGAAGGATGGGGAGGAATGTGAAAGCAGCTTCCGAGGCGACAGAAACATTCTGTCTTGATAAGATGTGTGTCTGTGCATTTCAGGATGTGCTGTCATCTTTGTTTAAAACATAAATGTGGTAAGTAAGTGAGTGTGCAGGAGGAGCAGAGGCTGTAGGGATGTAGCGGCAGCGGCCACCGGGATGGAAAATGGGCACACGACATCACCCAAGCCATTCAGTTTCATGAGACGTTACACAGTTCACGATCACCATAGCAATACACTCCTCAGAAGTACAGAAAGATCACCCTGTGGACATCAAAAGCAAACCTGCTTACCAAACAGGCCACAGCGGTGGCAGGTTGTTGACCGAAGGGGTGGTCCTAAAGAGTTGAAGAGTGCTGGATTATTTACGGACAAGGCATTCTCAAACAACTTGTGAGATTTTTTTGACTTTTCAGGAGTCACATTATTGCTGGGCTTCTATGAAACAAAGAACAGTAATATTAGAAGGTCTCTTCCAACACTCCATGTGGGACTGCCTCACTGGTAAAACAGAACAGGTAAGACTTTCCCTGCTCTTCTCTTACATACAGTCGAAACTCTAAACAAAGCATACAAAACTAGCACAAGGCCAACTCTGTCTATACTCAAGTTGGTAAAATCATGACTCCCCCAGCTGTATGTATATAACATAAAATTTACATAACCACTAGGAAAGCTATTCAGAGATATGTGCTAATCAAACTGAAGTTATGAAGTGTTCAATGAACTCACAAGAATGGGGGAAGCATAGACGGCAGAGATAAGCATTCTGTACAGTTAAACAGGTTAACAGATGTCAGTGAGATACATCTTGTATGAGAAATTCAAGCAGTGGAAAGATAGAATATTACCTCATAAAGGTTATCTAACAGAGACCAGGGGACAGCATATTACTGTCAGATAAAAGGTTACAGAGGAAAGATAATTTCCACAGAGGACATTACGTGACCAGTCAGTCTAACAAGACGACCTGACAACCATACGAGTGTTTTCAGTCAACAGCAGAGGTCCATAGTGTGAAGAAGAGAAAGGCAACCAGTGAGCACAGATGGAGAGTCATGTTCTCTCAACAACTAATTTGACCAAACAGAACCAACTAGCATCAGAACTCAGCAGCATCATGTAGTCCACAGGCTCAGCGGGACACACAATAGCCATTGTACCAACAAGGGCAGACCACACACTCTGCTCAAGAGCTAAAAGAGCATGGAACAGCAAGCCTGCAAGCTGAGCTGTAAATCAACCCACAACGAGTTGCGGGCTGGAGCACAGCTCAGAGGCACGTGTCCTCTGTGCTTAGCATCAGTAGGAGCCGGGACCTTAGAAAACAAAGCTGCAAATGACGTCCCACATGTCAGAAGGCAGTAAGTTCATCACTCCGAACACTGGGAAACTCAAAACCACTCTTCTAAAGAGCCATGTGGGTCTCAAGTTAAGGCATACTGAACAAAAACAAAAAATTCCTACACATTATCAAAGTGTTTGGGACACTTAAAGTTCTGGTGAGAGAAAAACTGAGAGCAGCCTGTGATCACAGGAGACAAGCACCCACATCAGTGACTTCTCTTTCACCTTCCTGTAGCCAAGTGAATAAATAAAATGGAGTATAGCCAGACTACACACCCTACAAACTTCACATAGTCAAGAACAGACTCAACTCTGCACACGTAAAAACTGACTACATAAGCAACACACACCAGCTCTTAACACTTATAAACAAACCACAGTTTAAGAGCCCCACAAAAGAAATGTCAAAGGCCAGGATGTTTTCACCAGAGTTCTACCAAATGTTTCAACAACAATAATGGAGGCTCGCTTTGAGGAAACAGAAGAGTACACTTATTCCATGACACATGGTGTTTACTTCAGAGATGCAAGGCTGCTTAGCTAATTAACATATTAAATAAACCCACAAAACAGAATACAATATCTGTCAGTATGAATCAGTATAGTAAACGCATTTGATTCCCAGAATAAATGACTTCAACAGAGTCACAGGACACAAGCTAAGTTTAGAAAGCTCTTCCATTTCTGCTTCTTAGCAATGAGTTCAAGGACACACAAATGTAGGAACCACTCAAAAAATAACTATTAAGTAGAAATCCAACAAGAGACTTGCACAGAAGCTGAAAACTGCACAGCGAAAGCGATCAGAGACAACATCATGGAGACAGGGTCTGTAGTCAGAAGACTCAATACAAAAAAGGTGCCTAACTCTCCACCAGGTACAGATATAATGCAATCCATGCTGAAATCAGAGCAATGTTTCCATGTAGACACAGACAAGATTATTCTAATCAGTCTATCTTAAGGCAAGCAAACTACAATGTCTAGAATAATCTTGAAAATCAAAATAAAGCTGAATAGATCAATGAGATTTCAGGACTTATCTGGATTGTGGATGAATGAACTAATGAACTCCAGGACTTGTTAGGCACTGATTGTGACTCTGGCGCTGGTGAAGGACAGAGCAGTGAGTGGGAAGCCATGAAGAACAGAACACATCTGTGCCATTTACAACTTTTTATGTATCCTCAACTGACTTGACTAATTCACGGACAATCTAGACAAGCTAACCTTCCCATAAACAGCAGCAGGACAGCAGAACACCTGACACACAGCAGAGCACAAGACTGAAGAGACCTCAACTGAAGCTCCTTCGACAAAATAAACTCAAACAGATCAAATTATAAGAACTCTGAAAATTTTTTCATCAAGAACGAGTCAGAGTGAGCTAGAGTAGTAAAGAGTTTGCAGTCTTAATCCCCGAGTCCAGTGCGCACGTGGAGACTTTGGCCAGCCAGCCAGCTTCTAAACGAAGCCTTTTGTTCTGCAAAACATCTCCTTCAGAGCTGAGAGGATGAGGTGCAGGCAGGAGCAAGGCCAGACAGACTATGCTTCACAAACAAACAAACAAACAAACAAACAGGACTTGGATTCTGAAGCACACACACACAAAAAAAAACCTTCCAAAACTTAACAGTTAAAACCTGAATGAGGGCTGCAGAGATGGCTTGGTGGTTATAGCACTGGCTGCTCTTTCAGGACTTGGGTTGAATTCTAAGCACCCACATGGCAGCTCACAACTGAAATTCAAGCCCCAAGTGATCTGACCCCCTCATATAGACTTGAATGCACACAAAACCATACACATATAAAATTAATTATATTGGTTAAAAAACAAACAAACAAAAACTAAATGAAGCCAGCTGGCAGTGGTGAATGCCTTTAATCTCAGGACTCTGGAGGCAGAGGCAAGCAAAACTCTGAGATCAAGGCCAGCCTGGTCTACAGAGTGAGTTCTAGGACTCCCAGGGATACAGAGAAGCCTTGTCTTAGAAAAACAAGCCAAAACATAAAACAACTAAATGACTCACCTAGAAAATGGACAAAAGACAAGTACAACTCCAATTAATACTGTGTATCGCTGACTCTTCATCTCATGACAAAACATTAATATTTAACAATCAAGCCAGCCCAATCACCAAGGAGTTGCTAAGACAGAAGCCTGCAATAGAATTTCACTTAGAAACTGTTCTCAGCGACCAACTGTATAACTGAGGACCTCTCAGCCACTGCCAATGCTCAAGGAGGGACAGAGCCTACAGAGGTGGTCACAGAAAGGAATCTCAAGGGCCCTGTGATGATGGCCATGTCCTCTGTCAGTGCTGGCTATGATCCTGGAGAACACTGGATAAAGCTTACACAGGCCACACTCTAAACATGACAACTGCTTGAATGGGAATCTACAGTTACTTAAAAAAAAAAAAAAAAAAGACATTTTCCTAAGAAAAGTTCTAGGTTAGAGAAATCTCAAACTTGACCTTGAATGACCCTAACAAAACAAATGCCTCTTTAGTAGCACAGAAAGTGTCAGAATGCAGTAAAGAAACTTACGATTTTTACTTGGTTAGGTGGTGAATTGTTTCCAAGACTTAATGGTGATACTGGGTTTCCTGGGAGAGAGAAAACATAATTCCTAATAAATGCCAGTTACTGCTTTTCACTTCTGATAACTCAGTGACACCCAGACAGTGTGCTATCCCCAACAACCTCCCGGCTACACTGCAAATAAGCAAGCAACACGCTCTTCTTTCTGGGTAAAAGTAAGATTTGCTGGGATCATAGGTATGCATATCATTTCTTGAACTAAAAGTTTTACTGTAAACTTTTCTCCAGTCAGAAAGCAGACAAGTTCATTCCTTTTGAACTCTATTTTGCAGTTGTTAAATGAATGGCCTAACAAGTCAACTGGATTCCTGTATGCTCCTCTCTATCAGTCACCCATGACGGGACTTTAAAGTGTCTTAAGAGATTCCAGCCTCACAGACAGGAAAAGGAGCATCAAACAGTCTTCACAAATTAAGCACATTTAAGAGTTAGTGCTAATACACAGAGGAATTAAACAGGGAAGGGAAAGGAAGGGGAGAGGAGAGAGGAGGGGAAGAGAGAGGAGGGGAAGAGAGAGGAGGGGAAGAGAGAGGAGGGGAAGA
>NW_021604568.1:16057222-16181948 GCF_004785775.1 Grammomys surdaster | reverse complement strand
GGGGAGGGGAGAAGAGAGGGGAGGGGAGAAGAGAGGGGAGGGGAGAAAAGAGGGGAGGGGAGAAAAGAGGGGAGGGGAGAAAAGAGGGGAGGGGAGAAAAGAGGGGAGGGGAGAAAAGAGGGGAGGGGAGAAGAGGGAAGGACCTGGTAAGGAGGAGGACAGCTAACATCCAGGGTCATTTGAGGGGTTGTATAGAAGCCTGTTACTGTAAAGGCTTCTTAAAATATATACATATAGTGAAAGAAATCTAAATGGAGTCACCAAAAATAACAGGGAAGGCAATGCCGCAATGTTCATCCCCAAGTGAAACCTCCAATTGTGGAAACAGGTTACATCTGGTTGAGTCATTTGTAAACGAGACACCATGGGAACCTTCAAATATCTCAGGGTACTGTCAAGGCTACTGGTTAATTTTCACAAACTGACGGTAAGGCCCCATTGCTTAGACGACACTTACATACTATTGAACACAGAGAACTTGAGGTGGTGCCTCACCACAGCATTTATCCCTACTGACTAGTGTTCATGGTACTAGAAGACACTCTGCACATTACCAGAGGGGAAAGGTAACCAACAACCCAGCTACAAACCCTGACATATACAATAGCTGACTTGCTGACAAGATGCACTGATGCAAGTAACACAGATGTATTATGGGAATAACTAGACAACTCTCAGAGTGGTCAAGGCCTACTCCATGAGCTAGAACCAATGCTTGACACTGCTTAGGTGGCCAAGAAGGTAGAAAGATCATGGACTTTGGGGAAAGTCAATACTATTCTGGTAAAGGAGCATAGCGATAAAATGACTCTCAGTGACATTATGCTATGCTCACAAATCAGAGTCTCACCAGCCACCATCAGAGAAGCCTCCTGTAGGAGGTGGGAACCAATAAGGAGCCGCACAATGGCAACCTGCAAGAGTGTAAGACTTTGAAACATTTGGTCTTAAATGAGGTGTCTCCATCAAACCCCCTCCCCTCAGGGCTCAGACAGCTGTAAGGATGAGGAAGTGGAAAGATTCTAAGAGCCAGAACAGATGGGAGACACAGGAGGACTGACAAACATATGCACTTAAGAGACTGTGGCAGCAAAGCCAGATTCGGTCCCAGCATTGATGGGGAGTGAACAGGATCTTCCATCCCTAACCAAGACTCAATCTCTGCAACTGATACCCACTTACTAATTAAAAATGAGTTTCCTCCAGGGGAGTCTGACTGACATGTAAGAGCAGCCCCGTGCCAGGGAGTCCATGCCAACACACAGCGAATTCTGCAGTGTGGCTTTGGGGTTTTTGTTTTATTTTGTTCTTTTGGCCTTACTAATCTTTTGCTTGTATATTAAAGTTTTTGGTTTTGAGTTTTCTGGTTTTTTGAGCTTTTTCTTTTTTAAATTCTGGGTTGTTTCTGTATTTTCTGAAGAGACAAGAGAAAGAAAGGATGTACATTTGGGTGAGTGGGGAGGATTTGGAAGAAGTTGGAGAGGGAGAAATCTATGTTCAGAATATATTAGATGGAAATAATGTATTTTCAATAAAATGTCTGTATTTCAGAAAAGTGCCAATAATGCAGCACAGAGCCTCAGCCCACAGCATTAACCCCACAGCTGCCTCAGAGGCGTAGTGTTGGGCCACCCTCGAGTGGCCTGCTGCCCATCTGGAGAGTGGCAGTTCGCTGTGTCAGCTGCACCATGTATGAAGCACTTAAGCTTGCAGTGGCAGCTTCTTCTTCCTTAGATATGTATTTCCTGTTGACCATGCAGTGACAAACCCATTCTACTAAGCTGTGAGAAAGCACTGGACAAATAGCTAACTCTGAGGGAGGCCGGGCATCCTTCTTAGGTTGCAACCCTACGCTTTCTAATACTCAAGAGAAATTGGGAGTAATCCTTTCTTCCTTGCAAAAATTACAAAAAGCTACTTCTACACAACCATTAAGGTTTAACATGGTGATTTTTACTGTTCCATTGAAGGTAATTTTTTTTTAACAAAACTGGCATATCTGGGTTTATTAGTTTATGGCAATAAAAAATTCAGCAACCTAGGCTGGTGCTGGATCTGAACTGAACTGTGAAATGAATGCAGTTCACATATCCTTAGGTTTGACGTAAGGACCTTCTAGAATCCAGGGGTCATGTTGAGGACTGGGTTAACACAGCGTTAAAATATCACATCTCGTACACCCAGAAGGTAAATCCTACCAAGCCCCCCTCCTCCTTAAAGAGCAAGCTTTCAAAATCATGAAAAAAATCCTTTAAAAGCAAATCACATGAAATTATTAACATCATAACTATGTGTCTGTGGGCTGCTATGTGCAAGGTAATTTTAAGTCAATTTCAGACATGCCATTAAAACCACCACACTGTCCTTTCTAGGTCCCTGGGGAAGTTCATCTGTGGCCATTTCCCACTGTGCAACCTTCTATGTCATTAACGAAGCCAAGGCTATTACTTGATTTTCTGTCTAAATAATAACTGGGTGGGAGAGCTCTCCTGCGGTCATTTGGCCGTCCTGCTATCCCAATGTGTTCTGTTAAAGAAGTCAGAGTCCATGAGAATCAAGAGGAAGAGTGCAGTTTCCACTCACCTGTTGGTAACGTCTTCCTGTCTCCTTTGGACCCACCTACTTCTCCATTGATACCAGCAGGGTTTGAAGAGACCACCGAATTGTCTTCCTGACTAGCTAAATACTGTTTGTTTTGTTCACAAAGCAAAAAATTGTTCTTTTTATTTCCGTTCTCTGGGCTTTTCAGTCTGAAATTGGGATGGTTATGCTGTGCTATAGGACTTCTTAGAGAATCGTGGGGTGGAAGCTTGCTCTCCTTTTTCTCAAAATTAAATGGCTCTGCCATTTTACAAGTAGAGGCTTCCAAATTATTTCGTGGCATCATATTAGGTGTAATTTAACATTCACTGACGTCTGAGAAAAGAAATATATTTAAGAGGTGAATTTAATTGTGAAAGCAGATGAACTATAAGCACAGGTGACTTCGTTCAAACATTGCGTATCAGATAATTCCTATCAATAATTCCAAGCAGACTTAATCTTGCTATTAAAATCTGGCCTACAATATACAAATATTTCTTTACTCATAAGTATAAACTCCAGGTTTGGCAGATTCATTTACACCAACTCAAGCACATGAGAAGTTCTTGAAGTACCAGGAACAGAAAAGACCTCTCACAACTGAAAACACTCTTTCCTATGTAAAGCCGACGTCTTCCTGGTGGAGTATGATAGTCTATTGCTTACATCAGAATGTCATTCTGCCTTCTACCTTACACCATGGCAACTCTACCAACAGAACTACCACTTACCCAGAGACCCTGGCTCCTCCCCCTGCCTGACCATCCAAACCACCCTTCTCAGCTCCTCTCAGCTGACACCTACTCTGTCTGGTTTGCTCAAGCATTCTGCTTCAACAGTCTCCAGCTGAGCTTCATAAACTGGAAAATATGTATTTCTTTCAAGGACCTATGCACGTAGCTTCCTCTGAAAATCAGTTTGACTTGCGGCAAGCTTCCTATGTCACAGTGGCTGCAGGTGCCTGGGAGGCAGGCTTGTCGGGACACTGTTGGCTTGAGGTTTACCTATCACTCTGAAGGAGTGTTCTCACTGCCCAAAGCCCCTGGAGTGCACCAGCAGCTCCTCCTTTTAGCAGAGTGACATGTAACATGAAGCTGAGACTTCCTATGCCCTCAAAACCTTCAAAGGGAGAAGCCAGAAACTAAATGTCACTTAACATGGTTTTGAACAAACTAACAGCAGAAAAATGTTGCCCCTTTGTGTCCTAAAACGTCTATTTTATTACTCGTATTAAGTTAGATAATACTATACTACAACCCTGACAATAATGAATTTGGGGTCCATGAAAAAAAAAAACTGTCAACAGAAAGTTTTCTGAACATGCAGCATCCAAGAAACGAATTCAGATTCAGACATGCAGACAATTAAAGATATTTCCAATAGACTTTCCAGTTGCACTGCACCATTGGGATGAAATAGTCTATGTCTTAGACGTACACTATGTACAGTCCACACTGCAAACACCTCAGCCTGGCAATGCCATCAAACACTGCCCAGAACACCTCAGCCCAGATCCATGACCGTTGTTACCTTTCAGAATTTCTAATCCTTTCTGCCTTTACAAATACATAAATGATTTAGTTAGAACACATTTCTAGTGTTTTCCTATCTTTATTTCCCTAAGTATATGAAATCAGTAAATCTTTGAACTATACTGTGTTAGAATATTTGATTTTTGAAAATTACTTTTTAAGCTACAAACTTGAGTTTCATAAAATAAATTTTGGCTAGAGTTTTAGAGATTTTCCAAGTTTCTAAAATGGTTCTAAACATGCTTTTGCTTTTTTTTTCTATGTGTGACTTAAAGCAGTACATTTAGCATTGGCTATCATAAAGCCAAATTATCAATCAACTCAGAAAAGTTACTTACACTGCACCATAAGCTATTGTATTTGGATGTGACTTAGTTCTTTATATAAATTATGTAAATGTGTAAATCACGCAAGCACAGTCATCTTATTAGCATGTAATTTTCCTTAATATTTAATCACTATAACGTTTAAGCAACAAATAGAGAAGATTTAAGCGTAGAGGACAGTCCGTCCAAGGTAGACTACTTCAGCTGGACTCACTCCACTGCTCCATCCCACTCAGAAATTCCCACTGCAGTACAAATTTGGACTTACACAATTTCATACTTTTATTTAGGGATTGTATTAAAAACAAACTGTCTTCCTTGCAACTCTCACTCACATGCTGATCTGCAAACCCTCAGACATCCTATGCTTCCTTCACCTGCAGATCAAACACCTACATTTCTCTCGACTCCACACTTTATTATCAGAGATCCACATACCTTGTGGCCTACAACTGAGTATGATTCCAGATACATCCTGACAAGAAGCAGGACTCCCTGACTAGGACACGGCAGTGACCACTCACGCTTAAGTGTTTATTTAGAGCCAGGGCAGCTGTTGAGTTCCAATAAAACACTGTCACCTATGTGACTTTCTAGAACATGTAGCTCAATCATTACACGGTTTGTTTTCTATACATATTAACACACACTGCACTTATAGTAAACACTAAAATCAGGACAACATAGCCCTTTAAAGCTGAATTTAACATTAGAGAACGCCAGCGAACAAAAACACGCCACAGGAGCTAGAGACGGTTCAGCAGGTTAGAAGCACTTGCTACCAACCCCGATGGCTGGATTTGATCCTGGGACCTTACAGTAGGAGAGAACTAAGGAATGCGAGCCGTCTTCTGGCTTCCACATGTCATAGGACAGGCATGTACACATGGTAAACTAAACAGCAGCTGCAAAACAACTTACACCACTTAGACTTATCTCATGTCGAGCACTCAGTCTTGAGTGGGTCTGTATAGCCTCATTCTGTGACTTCCAGCTCACAGACTCCTGATAGGCATGAGTAAGGAGAGTTGACAGAGAATTCTGAAGGGTCATGGTATCTCCTGGTCTAACCACACCAATCGCCTCTCTTTATGACACACTATTTTAAAAAGCATTTTTTTTAATTTTATGTACACTGGCGTTCTACAGGCATACATGCCTGTGTGAGGGTGTCACAAGTCCTGGAATTGGAGTTACAGACCGGTGTGAGCTGCTACGTGGGTGCCGGGAATTGAACCTGGGTCCTCTGCAAGAGCTGCCAGTGCAGTGCTCTTCATCTTTGGGCCATTTCTCCAGCCCAGAACACACTTTTTTTTTTTTTTTTTAATAAGACACTGGTGATGAATTGAAATGTAACAATCCCAGAATTCATAGTAATTATCTGCTGGTTTAGCTAACAGAGGAGATCTGAAGGGGCCTCAAATTTCTTAAAATTGAGAATCAATGTACAGTAGCTTGTGTTGAAATATATAGAACTGTCAATTGAAAGAAAAAAGTGAATTTAATGAAATAGTTCTGTTGATCCAGAGAGAGGAGAGGGAGAGAAGGGAGAGAGGAGAGAGAAAAGGGAGGAAAAGAAAGAAAGAGAGAGAGAGAGAGAGAGAGAGAATATGAGACCTTCCCTTCGTGTGTATTCCTCTTGTGCTTCCAGTGCAGTGAGAAGTAAAGTTTCCCAAAGTAGACCTTGACTTTCTAGTCTCATAGAGTCCACTTTGTGCTTTCTAATATGGCTGGAGGCATCCCTACAAACAATGGCTAGCCTGGTCTCTTCCCTCCTGGAGTTCAGAGCCTAGGCCTTAGGGAGGCCCTGCTGCTAGGGATTAGGTGCACTGGCATTCTTCCCCTCAAGTATGTTCTTGCCTTCCCAGTGACCTTGTCCATTCCAGGAAAGACATTCTACCCAAAAGGAAAGGGCAGCTTAGAGCTGCAAAAGTCAATGGTTTGGTAGACCACAATCCTGATCAGAGATCAGGCCCAAGCCACATCTTCCTCATTTAGCTATGCTATTTTCCTTAGAGCTGCTTCAGCTTTCCAGAATTCAGTGACTGCAAAATGCAGGCAGCAGCAGTAACTTCCTCCTAGATACTATCATGAAGATTAGACAAGGGACAGGATTTAAGCCACCCAGGGAAAGGGAGGCTGCTTTCTAACATCCTCCTTCCTGCAAGGAACAGCAAACAACTCACTTGGGGGACCAGGATGGACCAATGGACGGACGGACAGACGGACACACACACACACAGAGAAAATCATTTTATCACAATACATACTCCCCAGCCTTTCTTTGTGTCACGAAGAACAAGTTTACAAGATTTTGTTTGCTGGTCTTGAGTTTGTCATCCTGTGCCTCCACCTCAGTGCTGAGTAAGATTTCGGTGGCAAACCACAATGCAGGAGGAGTTGCATGTTTAAGACAGACGTCGTCTCACACATTACTTTAAAACGTGAGTGATGAGTAAATGGGAAAACTTGCCACCTTCCATCCACCATATCCGACTCGGGCCCAGCACCCACTTGAGATACCTAGGTAAGACTATTCTCAGTCTTCTTAACTCCGGAGACCTAATAGAGAAACTGACTTACACCTGGGGTCTAGGAAAGCCAAGTGCCATGAGTGAGTGAAGCAGCAGATGTAAGGTATCTACCTCACTTTAGAAACCTGGTGACCCTCCTGATTCTCAAGAGAGTTTAAAAGAATCCAATAGCTAGCTCACAGTTGGCACTCCAGCTGTGACTTCAACCAAAGCACTGAATCCACAAGTCTTCGTGTGGAAACACACACACACACACTTTGACACTTTAAAAGTCTGTTTCCAAACCGTGCACAGGGCCTCTGCTTGCCCACCCCACCCCCCACCCCCAGTTCCTGGGCTCAGCTCTCTATAACCCAGACAGAATCCACCCACACCCATGGCTCTGGGACGGCCCCGGGGTCTCTGCCCTTCCAGCCTGTCCCCACGTGCAGCTCCGTGCTCGCCCAACGCCTGCCTTAACGCCCGACCTCAACGTCCAGCTCTGGACTTCCGGCTCCCAACGACCCACGCCCGAGACAGGCTCGACACCGAGCTCCCGCGCCCGGGCACCCAGGCCGCCTGACCCGGAAAAAGCCGAAAGGGCTCTGGCCCCAACAGGTCTCTGAAGCCGACCACCCATGCTGGCGTTTGCCATACCCCGCAGCCCTGAGATACAGGAGCTCCACCCGTGCTCACCTCGCCTCGGAAGCGCAATGCTGTCGCCGCGTGCTGCCAGTCCCGCGCCTGCGCAGTTTATCCCCACGTGCGCTCAGCCCCGCCCACGCGCCCAGAGCGGCAGGTGCTGTGGAGCTGCGCTGATTGCGGGCTGCTGCCTGCTGCTGGTGCAGGCTCATCAACGCTTTACAGGACTGTCTGGCTTTTTCTAGAAAGGAGTCTCAGGAGACCCGGGGGACAGATTCCGGGAGGAAAGGGCACGCTGAGAGTCACCGGGGTTGCTACTTTAGCTCTGTGAGGGACTTGGTTTTCCAGTGTACTCCTCTGCGCCTGCCTCCTCTGGAAACTAAGCACACCAGACCCAGGCCGTCAATCATTTCTTGAATGTTTAGAAGCAATGCCCAGATTTATCTTTATTCTTTTTACGTTTTCACTTATTTTCTGCCATGACACATACGTAGAAGTTAGGAGACAACTTTTGGGACTCAGTTCCCTTGTTTTGAGACTATCTCATTATGTAATCCCTGGCTGGCCTGTGCTTGGATGTTGACCTTGCCATCTCTGAACGCAGAGATCCAGCTGCCTATCATTTGCTACGTTGACCAGGCTGGCCGTGAACTCAGAGAAAACCACCTGTCGTCTCTGGAATGTTGAGGTTGAAGGCCTGGGCTACTGTTATATCTCAAACCTGGGACGAATGGCTGAGGTGCCTAGTTAATACATCAAATTGGACCTGGCTGATAGGTTCTCCCATCATCCCTCAAGTCTCTCTACCTGTTACAAGGTATGGTTGGCATACCCTGCCCCCAATCCCTGTACTTCTCCAGCTCAGGGGCTGGGCTGCCCTCCCACCACCTACCTTTCCCTTTATAATCCAGCCACATTGGTGATCCAATCTTTTTGTCTACCCTATTGTCTCCTGGCTCTCCCCCTCCCTGTCTCCTCACATGGCCCAGCTCAGTGTCATGTTTACTCTGGACTCTCCTAAGATGTGTCTTCTCTCTCTCATATCTATAATAAACCTTCTACTATACCATACCTAGGAGCAGTCATGTCCTTCCTTTTTTATTTCTTTTTCATTCAGCTACCATGCCTGACATTGTCTTTTTCATTTTTAATCACTTTTAGAATTCTTTTACCTTTATAGAATAAAGAAAAAGAAGAATTCTTATGAGGAGGTTACAACCAGTTTCTCCTTCAATGAACATGTTTGAAACTACTGTTATTAACCCAAGCCCGTGATTTATTCAAATTCTAGCCCTGCTTCTATACATCTTCTGAGCCAGAATCCAACATTGAATTTAGTTATCGTTCCGTGGCCGTGGCAGTTTCTCCTGATTGGCAGCTTCCAGGAGCACTGACCAGGCTTTGATCATGAAGTTTGATGCTCTTCTCCTGATAGTAATGGAGTATGAGTTGTCTGAAAGACCACACAGACAAAGTCACGCTTCTATTGTATGATATCTTCTACATTTTCTGAGCACGATTTATAATGAATAACAGGTGTCATCATATGGCTGCTGTTGATTACATTTCTGCCCTGTAAAGCTTCCCCCTGCCTATACAATGTGATATGGGAGTCATTATGCCAAACCCACCTCTGAACATAATATGTCCTACGATAGTTTACACACTTCTTGCTCCAGACTTGGAGCCACGCCTTGTAACTTTTCAGTCCAGGCTCATTTGGTGGAGAATAGAGACGTGGAGAGTAAGGGTGTGCATTAGGCTGTTCGTGATTCTTTTCAGTAGACACCCATAATCCCACGGACTGAATCCCAGGCCTTTCCCATGCTAAGGCAAATGTTGTAGCAGTGACTTCCTTATGAAAAATGTCCAATTTCATTGTGATATTTCTCAATCCAAATGTAGGATTGCTGTAACTTTAATTTTTTTTTAAACATATTTTTAATGATGGTTCTTAAACACTTTAACCTCCCTCATATCTCACCACCCACCAGAGGTAGTGGAAAAGAAAGGACACGGGGTGGTGGGGGGGAGGTGGACCTGTTTAGAAAGGTTCTTTGGAGCAACTCCAATCTGTGTTGTATGGAAATCAGCAGTGTAGTTCACAGGTTAGCAGCTGCAGCTGGATCCACGTGCAAACACTTCACGGATACACCAGCAATCCAGTTTGGTAGAGTCAGGATTGTAAACAGGAATCAGCAGCGGTGGTACTACCTAGCAGAGACAGCCAGGCCTTAGCCTTTGCTTCAGCAGAACATCTTCTCTCCTGTACCTGCTTCAGCGAAATGTTCCTTCAGGGGTCTGCCATAGCCTTTCACGCCTGTGTCCATTTGAAGGAAACGTTCCTTCACGTGTTTGCTCTAGCAAAACACTATCCAACACAACTGACTTTCCAAAGAACCCTTAGAGTTTTCACTTCAGATCGCACCACTTCTATCTCATCTCTTTACGACTAAACATTTAGTTTTCAAGACATACTTAATAGATCTTTTTTTTTACCAGTTGTAAGTTCTGAAGTACATTTCAGAAATAATGCTAATGTTGCTTCTAACAATATGGGCAGACAAACAACTCAGTGTGCCTCTCCCTCCTGTCCTTTTGTGGTAACATACCTTACTAGTAATGTTTCAAGTCAAATCACTCTTCTCCTAGAAACAAGGAAACCTATGTATGTCTGTACGCACACATGCACACATGTATGTTTGTATGTACGTATGCATTTAGAGAAAGGGTCTCCTGGAGGTTAAGCGCTAAGTAGTTTCTACTTGCACCTCCGAAATGCCTGGATAACCTCTGTCAGCCACGACTCCTGACCGACCCATAGTTACGATCTCATTGCTGTGAGCTGACCCTCTTCACATCATGGCAACTCTTATAAAACATTTAGTTGAGGCTGGTTTACAGGTTCAGAGGTTTAGCCCACTATCATCATGCTGGGAAGCACAGCAGTGTGCAGGCAGACATGGGGTTGAGAGAAAGAGCAGAGTTCTACATCTTGATTCGAAGGCAACAAGGAGGAGACCGGGTGTGTCCCACACTGGGTGTAGCTCAAGCATTTATATGAGACCTCAAAGCCTGTCTCCACAGTGACATATCTTGTTCAACAAGGCCACACCTCTTAACAATGCCACTTCCTATTGGCCAAGCATTCAAACATCCCAGTCTGTTCAAATCGCTACAGCTCCTTAATTGTAAAACGTGCTGTAATACATTAGCATAGTTTGAGGAGGGAGACATCATTTTCTGATAAAAAAGACGGAGGGTTAGTAATATTCCACGTTGACGTTTTTCCTCCTCAGCAATTATGAAAGTAGTTGAACAGTAATATGTTTTGATTTACAAACTTGTCACTAAAGACGAGTTTTAACTATTTTCACTTATGACTTACGTCTACACGGTCCAAACCGTAAAAACATCTTTTCTCTGGACAGGTGGTTTGCAAAGCCTCCAGATTGAAACTGCTCACCTTCCCTTCCTCCTCTAAGTGGGCTTAGTCACTATAATATACACCTTTCATGCAACCGTGCATCGGGCGGGATACCCAGCCCTGGGAGGGCTTAGGTCCTCCACATGGATCACATCAACAGCTTTCTAGTAAATAATGGCACCCGGTGCTACTTGCAGATTCCAGGTCAATTATCATTATGGAAACCCTGCAGAGCTCTCTCCCAGGGATGAATGCTCGCATGCCCACGTCAGCTGCTCCCGCGGACTTGGCTCGTAGCGCAAAGTTTGCACCAACAGAACCGGGAAGCCACAATCTCTTGTTCTCTTTTATTACTTATGTCACTGACTCATTAGATGATCGGTCAAAGGGTGAGAAAGAAAGATGGCAACTTCCTACCGACAGAAAGCACAGTCTTGGGGCGGGAAAGGGAAAGAGTGGCCCAACTGGACAGGAGCCCTGTCAACCTGCTACGGTCTCCTTGGGCGAAAGTGGAGGTGGCGTTGAGATGCTGGGCGGGGCCTTTAGAAACCGCCGGGGGCTGGAGGCGGTGCCTCGAAAACCACGCCCGCCTCACGGTGCTAACGTCACGCGGCCTGCGCCGCGCTGATTGGCTCTTTCAGGGAGCCCCGCCCCCTCAGCTGTAGCCGCGCCGGCTTCGGCGTCGTCGCCATCTTTGTTGATGTGTCAGCTCCGCAGGGGTTTTGGGGAAAACCTCGGTTCACAGCCCGGGATCGGCTGTGGTCTCCGCGCGTGACTTCCTCGCCCACTCCGCGTCGACTAGACGCCGCCATGGAGTCGCCGGCCCCGGAGCCGGAGCTCCGTCGGCCTCGCTAGGGTGCGGCCCGGGGCTGGGCGACGGACGGTGAGTGGCCGAGGGGCGTCCGGGGAGGGCGCCGGGGGCTCGGCTGGCGCCGGTCCGCGCGCGTGGATGTGACGGGGTGCCAGCCCCGGGCGGTACGCGACTCCGCGCGTGGACGTGACGGGGCTGGCGGGGCCCTCGGGGGCTGTGCCCGGAGCGCGGCCGCTTCCCCGCCGCACCTGCGCGGGATCTCCGGGGACGCGGTCAGCAGCGTTTGGCTTTTCCAAAGGTACCAATGTATTTAATGAATCTTGGTAGGGAAATCATTTCAGATTTATTTCTCCCCTTCTACATGTTCTCAAAGTAGCAATCCCAGGGAAACAGCGCAGGTAGAATGACGGCTCAGCTGCTAACAGTTCGTAACTTGTTAAATACTCACGTCTTGATTTTTATTTAGAGAAGAGGCTTGGGTTTGTACCTAGAACACCTGGGTTCGAGTCCTGCCGCCTCCGTTTGCTAGAGTCAGAAACAAAAAGATATAAATGTGACAGCGAACCAGAAAGATTTCTCAGACCCTGTGTCACGTTCCTTTGATGATGGTCAGACTTTTCATTTCTTCTGAGGTGATACACAGGAGGCTTGTCTGAGGAAAATATGAAACAAATCAGTATGACAGTGTTTAAAAGGTGCACGTGTAGCCACCCAAAGGAAAATCAGTCTGTTAAGCGTTAGGTTTATCAGTGTGGATGTGGCCTTTCCAACTATAACGACACTTTTATATCTGTAGTGTACGTATCGTGAAGGAGATTAAGGACCCAGAGACAAGTGATATTGAAACTGATGTCTTGTGTATGAAGCACACCGTGTGCGGGTACTTTTCAGCTCCTTGTTAATTATTGGTTACAAACGAAACAACAGTAACGATTGGCCTACTTCTTTTATTATTCCTTTCTGATCTTCCCGTGTTTAGTGAAGATTTTGAGAAGGCATAATCTTGTACTGTTGCACCAATGCCTTCTCCTTTGTACAGGACAATAGGCAAGTATAACTCTGGAAGACTACCAGAAAATGCACGGACTGTGTGTAATTTTTTTTTTAAAGGCCTTTTCTAATTCAAAATAATAGAAACTTAAGGCGTTCCAGACTGAAAGGCTGTGTGATAGAAGAGTGACCTCTCAAACCTGTAGTTCCTTCACACAGGAACCAAAGACTTACCCTTGGATGCTGTGCACTGCGGCAGCCTGTCTGCTGCTGATTGCTTAGCGGGTTCAGTTCGGAAAGTCAGTTTATAGCTACGTGGTGACTGTGATAAATAGAACATTCAACCCAGCTCTCTAAGGAAGCAGTGATGGTTGGAAGACTGGGCAGCTGTCTTCCTGTTTGACAGGTGCTAGCATTCTTCCCTGGTTTGCAGAAGTCATTCAACTCACTAAAGAAAGAATATCTAACTTCAAATTCTGGTTTGTTTGTTTGTTTGTTTGTTTGTTTGTTTTTCCATTAATAAAACTAAGGTGGTGGTGGTGGTGGTTCTTCTTCTTCTTCTTCTTCTTCTTCTTCTTCTTCTTCTTCTTCTGTTTTTAAATGATTAAGGCCAAATTTTGATTTTTCTCATAAACATCACTTACAATATTTAGTTTTATTTAGTATTTTAGAAGCAACAATAGGATAGATAATTGAGACCTACAAATATTATTGTAATCTTACACCATTTCAAACTTATTTGAACTTGCTTAACAGAGAGTTTGTTTGCTCTAAGAATTAAACTATTGTTGGGTAAAGGGGCAGTAGACAGCAAGAGCGGGAAGCAGACCCTAGGCTGATGCCGACTGTCCTGAGTGCACTCCTTAAAGCCTAGGCTGATGCCGACTGTCCTGAGTGCACTCCTTAAACCCTAGGCAGATGCTGACTGTCCTGAGTGCATTCCTTAAAGCCTAGGCAGATGCTGACTGTCCTGAGTGCACTCCTTAAAGCCTGAGCTGATCGTTCATTGTAGCATTACGTAGCAAGTGCTAACTACTTGTTGTTTTTAATAAACTAAATCTTACCAAATTAACAAATTCAGACATAAGTCCAACTCTTTTCATAAATGTAGAAGAAATTCTTTTTAATTGAGGCCATTTTTCTTACATTTGTTTTTCAGATCTTTTTTTTTTAAGATTTATTTTATATATGTCAGTAGACTTGTCACTGTCTTCAGACACAGCAGAAGAGGGCATCAGATCCCATTACAGATGGTTGTGAGCCACCATGTGGTTGCTGGGAGTTGAACTCGGGACCTCTGCAAGAGCAGCCAGTGCTCTTAACCACTGAGCCAGCTCTCCACCCCATTTTCAGATTTTTTTTAAAGAACAGTTAAATAAAAATACTTACATTTTCTTAGACTTCATTGCAGTTGGTAAGTAAGTTCTGTACAAGTAGTTCTGTACAAGTTAGATTTCTATATTAATTTATGCCTTAATATTTTAAAAACCATTTCAGAGTCTAAAGTACTTAAACTATGATTGCCTGTTACAAAGTCCAGAGTGTTACTGCTGCAAGATGTATCAGCTCTCCAGTATCTCACTGAAGCTACAGTAGGGAAAGCTCAAAGACAGTGAGCACCCAGCCTGTTGGCTTCCTGTCATCTGTGTGACAGAGAGAGAGCTAAGGAAACTCGGCATTCAAATTGTAATTTGTGTTTGACTCCTGAATCTGAAGTCTTCCTTCTTGGAGAACCAGTTTAGAAATCTTTGAAACAACTGTCTTAGCTTTCTTCTCTTGAAAGTAAAAATTGATCTACATAGATTTACCTTCTGTGAAGCCTCAGTGTCAGCTCTTTGCGTCTGGGAAACGCGACTAATATTTCCTACACAGCTTCTCTTCTGTTTCACTACTTTGTTGTTTTAATTTAAAAGCTTAATCTAGCAAAGTGTGTCAGAATGTATTACTTAGGGATTATGAGGAGATATTGATTAGATGCTCTTTAATTTTTTATTCTTGACTTGAGATGCCGTACCAGAATTGCTAGAACTAATAGGAAAGATAAGTTATTTTAGTTATGGCACTTTCAAACAGTTTTTGGGAAGTATGCGAAAATTGTCTTAAAGTATCTATATTTTCTTACAAAGGACAGGAAACCATTTTATTGAAGAAGTGATCTCACAGGCCTAGGTAGCATATGTTAATGCATATTAACTTCAGAAGTGAGTATGCAGCTAGAATTATTTGGGAGAGGGTGGAGTGGTGCATAATTTAAAAATTATAAAAGGTATTTGAACTAAGATTGTTCAACTAGTTTTTATCCTGAAATGCTGGTGTGCTTTATAATGCTGCAATGGGAAGGATTCTGATCCGTAGTCTCAGCATTTTACAACAGCAAAACAAAGATTTAACAGGCTTAGTTTTAGTCAGACTGTACCTGAGGTCTGCACCTGAGGGTGCCTGTTTTATTTTCCACCATGTTCCCAATACCTACAACAATGTCCATACGGAAAAGCTGTCCCATGTATATTTGGCAGGTGAACACTTTGGACTTTATTTTTGAGCTGGTTCCTTTGCATGATGTTTATTTGATGACTTGTTACCAATTATCTGTAAATTGAATTCATTTCTATTTATAAATTTGTGAGCCAGCCTGTGGTTTTGTTCTTATAGTACTAATTATGGAAAACTGGAAATAGTACTGAAAGCTGTTAAGTTTTGTGTGGAATGACTTTCTAGAAATATAAGTATGTTCATTAAAGAATGGAAGAGGCATTGGCATAGTACTTGGCCTGATGCCTTTTTGCTGGGTTGCCTACAGCTCCTGTGCTGCAGTCGGATCAGCCCGGTTCCCACCACCACAGGCCTGATGTGTGGGTCAGGCCTCTAATAATACTATGTTGGAGGGAGACAGAAGCACTATGGGGCAGCTAGGGATTGAGAGGAATTTTGTGATTAAAGTATTTTTCCTCATAAGTGACAGTAATTATAAAGTCAAAACAGCAGTGCATGTAGGAATCAGTAAGCATACTTTGTGTATCTGTGGCTGTGAAGTTGGTCTGTACCAGCACTTCACACAGGCCTGCAGCTCGTCCCTAGGTTTACTGTTTCCTCCTTCTGTAACCTATTGGTAGTAGGCCATTTAATCTTCCATAATGTTCATGACAGCATTCCTTCTAAAAAAAAAAACCCAGATACTTGGACAGTATCCAAATTGCTGTACATCAGTGTGGCTAACTGGGGATGCCTGTAGGGCGCTCAGCTGACTCTCCATCCCCTAGTTAGTGGTGGACAGATGAGCTTCTCACGAGGCGGGTTGACTTCTGTCTGCACAGTTCTCACCTACTCCTTGGTGTTGCCCTTGCTGCATATACAAGCACAGATCCTCTGTAACCACCCCCTTCTCTCTGATCTCCCATCAGTACTCACTGGGGCATTACAAACGAATGTGCAGTCATAATGGTTCTCAGATGCCAATTTGTATAGTGACCTTTTCACAGATCATGACATATTGAGAGACACTATGTAAGTTACTTGTCTCTTAAATTTAGTCTTTAATTGATAAGGTACATAAAACAAATCCTAAGCTTGGATAAACAGCTTTCTATAGTTTGGTGGTGGTGGTGCCTAGTTGAAGCTTCTGTAGACTGTAAGATGACACATTTGTTGTTCTCCACTGTCTGTACACTAGAAGTCTCCTTGCGGCCTGCCCACTAACTTCTTTCCACCCCAGATCATTCCACAGAGCCAGTGGGTTCTTCTGCCATTGTGAAACCCTGAAGAGATTTGCAGAAACGGTAGTAAATGCTGTGCAGAGTGCAATCATTAAGTTTATCTGTTTAATGCTGTCATCATTTGATGTTACAGAAGTTTCAGTTCTGAGTAAATTTCCTTGTTGCAAGAACAATCGGTCATTTAAAAGGTGGCTGCCTCTTCAGAGGGTCAAGAAAGGCCTTGTCTGCTCAATGAGTGTAGGCAGTGTGTTCAATGTACACATTGTTCTTGTGCTTGAATAGGGATGGTTTGAAGAAAGAGACGGCATTAAAATTAAGTCCTCAAGCATAATCAGTCTCTAGGTAGACTGAAAGGAAAACAGAGCAGTCCATGGAGTTGCCTCAGTGTGTACAGTGAGTGACTTGGTGGAGCAAGACATTACAGTAGAGCCAGCAGCACTTTCTGAATGTGGGCAGAGATCAGGTTTGGGAACTTATATAACTGCTTCACTCAGGAATCTCAGTGATTTTGTTTAAAACAAAAACAGTAAAAAAAAAAAAGTGTGTGAGGGGGGTTGGGGGAGGGAGAGATCATCCTGTTTTCCCTGAAGAAAACTTGATGCTCTTTGCCCCTAACTGCGTGATGTGACAGTGTCTGCCTACTCTTCCTCCCAAGAGAGACAGGCTTGTGTCTTTTTTTCTGGCTAGCCTCAGTAGAGTGGAGACAGGATTTCATTACCTGAAACTTTAAAGAAGGGAGAGGCCAGTCTGGGAGCATGACTTCAGCTGACTCTTTGATGACTGTCTGAGGAGGAGCTGAGTGTGGACTGAGGAGCACCACTGTTGCAGCTTCCTAGCCTGCACACTGGCCCTCTCACTTCACAGGAAGTTCCTGGTCCCTTTTGACAGCCAGGATACTACATACTTCATTACTTCTGCGTATGGTGATTTGTCACTTCCCTTAGGGACCCTGCCCCCCCCCCATGACGGTCACAAATAATGTGCCCTTCAGTTAACTACTTTGCCCTTTGAGATTGCCAAAAGAGAGTTGAATGAGATCAAGAGACTAATTGTTCCAGGTATGAGATGAGGCCTAGGTTGGGTTCAGGGAGGGGATAGCGTCAGAAAAGCAGGAGAACAATTGTTTAAGAGATTAAGAAAGCAAAGGGAGAAAAGGGAGACATCTGTTGACCAAGCACATGATGTTGTGGACAGAGTACTCAGTTACAAGCATTAGGGCAGAGTGGAGAGTTGGCCAGATTGAGATTGACTTTGGAGAAAGCTCCAATGCCTATTTTCAGGTAGACTGTAATATAGCATGAAGAGGGGATACATGATTCTGTGTCTGTAACTCGGGGTGCAGGACTGAAACTCATCTAGGCATCCGCTATGAGTTACTGTTTCAGTTAGCTAACTGGGAAACTGCTGTGAAGGGAGGAAGATGGGAGAGTGAACCCTGGGGATCGAGGAAGCCGGACGAAAGGATGTATTTTTCTGTTGACAAATTGTGGCACACAAGTAAGACTCTTAAAGTTGTTGATACCATTTCTTTGTACTTAGCGGAATGCTGGAGAGTCACAATGCCTTTGTCGTCTGTTCTCCTCTGAAGGCATTCCTTGTCTGCCAACCAGTGCGTATTCGTATGCTGTGAGTTCAACTTGTGTTGGTAGAATATCAGCTAGTTATGATGCTTAAAGCCACTGCGGGTTTACGTTTGTAAGATTGTAACCTTAGCAGCAGCAGCAGCACAGTATATCTTCCATTCACTGTATATCATCATATCACGTGTGGGATCTTTAAAGAGTCACTTTGAGTGAGCTGTTTATTGTATGTCATATCACATCTTACATCTTTAAAGAGAGTTGCTTTGAGTGAGCTAGTCTGTAAGTTGCTTTGAGGCTAGTGTACCTGCCTGAGATTCATTTTTTCATCCAAGATTTTGGAATAACTTACTGAGATTTTCAAGTGTTCACTGCATTTATTTGTCTGGTCTAAAGTCTTTAATATCGATACCAGCTTGCTTATGAAGCATATACAGCACAGTGGTGTTGATTTGTGTCGTTTGGAGGTAGGTGGTACATAGTTAAGTGATTGGGAGCCTGAGTTCTTTGTCTGTAGTAGTCGTCTCCACAGGTGGTCCAAAGGAACAGCATGTTGGACAGACAAGATGGCCTTTTCTTCCTTACAGTCGACTCCTTTCCGCAGTCCTAGAATAACATTCTTCAAGCACTAGCCTTTTTTATTTTATGCAGGTTTTAGGTCACCAAGTATTTGAGAGCTCACTGAGTGCTGGAATTCATACAGTAAAATCAAATGTTGTACAAGTCTTAGGATTTATTATAATTCACCTGTAACAAAATTGCCTCCTGCTTAGTGCTGAGGAGTTCTATGCAGCCAATCATCTTTCTTGTTTCATCTTATCATCACCTTTCTCAAAGCCTGAAGAAAGCATGCGCTTTTCTGTTATAAAATGTAATCTTGTTTCCCATGTGTATACTTCATAACAGAATTCTTTCATTGTAGCTGCCCCTCTGCCTAGTTGCAGTCTAATCTCATCTAGGGTAACTCATCTGCCTGCCTGTGCACCGTTGAAGTATGGCCAGAGTCACAGCTAGTTCTTTTCATCAAGACCACTAGGGTTTTTGTTTGTTTTTCAAGACAGGGTTTCTCTGTGCAGCTCTGACCATCCTGGAACTCACTCTGTAGATTGAGTTGGCCTTGAACTGAGAGATCCACCTGCTTCTGCCTCCTGAGTATTGACATCAAAGGTGTGCACCACCTGGCTAGATTTTTTTTTATTAAATTTTATTTCTAATTATGTGTATATGTGTGTCAGGGTTAGGGGTTGTGCATATGAGACCAGATCCAGAGGAGGCCTAAAGAGGATGTCAGATCCTCAGGAGCTGAAAGTACAGGCAGTTGTGAACTGCCCAACACGGGTGCTGGGAGCTGAACTTGAGTCCTTCCTAAGAGCAGTATGCACTCTTAACTGCTGTACCATCTCTACAGCCCCTGGTAGAAGATTTTGTATTCTGTATGTTAGGGAAAAATTTGAAGTTGACTAATTTTCCATAAAGAAGATAGAGGAGGAAATAATATAAATAATATAAAAATAATACTTTGTAAATAATATAAAAAGATACTCTCACCTAGTCAAATCAAATGTTGCTCTTACTGACCGAGACAGTAGGTATAGGCTGTGTTTGATGTGCCCTGAAGAGAAGGCTTACTTAGAAGTAAGCAGAGGAACTTCCTCGGTCCCTGAAAGGGGGAAAGCTGCTCCTGTCTCGGTTCAGTCCCTGCTCAGTCTGAGCTGAAGCAGGTCCTGTTTCCTTCTTGGTGAGCTTCGTCATCACTCACTGATGTGCCTGCCCTGAGACTGCTGCCTAATGCTTTCGCTGCTGTCCTTCTGCCCGGCTCCTTAAAGGGCTTCAGTAGCTTGTGCCCGCAGAACTGGAGGCCATTCTCCTTCCTGATCTTCCCATCACATGTTCTGCCCCTTAACTAGTGAGGCCAGCTGGCCCATGACAACAAAGGGGTTTGGGGGACTGCGGTGGCCCCACTGGTTGTGTCCACTCTGGGAAGGCTGTTTTGTTCTCTTCTTTCTCTAGGGGAGGCCCTTATTAGAGGAATTATGAATGGGATGCTTCACGGACAAGTCATGGAATGTGTGCAAAGGTGTAAAGTGTCTTACTCTAATTTTTTTTATTTGATTTCTTAGATGTAAATGAAGATTAGGAGCAGATTTGAAGAAATGCAAAGTGAATTGGTGCCAGTCAGCATGTCAGAGACAGAGCACATAGACTCCATTTCTTCTGATACAACTACTGGGAAAACATCTGAGTTGAAGGACGACTCATGCATCTCAGTTTCTGGTGATGAAAGCAGCCGATTAGAAACGGGATCTGAACTATTGTCATTGAACTCTGACAGAATTTTATGTCAGACTAATAAACACTGTAGTCAGATTGAAGTACAGGAAAGCCATGTTCCAGACTGTGGCAGTGGTGAGACTTCTTGTGCTAATACAGACACATGCCCAGAAAATTCTGAACAAATAGATGACATTCCTGGTGGGGACTTTACAAAACAAGTGTCAAAAACCAGGGAACCAGAGCACACGGTAACACAGATACTGGCAGAGTTAAAGTCATCTGCACCCACAGAAGCTGGTAATCCAAAGACCTCCTCAGCAAGCCTCTACGACACAGACTGCACCAGGAAACTCATCTCAAAGATAAAGACTGTTTCAGCCTCAGACGATTTGTTGGGAGAGATAGAATCTGAGCTCTTATCTGCTGACTTTGCAGAGGAACACCAAGTACCGAATGGAGTGAATAAAGGAGAGCAGGCGTTAGCCCTGTTTGAGAAGTGTGTACACAGCAGGTACCTGCAGCAGGAGCTCACTATTAAACAGTAAGTCTGCTGCGGCGGGAGCTCCCACAGGCCCACTCCTGTTTGAGATTGCAGCCATGCAGACTTGCTCTACTTCCCCAAGTAACTGAGCAGCCTGCGTTTGCTGCTTGCTTGCTGTCGTAAATCGTAGGGGTAACGGTGGTAAGTAGTGTGAGCACTAGGGAGCAATTCAAGTTCTTCAGTTTTGAAACTAGCTATATCAAAATAAATTCAAAGGGAAATTAAATCATGAAATCTCAGTTCAAAAGCTTACAATTTAGAGAACAGAAGAATTAGTTGAGCACATTCTGCTTTTAAACATCTATTTGTACAGTGTTTTGATGAGTTTGATTACCTTCAGCCTGTTTCTAATCGGGTTTATTCTGCATTTTATTGTACATTTTATAGTAAACTGATAATAAGTTTGGGCATACTGTTACAATCTGTTGCAAAAATAATACATACTATCTTTCACTAAACCACACAATTTTAAACTAGGCTTAGGATTACAGGGAACACAGACCAATCCTTTTAAATTTAAATTTTCTAATAAAAAAAAAAAGACTGTATTACGATGTGAAGGGTGTGCTCATGGGCAAGTCAGAGGAAGCTTTGTGGAGACATTTCTCCTGTCTACCTTTGCATGGGTGCTGGGGATCACATACTGTGGAACTCCAGGGCCTTCCTAAGAGCACCTCTGCTCACTTAGATGCTAACTGGGAATACTTCGGACCTGTTAATACACTCTGCTTTCATGTCTCAGACATCTGTGCTGCTAGCCTTTCTAGGCTTGGGGTAACTTCTTCACTTCCCTGCAGTCTGGACCTACTCCACACACACACACACACACACACACAGATTTCTGATACCCTTTCCTACTTTCCTTAGATCTTAACAGTTTATACAGCATGTAAACATTTAAGATATGTACACTTAATAATCTCATATGCTGTTAATTCTGTGACTGGCATACAGGTTAACTCATGGGATCTTCACGGATATGTAACATGTACTACTCTGACTCATCCTGAGGTAGACTAAGAGACTTGTTCCGGGTCAGATGCAAATAGCTACAGAGCCAAGCTTCTGACTTTGGCTTCAGAAGTTTTATCAGTTGTTATTAGAAATCATCTTGCTGCAAGTTGTTGAATTTAACTGAAAAGTATTAGGTGTAAAAACAAACAAGCTCTTTGTCCACCCAGCAGAGGGAGCAGCAGGCAGTAGAGTACGGAGTGGTCAGCAGCAGCCTGGACTTGTGGATTCCCAGCAGCTGGGTCAGTGCTCTCTCCTGTGAGAGAGACGGTGCTTGCCTGGCATTACTGTGTGGATAGTAAGGCATCATATCAGCGCTATTGTAACCTGCATTGATCTCTTGCTTTACATATAATACTTTTAATTTCTAATAAAACACTTGCTGGATCAGGTAAGCAACTAGATGTTAACTTTACCTCAATTTAATTTTTTATGAAGAACACTAAGTTTCAGTTCCTTTTATTGAAGATTTCATAAATGCATTCTTTCCCAGATATCTGATTATATGTTCATTCCCATTTACTGAGGGTTTTTTTTTTTTTTTTTGCAAAATTGTATATATTGTCATTGTGAAATGATTCAAGCTGGTTACTATGTTTATCTTCTCATACAGTTAGTAGTTAGTTATGTGTGTGTCATAAACCCTTAAGATACACTCTCTTTGCAAATTTCCTGTTCAAAATACTGTTTCTTCTCTCCCTCCTCTGGGTCTGTGTCTTGCTGTATGCCCTGTTCTCTCATTTGTTTCTTCCCTTCCCTTCCCTTTCCTTCATTCTTTTCCTTGCCTCCTCTTTCTTCTTTTTTTCATCTTCTCCCTGTTTTGTTTTGTGCTAGAGGACCTTAGTGCTGGGTGTGTACTCTGCTGCGCCCAGCCCTGCTACCACTGTGTTGTCCATTGAATCCCCAGAACTTGTCTGAACCTGGAACTTTGTACTCTCTGGGTCTAATCTCTTCTGTCTGCTTTCTGGATCCTGGAAAATACAACTCCACTCTTTTTATTTTGTTATCTCATACATTAGAAGTATTGTTCAGTGACCCAAATTAAACTCTTAAGAAGAGTTGTCATGTGGAATGCGTACATAACTTCTAAGAAGAACAAATAACAAAGAATATCAAAGAAGCAGGTTAAGGCTGTGGGTGTGGCTCGATGGTAAGGTACCTGCCTAATGGGGCTAATTGACCAGAGGATGTTTTTCATCTGGTGTGTAAATCAGCAGTGTGATTCCTAGGCGTGTGACAAACCTGGCTGCTCTGCATCCCTCTCATCTACTTGCTCCTCCTCTAGTGACGACAGGCTTGGAGACAGTGTACCCCCAAACACTCAGTCACTTGCTGGTGAGGACGTGCTCTAAGAAGGCAGCATTAGATGTGGGGTATTCTTATTCAGATCTGGTATTTTATTATAAAAAGATTGAGAGTATTGATCATAGGTGTCTATATCTAATCTGTAGGTAGATAATATTTCATATCTTATTTCCCTTTTATATTTAGGTTAATTAAAGAAAATAAGAATCATCAGGAACTTATATTAAATATTTGTTCAGAAAAAGATAATTTAAGAGAAGAACTGAAAAAAAGAACAGAAACAGAGAAACAGCATATGAACACAATTAAACAGGTAAAAAACAAAAGTCTTCCAAGGCCATACTTAAATTTATAAACTCCTGGGGGGAAAAAAAAGCATGTAATAAACTAAGTTAAAGCATTTCAAATGCAAGAAACTGCTTCATATTTAAATTGTTAGAATGATTCTAAATTATGTTATATAAATTATGATATGTTTAACTGTTCCAAATGTAGCACATTTTCTGTTGCCCAAATGATGAAAAGGCTTGATTTGATTGAAGTTCTTACCAATTAAGGGAAGAAGTAGTTAATAGTAGTCACACCTCGGTGTTTCTGTCTGCCTTTGGGACACTTTCTCACTTGTGGTTTTAGCATGGCTTCATTCCCAGGGTTTGGTGAATTCTACTGTGAAGGTCATGTCAGGGTATCTGCTGCCCCTTTCTTTTTAACGGTGTCTTTTCTGCATGGATGCATAGGTGAGTGCTTAGGTTGGTAACAAAGCAAAAACTGCTCTTGATCTTTCTGAGTTGCTTTCCTTCTGTGGACAGGGTGTGAGTGTCCTGTCGTTAGATGTCAGAGCTCAGTGCTGCTGTGTTCTGAGAAGATGCACTTCAACTACAGTGCTGTGAGACAGTGGGGTTTGTAGTCTTGGAATGGACCTACAGTCCATCCAGAAAGCTGCTAACGCAAACAGCATCAAACAGCTGTAGAATATAACAAGTTAAACCAAGTTTTCGTTTTCTTGTGTTTTGATATGTATTTATTGCACTTTTACGTATTTGGAAAAAGACTGTGTGTGAGTTGTCACATGCAGTAGTTAACAGATTTTTCTATGTGCTCTAGGTCTAGCACATGTAAGCCAAACTTACAAGGGTAAAAGCTTGTGAGGGACCTGAGGAGAGTCATCTTTGTCTTACAGTCTTCATTTGCATTGTGTGTATTAATTAAGGCGTCATTGGTCTGTTTGGTGCAGCTATAAAACATAACCTGGAAATCATTCTTTTACAGTTAGAATTAAGAATAGAGGAACTGAATAAAGAAGTTAAAGCTTCCAAGGATCAGCTAGTAGCACAGGATGTCACAGCCAAAAATGCAATCCAGCAAATCCATAAAGACATGGCCCAGCGGATGGACCAGGTATTTCCGGTCACTATTAATTTGATAATTTGGTGCTTCTTGTTTGTTAGACTGTAACAGTTGGTGATGACATCACTGGTGTTTACATAAAAGCTTTTAAAGGAAGTTGCAGGCTGGAAGGATGGCTCAACTGTGAAAATGCTCACTGGTCAAGCAGAAGTCCAGAGTTGGCTTTCTAGCATCCAGTCACAAGACTCCCAACCACCTGTCTGTCACTCCAGTAATAGGGCTCTGATGCCCTCTTGTGGCTTTAAGAGTATTCGCACGCATGTGCTCCAACAGACACGCATGTACGCATAAATAAAAAAGAAATCTCAAACAGTGCTAAGGCGGCCATACATAAGTTTAAGTACATTCTAATTTAAAAATAAATAAATTAAGGAATATATGGGAAAAATGAGTCATCTCTTCACCTGTGTCTCCCTCCAGTTTCTTTATATCTTTCCTGTCCCATAGCTGACATTTTATATCTTTCCTGTCCCATGGCTGACATTGTGTTACACTGCATATATGTGCACTAGTGACCGTGAATGTGTGCTTGAGGTTTTATTAGCCCTCTTGTGTTGCTACAACAAAATGCTTGAGTCTAGATACTCTGTTACAAAAAAGAAGCATATTTATGTTACAGTTCTAGAGGTTCCAGAGTAGGACTCTCTCCCAGAGAGAGAGCTTGTGTTAGCTGACCTCTGGTGACCCAGAAGCCTGGCCTCCCCCTTCCAAGCTTGTGCCTACTGATTCTGACAGCTGACCCTGGGTGTGAGGCTAATGGAGTTTGTTAATGTAACCCATGATCCTCTTCCTGGGGCCCAGAGTGGCACAGAAGTCGGCAAGAAAGCAGATGTGGAGAAGAAGGGGATGTATATAAGTAGAAACCACAGCAGCCAGAGCAGAGTAAGGAAGGGCTGGAAACAGAGCACAGGTCCATCCTAACACCACAGGGACAGGGCTTGTTTATGTATGTTACCATGTGAAAGTATTTTTTTATTAATGCTAGGTAACATTTTCTTTCCAAGGCCAATAAGAAATGTGAAGAGGCCCGCCAGGAAAAGGAAGCAATGGTAATGAAGTATGTGCGAGGCGAGAAGGAGTCTCTAGACCTTCGCAAGGACAAAGAGACCCTTGAGAGGAAGCTTAGAGATGCAAGTAAGGAATTGGAGAAAAACACTAACAAAATTAAGCAGCTGTCTCAGGAGAAAGGGCGGCTGCAGCAACTCTATGAATCGAAGGTATAACTTGTGCCTAATTTGAAGGTCATGCCTCTGCTTTCCTTAGTCCCACAGTGGTGTAGAACTGCAACACTCAGTCAGGACGTGCTTGCTCTCACTAGCTCACTCACGTGTGTGTGTTGGGTGTGTCATTCCCTGCTACTAGAAAGGTTTGCAAGGGGTGGGGGGAGGCAAGGTATTGGCAAGTGTTATTAATCAGCTTTTCTTTTAGAGTCTATTGGAAAAATTAGTTTGTGTTTCTAAAAATTTATGTTTTGCTAAGATATGTCCATATCAGTGTCAGTTGTGAATAGCTTTACATTAGAAGTATAATTTGTCCAGGATCTATTTTGTTTTTTTTATCTAATACATTTTCCCCCTGCATTGTGAGATTGGATGTAGGGCTTCATACAGGCTGGGCAATGTGTCTACTGCTGAGCAGGGCTCCAGGCCTGGCCAGAGTCTCAGTGCAGCACAGTCACCAGAGAGCACTATTGATATGTTTCTTATTGAAAACATATTTATTCTAGAGCTGTCCTAGAAGGTTGAGTAATTGAGGTGGAAGCTGTTCAGAGCCCTTGCTATTCTCTGTTTAGAAATGCTGTCACTGTCCTCAGGGAGTGTAGCAGAACCAGTTCAGTCACCTTACTGCTGTCAGTTATGAAGGATCAGCATGTTTGTCTTACACTGTACCCACTAGCTAATGTAGGTAATGATTATCCCCATGCCTATTGATTTGATTTAGGGCTTTATTACTCTCTAATCATTTTGGCCTTAAATCAGCTCTGTGGCCTCTGGGCCATAGAATACCTGCCCTAGAATTACTGTGTTACTGCACAGGGGGAAATACAAGATGCATAGTTGATTGTTTAAATGACAAATGACACTGTCTTTTTAGGAAGGTGAAACAACTAGACTCATCAGAGAAATAGAGAAGTTAAAGGAGGAGATGAACTCTCACATCATTAAAGTAAAGTGGGCGCAAAACAAGTTAAAAGCTGAAATGGACTCACACAAGGTGAGTGTGGCCATGCTGTGGGTAGCGGTGAGTATTAAGAACAAGTCAGCTGTCTGCCAGTGAGGTGAGGCAGGACTCCTGCAGCTTAGTTTGCATCATCATAAGAAAGGTTGCTGGCCTCAGAGGTCTGCAAGAGTCTGACTTATTCAGAGGCAGGTGCTCACAACTAGCCATTGAACTGATCATGGGGTTCCCAATGGAGGAGTTAGAGTGAATACCATTGGAGCTGAAAGGGTTTGTGGCCCCATGAGGAGAGCAACAATACCAACCAACCACAGCTCCCAGGGTCTAAACCACCAGCCTGGGAGCACTTAGGGAGGGATCCTTGGCTTCAGCTGTATATTTAAGAGCGCCCTGCTGGGCATAGGTGGGAGAAGAGATCCTTGGCCTCATGAAGGCTGGACGCCCCAGGGGGTGGGAATTTGAGGGTGGGGAGGTGGGAGTGGGGGAGTAGGTAGGGGTTACATCCGCAGAGAAGCAGGAGGAGGGGTGAGGGGATGGGGGTTCCTGGGTGAGTGGGGGATGGGGTAAGGGAACAACATACGAAATGTAAATAAAACATCCAATAAAAAAAAAAAAAAAGAAAGGTTGCTGGCATGGTTTAGAATGTTAAATTTTATAATTCATAGTTTATTGTTTTAATACTCAAAATTTGAGGGAAGGAATAATATTTAATATACGTTATTGAAATTAAAGTATCAATTATATTGATTCCTATAATTAAAAAATACTTGTTCATATTTAAATATAACTAATACAAATAGCTTATCTGTTTTTATAAACTTGCTACTAGGCTAGCAAAAATCTGTATGTACGTGATGCACATGTGTTAGACACTGAACTATGGTTCACACGCATGCTAGGCAGTTACCTGTGATTCCTGCTGAACTGCTTGCTGCAGATGTCATCTTATTTAAAGATTAATATAATGAAATAGACTTATAAAGTCCAAGGCTGGAGAGATGGCTCAGTGATTAATGGCTAGGGTCACAACCAAAAGTTAGGAAGTTTAATAACTGATGGTATGATTTAAACCCAGTTAGAGCTTGTTTTCAGTGAAATAAAAGTCAGCAGATGAGAGAATGGATGGTAAAAGTCAGCTCTGAGTGACCACACAGAAAGAAGAGTGGTGCTGCGAATAGCTGGTCCCCTGCTAGGTTTCCTAAAACAGGCTCACTGATGCACTGTGGAGCCTGGTTCCAGCCTGCCTTATTAAGGATTGATTACCAAGTCAATTAGGTTGTTGTTAATTGTCTTTGGCTATGTGTATGTTGGTATCAGGAAACTGTAGGTAGTCTGTGTTGAGAGTGATCAAAGGGTAGGTTAGCAGCATGGTCTGTTCCTGCCACTCAGAGACCCATGGCTGGTGAGGGAACTACAGAGAACTGCCAGAAAGCAGTGGGGCATCCCAGCTCAGCTGCTCAGGGTTATCTATCTCTGAGTTACACAGTGAGGAATTAAAAGTGAAATCCATAAAGAACCATTTCTGACTGCCTGAGTTGCTATAAATTCAGAGCATAGTGCTCAGTCGTGTGTACTGTCTGTGTGCTCTCTTTTTCCTCTGTTTGTCTAACTTACACACACTAGTGCCTCTGTGATGAGTGTGCTTTGTGTTGGATGTGTTCTTCTGCTCAGTTGCCTAAAGCCAGGACCTGTGCTTCCGGCAGGCTGTGGCATGTATGATGACCATCCAAGCCTTTACTTGTGTCCTTTGCTTGTTTGTTACCTCTAGCCGTAGACTGTCGGCGCCTTGAGGGTAGACATTTCTGTTTGTTTCCACAGCAGTGAGACTGGAGCGATGCCTGTAAGGCTGCGGATGGTTCAGTGGGGCAGGGTGCTTGTCGTGCAAGTGAGAACCTGAGGGCAAATTTCCAAAAACCCATGTCAAAACAGGGCCACTTGTGTGAGTCTGTGTGTGTGCTTATGTATGTGTGTGTGTGTGTGTGTGTGTGTGTGTGTGTGTGTGTGTGTTGGGGGACTGGTTACATGGAGGATCCAGAAGCCTGTAGGCTGGCTAGCCTGGTGCTCCCATCTGCAACAGTGTGGAAGGTGTGGACTGACAGCTGAGGTCATCCTGTGAGCTCTGCACATGTGCAAACTCGCATACACGATTTCACAGAAAGGAGCAGTGTCTGCAAGTGCTCAGCTGATAGGTAGAAGATACACAGTAAGCATCCTTAACCTGACACGATGGCATTTTCTTCTCATGTATTCAAGTGTTCACTGTTACCTGGCACACAGGAATCTCACTTGCTGGGTTGAAGGTGTTAAAGTAGACTAGAGCTCTGTGTCAGTTGTGTCTTAGTTACAGTGGTGAGGATGCAGAACCACAGTTGTCGTTCCCTAGTCTAAGAGCCTTTGAAAAAGTATCCGGGTTATTGTGTTACTATATTTTAAGTGATACTGGCCACTGACTATCAAAGACCAGTACCTTAAGGTATATAAGTGCTTAGTTCTATGATATTTATTGTTAAAATGGCACATGAAGTAGTGTGTGGAACCTCGGTGCAGGGCAGATGTTGAAGAGAGAAAGGCAAGCTGTCCAAGCATAAGAACAGAAGAGAGACACAGAGGGAGTAGGACACTGGGCTGCCTAGAGCAGAGAGGCTGGTGCCTGGGGCTCCACGGGAGCAGCAGGCGTCAATCATTCCTTTTCTCCTCGCTGTACCAAAACAGAAGGAAGGTCTTTTTGACTCACAGTTGTACATTATTGCAGGAAAGGCATGACTGACAGTTTGAGGGGCTGGTCACACTGTATCTGCAGTCAGGAAGCTGGGAGAGAGATTACCAGAGAGCGGGAAGCAAGCAGGGAAAAAGGAGGATAGAATATACAAAAGAGAGAGTGTGTGTTTTCAGTGGGAATTGAGGGCAAGAGACATGTGAAGAGTTGGGCAGTCAGGAATAAAACAGGTGAGTAAAAATAAGAATAAGGAAAAGGAATGGGTTTTGATGAGGGTAAGTCCTAAAAATCCTGCATGAAGAATTGCCATTTCAGCAGAGTCTCCAACAGAGGCCATGTTTAGTAGTGTTGTTCAGTCAAAAGGAGCTTCAAATGGATGTCAAAGCCTCAACTAGAGAATCTCTGGGGTGTGCACAAGCCATAGAACCCTTTGCTTTTCGTATTGCTGTAGTCATTTGGAGCACTCTGGAGAAGACTGTTGATTAACTTAATGTCCGTCAGTCTCACTGTTAGCCATTTTCCCTGTCAGAAACAAGCAAATGGTTAGACTCCTGCTTAGTCCCTAGACCAGTGCTACAACAGTGTCTTAGTTAGGGTTTCCATTACTATGACCACAGCAACTCTTATAAAGAAAAACATCTAATTGGGAACTACATTAGAGGTTTAGTCCATTATTGTTGTGGTGGGAAGCTTGGTGGAGTGCAGACAGAGATGGCGCTGGAGAAGGGCTAAGAGTACATCTGGGTCCTTGGCTATCAGGAACGGTGAGCTTTGAAACCTCACAGCCCACCCACATGACCATACCTCCTGTTAGTGTCCTGAGCCCCACAAGCAGGGAACCTCTTTGCCCTCCCTGTCCTCCACCTCACTGTGGCTGATGTTGTCTCTGTCACGTTGTCACTGCAGGAAACCAAAGATAAACTCAAAGAAACAACTACAAAACTAACCCAGGCAAAGGAAGAAGCTGAGCAGATCAGGCAAAACTGTCAGGATATGATAAAAACGTATCAGGTATGGATCCTTTGTGAAATAAATCAGTTATTAGAACTCTTATTTTCATACACTTTCCAGATCTGCCAAATCTGAAGTGTACATGCATTTCTTAAACAGTAGTTAAATACAAGTTAGTTCCTGTGTTGAGGTACCTGCAGTTCAAGGTGGGGAGGCGGTCTGGTGGGGAAATGCTTGCCATGTGAGCGTGAGGACCTGAGCACCCACATACAAAGCTGAGTGTGGCAGTGTGAGCCCTAACCTTGGCTTTGTCAGGGTGAAGAGAGGTGTGGCGGGTGGCTCCATGCAGCTCACTGGCCAGTCCGGCCAGCCACATCCATCAGCTTGAGGTTATATGATAGCCTGTCTCAAAAATGAAGTGCAGAGCGACTGACGAGGAGCCTTGACGTTCCCTCTGGCCTCCACGGGCACACAGGGACATACACACATGACTGATCTTATCAGACTTTCCTATCAAAAAGTCGTAGAAAATGATGGATTACGTTGTACACTCCACGTTCCTGTTTCCGCTCAGTTAACATTTAAAGTCCTCTAATGCTTTCTGCAGTCTTAGCCGCACAATCTATTGCACAGCTAGTACACTCGATAGCAATGCTTTGTTTCTTCTCACAGTAAAGCATTTTTCATTGGTTTGCCATTAGGAATCCGAGGAACTTAAGTCCAATGAGCTAGATGCAAAGCTCCGAGTCACAAAAGGAGAACTTGAAAAGCAAATGCAAGAGAAATCCGACCAGCTGGAGGTGAGTTCAGTTCTTCCCTTCTCTATAATCAGTCATGATCGGCTGGGCTGTACTGCAGGAAGAGGAGTGGAGTGTTTGACTCTCCGCACCTAAGGCCTTAGAAACAGGCAAAATACTGCTAGTGCTCCCATGTCTCTTAGGATGTGTGTCTCTTTTCCAGATGCATCATGCCAAAATAAAGGAACTAGAAGATCTGAAGAGGACGTTTAAGGAGGGCATGGATGAGCTACGGACATTGAGAACAAAAGTAAGCAGGTCCTCGGTCCTGACTCAGGCGGGTGGACACTAGGTTTATTCTGTGTTTAAGGTGTTCGGAAAGCAAGACTTAGAAATCTATCAAAATAAAAGAACTTAGGAAAAGACTAGCGTTTTCTTTGCACTGACTGACTCTTGTTGAGCTGCAGTGGTGTTAGTCACTGGAAGGTGCTTATCATGGCACACTTCAGTGTCTGTACCTCAGATATATCTGGGCCTGGGAGCTAAGGACAGCAGAGCAGTTGGCAAGATGAGTGGACCTCACAGCACCTTATGTCACCATAAAACACCCTTTAAGACCGAAAATACTACTTCTGGCTGAATTTAATAGTAATTTCTAACTACATCTGTGGTCAGATTCACATGCTGTCTCCACGTGCCAGTCATTTATCCAGAAGTAGGGTTTTGTATAGGCACCTTGAGTTGAGACCACAGCGCAGTACCCAGTGTCTGCTATGTCTGTCCTGTTGTCTTTCAGGTAGGTGTTCACTGCAGGATGGGAAGTTGTTGTTCAGATAAGGAGACAGGAAGTTGGTGAGACCAAGCAGCTTCCTGCCTTCTTCCCAGCAACTCTACTGTAGCATTTGTCTCGGGTCACTCATGTGTCCGCCCTGTCTGAGCGCATTCATGTGAGCCCAGCGGCCTGGGCTTCAGCCTGATTGTGATCATTTTATAGGCAAAGTGTCTAGAAGATGAACGCTTAAGAACCGAAGATGAGTTATCAAAGTACAGGGAAATTATCAATCGACAGAAAGCTGAAATTCAGAATTTATTGGACAAGGTGAAAATCGCTGACCAGTTACAGGAGCAGCTTCAAAGGTATGAAATGAGTGGTGGCTTTTAAATGACGTCTCAAGATGACATCTTTGAGTACAATACCGTATCAAACAGGAACAATTCTTACAATTCTTCCAGTTAACAAGTCTTCAGCTTGTGTCTTTGAATTCCTGTCATGACTTCTAAAAGTCAAATCAATGTTTGTATTTCATAAGCACTGACAGGAACCATTCATAGATGGGTGAATTTAGTTTATCTGTTCTGTGGCTTCGCAGTCACTCTTCTAGAAGGGAAGCGGGAGTCTGCACCAGGGTCTTTACCTTTATGTGCGCCTTGAGGTCAGAAGCGTGATGTCCCAGGATCATTTAAACTCAGTTCTTGACATCATCTAGCAGAGCCTGGATTCAGGATTAATTCATTGTCCTTGCTGTCTGTCTCCAGGCGTCTACCCCAGTGCTGCTAAAGACAGGTTCTGACCCTCACAGTCACCATCCTCAGTGGGGACATCAGTCATCAACTGCATCTCCTCTCCAGATGTCTGTCTTTCTAGTGTCTCTGCTGGGTTGTATTGCTTTCTCTCTCCTGGCATGTGATTAAGTTTTTTGAGCTGCTAGCTTCCATAACCATTCCTTATGGTCATTGTGCAAGAAATGCTTCTTCTCTGAATTGGATTCTTCTCTCCACTTCTGCTGTGGGTCCAATGCCTTGTTCCTTCTTCAGCTTTCTTGAATATTCCTTTATCGATTGTCCTTTATAAGATTTTTTTCCCCAAAAAAACTGTGTGTGTGAATGTTTGCCTGTGTGTGTATGTACACAAGATGCGTGCCTGGTACCGTTGGAGGCCAGACGAGAGAGTGAGCTCTCTGGAACGAGAGTCACAGTCAGTTGTGAGCCACCGCTCTTAGCCACTGAGCCATCTCTCCAGCTCTTGTTAGTGGAAGGCCTTTTAGAACATAGGCACACTGATCCATTGAGTTCTGTCTGTGGCTGTTTTCACAGTGCAGAGACAACGTACAACTTAGGCAAAGAACGCCAACAATGAGATGAAAGCATGGCTTAGAAGCCTGCCCTGTTTGCTGCCTGCCCTTGTGTGGGATGGTGGTCACTCTTCATGAACTCAGGCCTCCTGCCTGCTCACTGTCACCACACTGATCACTGGAGGCTCTGAGAGCAGGGCCCTGCTGTGTTAGCCTTTCTTACTCTTCACAGCTCTTCCTGTAACATGAAGCCAACATGATGTTTGAATGGATGAATGATTACAAGTTCTTCTGTAAAACATTGTAAAGTGAAAATTCCTATACTATTAATGTAATGCTTTTTAATACCTTACTTAAGTTTTCTTAAATATAAACTTTGTTTTTAGTGGTAAGCAAGAAATTGAACGTTTGAAGGAAGAAATGGAAAGCCTTAATTCTTTGATTAACGACCTACAGAAAGACATTGAAGGCAGCAGGAAAAGAGAGTCTGAGCTCCTGCTTTTCACAGAGAAGCTCACTAGTAAGAATGCACAGCTGCAGTCTGAGTCCAGCTCTCTGCAGTCACAGGTAGATAACCTCTCCTACAGCGAGAGTCAGCTGCAAAGCCAGTGCGAGCAGATGGAGCAGGCTAACAGTGCTCTGGTGAGTATAAATGCACATTTCATTCTTCCTCTTCCTCCTCTTCCCTTCCCCCTTCTCCCTCCTCCCTTCTTATCCTTCCCGCTTCTTTCTTCTTCCTTCTTCTCCTTCCTCTTCCTTCCTCCCTCATTTTCCCTCCCTTCTTCTTCCTCCTTCCTCTCTTCTTCTTTCTTCCTCCTCCCTCTCCTCCTCGCCTTCCTCTAATGGGCATTTTGCTTGCATGTATGTTTGCACCACGTAGGACCAGTGCAGAGGCCAGCTAAGGGCATCATAGCCTTGTCCCCTAGAAGAGCAGCCAGCGTCCTAACTCCAGTCCTCATGTTTAGTTCCTAGACTAACATAGCAAGATTGAATTTCTCTAGTATTAACAAAGTATAAATGATAATTAAATTTTATATTCTTTTAGTGATATCTGGTCATTTTAAATTTTGTAAAAATATATTTGTTTTCTGTTTAATGGATATAATTCATATAATAGAATTTTTCTAAAATGATAAAGAATATTACACTTTGGAAAAATAAGGAACCATGATTTCTGTCATTCCGGACTGGAGTCACCATTTCAAATTCCAAAAATTTGGAGACTTACATTGCAGCTGTGTCCCACACAGAACATTACACCATGAGTGTTCCCTGACCTGCTTGCCACTGGGTAGAGATGGGGAGGAGGTCACCAGCAGAGCCTGCTAAGGGCACTCACAGAAGAGTCTTTCTTCCCTTACTTACAAAGTTTTTAAACTGAGCAAGAATTAAAATTTAAAAAGAAATCAACTTTATCACACTTACTATTCAGGAGAGCAGGTTGCTCAAAGAGGAAGAACTTCGAAAAGAGGAAGTGCAGACTCTGCAGGCTGAACTTTCCGCTGCCCAGACAGAAGTTACAGCCTTGAGGACCCAGGTGGAGGAGCTGAAAGATGAGTTAGTAACGCAGAGGCGCAAACATGCCTCTAACGTCAAGGACCTCAGCAAGCAGCTTCAGCAAGGTACTATGTCGTGCTGTTGATTCCCAGCACATGTCTGTCTCAGCGCTCTGATGCAGAGGTGCGCTGTCTGTCTGTCCCTCTGTGCTCCCATGTCCCTCGGGCTGTGTGTTTGGTTGGCTTTTCTTTAGGCGCAGGTTTGGCTGTAATCCTTGAGGCAGAGCTTGCTCACTTCACACACCGGGTTTTCTGCCTCACCCTCCTCAGTGTTAGGAATAGAGGAATGTGCCACTGTCCCCAGCCTGTGTATTCTTTGTCACTTATCCACAGACTAAATTACTAAGATTGCTGAGCTTGTGGTTCTGGGAGTCTGCTTTCCATGCTGAAGCCTGTTTACTCAGAAAGCCACAGAATGGGAGTGGCCAGCCGATGGGACGCTCTGAACCCTTTTACTGGGTATTCTGCTACCCTGCAAAAGTTGTATAAGTGGCTTTTTTCTTTTTTTCTAGAATTCATGTATTTTTATATTTAAAATATAAATTATGTGTTTTAGAAAACATGAGAAAGATCTGCCTTTAAATCGCAATCTAAAAAGCACTTCCAATGTTCATGTCTGTACACACCTATGAAGTGATTGATTTCCAGACTCTCACTTACTGATCACTGCATCTTGGGAAACACCTCAGAAGTACTGTGAACTACCAGACAGCTGGTCGACACAGCCATTAATAACTGGAATTGGAATCAGATTTTTCCTGGTTAAAAATTCAAATAAACCTATATACTAATGAATGCCTGTTGTCACAGCAAGAGGATGACAGTCATCCTCGGCTACATGGTGGGCTCACGACCAGCTGGTCACATATGACCCTTTCTTAAAAACAAAAAAAACAGGCTGTCAGATGTGGTGGTGCATCCCTTTACGTGGTAAGTAGAACTGGGAGAATCTCTGTGAGTTCAAGCTCAGCCTGGTCTATGTAGAGAGTTCCAGGTCAGCCAGGGCTATATACTGAGACCCTGTCTTGAAAAAGAAGAAGAAGAAGAAGAAAACTAACCAAAATGGCAAATTCATAATGGCTTTTGAGTATCTGCCATATGTTAGTGTGAAAAAGGCATATACATCAACATCCTATCTGTATGCCCTACTCTGTGTTTAAAATAGCAAAAAAATGTAGTACTATGAGATCTGGGGTTACTTAATATGACTATGGTTAGGTATTTGCCAAAACAGCTTACAATAATTTTTTTAAAGATATATTTTTATGAATGCGGGTTTCTGGCCAGCACACCTCTGCACCACATCTGTGTCTGCTACTCACAGACTCCAAAGGAGGGTATCAGATCCTCTGTGAGCCACCATGTGAGTGCTGGGAATTGAACCTGGGTCTTCTAGAAGAGCAGTCAGTGCTCTTACTGTCTGCTGCATCTCTCCAGCTCTGTTTGTACACATGGAACTGAAGGCACATTTGGGAGAGATTTCTCAAACTGAGAAGGATCTCCATGTCTGAAGCTCCCAAAGCTAAGTCAGTGAACAGTAAGCAAACAATGCAGAGCTCGGTTGTCTGTTTCTTTGGCAGTCTGTACGTTTCCAAATGTCATTTTATAGGAATGGCGTCTCTGGTGTTCTAAAGTCTATAGCAAGGACTGTTGTCTTCTGGGCCATGCCATTTTTGCCCAAGTGACTTTAGCAATTAATGTCAGATGGCATGGGTAAATGGTCATTAAAACTGTCACAAGTAATTGATTTTCTTTCTTTCTTTCTTTCTTTTTTTTAAATAGCACGGAGAAAATTAGACCAGACTGAGAATGGAAACTACGATAAAGACGTTAGCAGCATGGGAAGTCGCTCTAGTTCATCCGGTAAGGAGGAGCTTAGTTGGTAGTGACTGTTTCTAGTTCAAAAAGTATTTATATGCTTTGTTTCATTTTGAGGCTTAAAAACAGAAGGCATATATAATTATATTGTGGAAAATGTACCTTATTAAATATTTACACTCTGCTTTTTGCCAGAGTTCCTGGTCCAACTTGGGCTGCATGAGACTTCCCAGCCATTTTTTACCAAACTACCACTTTGTATTCTGTGCCTCCTCTTTCATCTCTGCAGTTCAGATTTGTGTCTTATCCACAGAGTTCCTGTGTTTGGACTCACTTCCATATGTTAGCCCCAGATGATGACGTGACCATGGTTGCAGAGCACTCAGTGGATACTAAACTCCTCAGGCCTTGAAGCCTTTGTAAGATGTTGTAGTGACTATAATCTGCACAGTCCTCTGCAGACGTTAAGTCACCTCTAGACCACGTACAGTACCTAATACAGCGTGAGTGTTGGGGATGCACGTGTAAACTGTCTGGACATGGGAATCTGCGTGCTTAGCACAGACACTTTTAAAAAAGCGTTTGTGGTCTGAAGTTAGTTGAACCTATGGACAGGGATCTCATACATATGGACGGGACAGTTGTGTATCTGTGTTCCTTCTTTCTCTCTGCCTATCTATCTCTGCCTCTGCCTTTCTGCCCTCTTTTACTTTCTGTTAGAGTAGCTGTACTATGCTAATCTCCTAGAATTGTGTGTTAGGGGCAAAGCAACAGTGGCAGTTACTGTAGTAACAAAATATGTTAACAGAAAGTACATGGTTTGAAACCCTGTATCTTAGGTCCCAGCTAAAAGCATTTGATTTGGATTGTTGAGTTTGCACTAGGATATTACAGTTTTCACATCCATCATGACACGGCTGAGAAGCGTAAGCTGTAGGGTGAGGAGGCTCGGACACTGATCTCATGGGTGCGGGTAGAAAACTAGCATTTACAAAGTGCAGGTGTGCAGGTGTGCAGATGTGCAGGTGTGGGGGCTGGGGAGTAATCACATCTACATGAGGATGACAGTCCTATGAGGTAAGTCACTGTTTCTAGCAGAAACAGCCTAGGCACTGAGGGTAAAATATTGTGTCCACAGTCACACTATTTAGTAGTGACTACTAAGTGGAGTCGGATTTGAGCAGGCAGGCATGCTCACCTCTTCCTTCTCCTCTCTCTCTCTTCTCCCCTCTCTCTCCTCCTCCCTCCCATCTCTTCCCCTCCCACGCCCTTTTGAGTATCCCCCCCTTTTTTCCCCTCTCAATGATATCATTTACTTTCAAAATTACTGTGGGCTTGCTATTCCCTGTATTTTTTAAGATTTATTTCTCTGTTGTCAGTTCATTATCTCATTCCTGTGTAATGTAACACTGTTGACTGCTGCTGTCTTTCAAACAAGAATAGTGGCCACACGTAACCTTATGTGTTCTTGCCCATGTTGGGCAGTATTACTAGAAAGCATGAGATGGGGTGAGGGGGACCTAGGTCACATGTGCTGGACTTGTTCTTCTGTTGTCAGGGTCACTTAATGCTCGAAGCAGTGCTGAAGACCGGTCTCCAGAGAATACTAGCTCCTCAGTGGCTGTGGACAACTTCCCAGAAGTAGACAAGGCCATGCTGATTGAGAGAATAGTGAGGCTGCAGAAAGCCCATGCCCGGAAGAATGAGAAAATAGAATTCATGGAGGACCACATCAAACAGCTGGTTGAAGAAATAAGAAAGAAAACCAAGTATGTATTACTATGGTAGCATGATGACCTGTGTCCGAGGACGGCCATCTGCATGGCCTCAGAAGTTGATGAAGAGCTGATGTTTTCCATGGGGTGCATCATGTTGTCCAGGCTGGCCCTGCATTCCTGGGCTCCAAGGGTCCTTCTGCGTCAGCTTCTTGTGTAGGTGGGACGGCGGTACTATACCTGCTTAATAATTCTTAGAGCATCAAGGTCTCCATCTTTTTGGATCACCTGTTGTATTCTAGCTTTGGGAATACAGAGATGGAAGAAAACCAAGCCTGTCCTTAAAGGTAGAATATCAGGAGAGAGAGTGTGTGTGTGAGTGAGAGTGTGGAGGGTAGTGATTTTGCTTTTTAACATACTAAGATTATTTTGGATTTAAAAAAATATATACTTAGCCTTTAAAAGTGAATGATTCTAAAATATATGTGGAGTTTTGAGAGGTTTTCCCTACTGCTCAAAGGGGTAGTAATCAAGTTCATCTTGGTAGAAGACACTCTGATGTCTTGGGATTAGGTCATCAGTTCTTTAAGCCGCTGTGCAGCAGAGTGTGTTCTCTGGATTTTCAAATTAGTTACTAAATCTACCAAGAGCAGCCTTCCCTGTGAGGGAGGGCCAGACCAAGCTCAGCTCCAACTGACCGGCCCACAGTTGAGCTGCACCGAACCTCCCAGGTGCTACACTTACTTCAATAAGAGTTGTCTTCATGTTTTGAGTCTTCTGCTGACCTCTTAAACAGTTATTTTGAAAAACGTTTAGACCTGTAGAAAAATTGTAAGATTTTAAAAGAAAGAGCAAAATAGAGTTCAGTAGTAGTTTAACAGAAAATATTAACAGAAATCAAACCAATAATGACTAAAATATTTACATACATGTGTGGAAAGAAACAGAAGAGCTGTGTTTATACTTCTTCAAATACCATTATTCAACAAAAAGGGACGGGTTAAGAGACAGTCTAATACATAAGGAACGTCTAAGCTAACTTAGGTCACTGGCCTAACCAGGGTGTACTTTATGCTGACCGTCTTTATGCTTGAGATTCATTGCTTCCTGCAAACCCCAGTGTGTGTATTCTGCAAGCACACAGAGTATCATTTTGTTTTGCAGAATAATTCAGAGTTACGTTTTACGAGAAGAATCAGGCACACTTTCTTCAGAAGCATCTGATTTTAACAAAGTGCATTTGAGTAGACGCGGTGGCGTCATGGCGTCCTTGTACACATCTCATCCCGCTGATAGCGGGCTAACACTGGAGCTCTCTTTGGAAATCAACCGAAAATTACAGGCTGTTTTGGAAGATACATTGCTAAAAAATATTACTTTGAAGGTATTTGTGTTTCTTATTCATTTACCACTCAGTGACCAGGGCAAGATGGTGCCTCTTCCATAGTCTCCTAGCATCAAGCTGGTTTTCTTTCTTTTTTAAAAAATATTTATTTATTTATTATTTCTATGAGTACACTGCAGCTGTCATCAGACGCACCAGAAGAGGGCATTGGATCCCATTACAGATGGTTGTGAGCCACCACATGGTTGCTGGGATTTGAACTCAGGACCTCTGGAAGAGCACTCAGTGCTCTTAACTGCTGAGCCATTTCTCCAGCACCAGGCTGTTTTTCTAACACAGGATGCCATGATACCCAGAAATAAAGTCAGCTTAGTTACTGGACAGACACAGAAGTGAACTGTTTGCTTCACAGTGGATGGTTTTTGCAGAATGATTATACTTAGTTACAGCTTTGTAATATTACAACATTTATTTATTTATTTTTTTAAGCTGTTGTCTGACCCAACTTTTCTGTCTTTGCTATGCATGGACTTGATAACTTGTAATAGATTTTAAAAGTAGTTTTAAACCAAAGTAATCATCATGCATTAAAACTTGCTGCAGCTGCAGCAAAAAGATTATAACTTGGGGCCAGCTATGGTGCCACACACACTTAATCCCCACAGAGGCAGAACTCCTGTGAGTTTGAAGCCAGCCTAATCTGTGTACATAGTCAGTTCCAAGACTACATAGAGAGAGCCTGATTCAAGAAAGAATTATAACTTTGAGATGGACAGGCCTATTTCCCTAAAACATCTGTGTCTGGATTATGTCAGTACCAAGAATAATCACTCGGTTTCACAGTTTAGTAGGCAAAGGTAGTTCAAAAGGTATTTACTTAGTACTTCTGTTTTCTCTTCCCCCCACTTATTAAAGGAAAACCTGCAAACACTTGGAACAGAAATAGAACGCCTTATTAAACACCAGCATGAACTGGAGCAGAGGACGAAGAAAGCCTAACACAAAGCTCTTGCCTAGTAGACAGACGAGCCACAGAGCAGCAGGTGCCACTGTCCAGTGTCCTGAAACAGTCCCTGCTTTGTGTCAACTAATCAAAAATTGGTTTTGCTTCCCTGTGTAGAGGTGCCCTTTTCTGAATGGGTGTGTGGCGTGTGTGTGCTGTGAGCCCACTGTGAGCTCAGCCAAGGTCGTTTCTCTGCCGTGCAGTCAGCCTCCTTGTCACTGACTCAGGATTTAATTTGCTTATTGCCCTAAAGTGCTAAACATTAGTACAAGGGTTAAAATACCTTTACCACAGTCCTTTCCGTAGTGGCATCAGCCTTTGAAAAGTATTCCTGAAATGAGAGGTGTTCATCATCCAACCATGCACTATTTCTGCAACACAAAAAGAAACCTAGAGGAATTATAAAGATTTTCAGTTCTAATCTGGGCACAGTGATCACCCCTGTAGTCCTAACTACTTCGAAGGCTAAAGAGGATCTCTTGAGCTCATGAGTTCAAAGCCAGCCTGGAAACATCTTAAAACCCCATCACAATTTGCCCCAACCACAGAATAGCCTTGGGTTGTGGTGTAAGGGTGTGTGTGGTACTTAAATCAGTTCTGAGTTTACTGACAACTAGACAGGAATCTGGCTGTAGGGAATTAGCTCAGGCTGGGCACTGATGTCAGGTCTCCTTACCTGACATAGGTATGTTTTTCACATTTGAGTTACTAGTTGAAATTTTAAAATCTTTAGTGATATAAACTATGATTTTAAACAATATGTGAACTTAGAATTTTCCTGTGGATTTGCTATATTTTAAAATGTGAAATGGATCCAGTCATTAGAACAGATAAATGAAGACTTTGAAACTGAGATGCTTTATGACAGGCCTTAGTTTTACTGACATTGTGTAGAGGGAAATATAAAGGGCTTGGGCCGAGGTTCTTGTGTGCCCATCACATAAGGAGGCGCTCAGTTTCCTCAAGTGCTGTTTCCATATGTTACTTAACAGCTATGTCTTCAGCCAAAGGGACTTTGGAGCAGAATTGTGTATCTTGTTGTATGTTTACAGTATTTAAGATGTATACTTAAATGTTGCCAATTGAAGTGTCCACACTTCTGTCATTGAAGTTTTCTCAGTTGGTAGCTTCTCATGCCCCAGAACCTAACACACCGCACTCTGTTGAGGCTGTCTATATCCTGGGAGATCTTGGAACATATTCAGTAAGCTTCTGTTTGGGTTTGGGTTTTTTGGGTTGGTTGTTGGTTTTTTGTTTGTTTGGGTTTTTTTGTTTTGTTTTGTTTTTTTGGTTTTTGTATTTTCCTCTTAAGGAGCTTGAGCTTTGGGACCTACAGCTTTAAAGAACTGTGTGGGCTCTAGCTGGGCATGGCAACACATGCCTACACTCCCAACACTTAGGAGGTGAAGGACGATTAAAGATCAGCCTCAAGTACACAGCGAGTTGGAGACACCTTGGAAACCTGTACTATAACAGAATTGTGCAGGCTCTAAAGATTTTGATCATGACGTCAGTGCCCTTTTAATGTATTTTAACATTTCCTCCAATCAACATTGATTATAAATGTAATTCACTAAATACTAAATGTCAGTATAATGTCTCTTTGTGAATATTATCTGTTATTATCCAAAAAAGTATCTCTTAGCTTCAGTGTGAAAATGCATTCAAAGTTGTTTTATTTTGAAGATAGTTGTAAAAAGTACTAGTCATAATATGTCTTGCTCTTTTTATTATTAATAATTTATTAGAATAAAAAAATAAGAGGGTAAGTGCAATAAATTGTGAATTATTTTCCCATGTATTCCTAGACATACTTGTAGCACTCAAAAGGTCTACATAGCGTAGGCAGTGTAGCTGTACCACCTGGTTCCTCAGGTGATGCTGATTCTTGAGCTACAGCAGTTGGGTTTTTAATTTCAAGACACAAAAAATGCGTAGTGGAGACCAAACAGTGATCGTGTCCACAATGTTCTGTACCTATATACTTTTAAAGTATATACACATTTGGTATAGAGTGGGGCAAGCTAGTATTAATATTTGTGCTGCCATGTACTTGAGGAACTTAATAATGAAATAATTTAAGAATATAATTACTAAAAGCCATGCTTTGATCATACCTACTGTCCTTCCATATCTATGAAGCTTAAAAAGCTGGAAAAGTTCTATTTTCTTTTTCATTAGGCATCTCCTGTGTCCTTTCATATATGGTCAGGACTGAGCAAAATAATGTGTAAGAAACAAGTGTGTGTCCAAGAGAACCTGCACTGACTTATGACAAGCTCCTGGGGTAGATTTATTTCTGAGCTTCTTATGCTCATAGAATATGTGGAAGAGAGACCCTGAGACCAGAGTATGAATTTATTTGATCATTGTTAGTTACAAATGTAAATGGCTATTTTGGTTATTTAATAATATTTTGGTATCCTTGGGCAAGAAATTGGTGTGCATGCACATCTAGGTGTGTATACTTCCCTGGTTTTCACCTGAAAGTGAGTGCTGTGACTCCTTTTTTTCCCATACCACTTGAGATTTTGAGTCTGTTTGGTACATTTGGACACAGTGACCAATTGTTGGTGGTTTCATTTTGTTTCTCTATAACCATTTAAAACGACTCGATCAGGCTACACAGGTCATCTATTCATTTAAGAAATACATTTGCCTAATAAACACTCCACCAGGCACCCTACAGGTATTGTGGTTGTCACTCTCCAGTCCCTTGGGACTTGTGGTCTCATGACAGCAGCAGGGCAGGTCTTCAGGCTTCAATCTCGGGCTAGCCTTTATTACTGGGCTACTCGCTTGCACAGGTAGATGAGCCAAGCACCTCAGCCTCACCTGGAGCTCTGGCCTGGGAGAGTGTTGCTCCCATGGTGCTCTGCACAGCTCCTAACTTAGAAATCCGTTAGACTTTTAGCGCTTTGTGACTGGTTGACTGGCGCCTGGTTCATGCTCCTGAAGAGTCCGGTCCTATTGAGCAGCTTCTGAATTCTCTCGTACAGGTTATTGGTTATTTTCTAAATATTTCTACAAGAAAATTTAGCCTAAAATTTGGAAGAAAAAAGACCCAGAAACTATTAATACTGTAAATGTGGTACACATTACCCTGGTAATGATTTTTTTTATAAATAATGACATTCATGCTTTGGGACTGTTGATTCTGCTAATCTGTTTTTCAGGAATTTTTTTTCAGTTAATTTTCATACTAATGTTATTAATTCTTAAGAAACCAATTGGTGGCACTAGTGACCAAAAGTTGTCAAAGGTAAACAAGAAAAATAATTGAAAGAAGCAAACTAAATGAGAGCGTAGTTGCATATTGAAATGGATGTCACCTCTCCTGGGCTCTGGAGGTGCGTACGGCTGTCTCCATACCTGCTGTTGTCTTCCCTTCCCGAGTGCATAGATGTCTGCGTTGTATAGGTAAACCCTGGATTACACTGTGCATTCTGTAAATACTCTGTATAAAGCCATGCTTTTTGGGAAGTCTGTGTACATTCTGTACTTATTAAATAAGCAGTGCCTGTTTACCAAGTTGTATCTCAATGGCGTCTTTAGTGACTTACACACTTCACATAGCCCACAAACCACTTCTGCACTGTTAGCCAGACTCTTCCACAGTTTGGTTGTAGCTTTAAACTGGATTGAGTATTCCTGCTCCCCACATGGATCTCTGTCTATCAAACATGACTGCCAGATGTGATGTTCGACTTAAACTACAGACAGGAAAGCCGGACATGAGTCCCACAGGCTAGAGAGTGTCTTACGGGGCTGGTGACCTTGTGGTGCGTCCTGATGTTTCACAGGCTGTGGACCTTAAGTGCCCACGGTTTCCAGCTCCGTCAACAGTAAAGAATCCCTGTGTGCTAGAATGGCCTTAACTTCCTGGGGTCAGTGTGAACAGTGGTTCACATCACTGGGGTCCCTTCCATTAAGCTCATCACATGAGCCATTCATTCTTGGAAAAGCTCCCCTGAAATCCACACCTGTAGAGTGCAGATAATGGCAGTGTCCTCAGAGCTGCCTGCCAGGAACCAGTGGGGATCTACCCAGACAGGCTGCTCCTGCTGGCTAGCCATCAACTGGCTGTTAAACTAACAAAACCTCGAGTTCAGTCGTCTTTCATTATCCAAAGACCGAGCTTTTACCAGACCTACCCTTTGAAATGCTAGTTTCTAGGTGCAGTAAACCACGAGCTACACTCCCTTCTGGAGTGACTGCGTAGCGTTCCCATGGAGTTTGTCTTTAGAGATTAATGAGCATGCCAAGGACAGGAAGTAGGGTTTGTGGTTTACACCCTCCCTTGTGTCTTTTGCCTCAAGTACTGTTAAACTTGCTGGTCAATGGTTTTTGTCAGCATAGCTCTGTAGCTCCTCTCTACAGCTACAGCTCTGTTGGCTGGTCACCTGCATAGGACAAACCCAGTGGCCAGGTCCCATGTTGCCCTGTAAGTCCCTTCTGTCACTCAGATGCCCCTGCCAAAGCAAGCATTTCTTTGGAGTTGGAAATAGCCTGTTCCTCCATTCCGAGTTTGGCGTGAATGTGGCCAGAGTGAAGGATTGTATTGAGAGCCCTGCTACGAGCCGCTAACTGTTGGCATCCCTGACTGGGCTTCAGAAGCCACGCAAATCACGCTTGACACAGTGAGCACTTAAGAACTAATTGCAGCTATTTAGGAAGGGTTTTTTAAAGGCACGTACTTGCCTGCAAACACTACCTTTTAAAAACGCATGGCTAAATGTCTTCTAGGTGCCATGGCACCAACTTCAAACATACAAAAAAGGCAGAAGTTCCCAGTGCCCTCTGAGGCCTGGAGATCCAGTTTCAAAACTAAACTGCAAAAGACTATTCTCCAATTCGGAAACAGCTAAAAATAAGTCTTTAAACTTTTCTGTGTATTTTACACAGTAAAACAGCAACCGGTGTGTGGTTTGAGCTTCCATTCAGATGCTTGGGGCTGCATGCTGCCTCAAGCCTGAAGTCAAGTGTCAGGGTGGCTGAGCAGTTCCCTGTATCTGTTTTTAAAGCAGGATTGTAGGTCTGTTCCAAGGACATGACGGTGGGCGTGCCCATGTGCGTGGGTGTGTAGGATAGGGAAGAATGTTTGAAGGGTCACTCTTGTTCTCCAGATAGTCTGTTATGTAATTTAAAGGTGATAATTAGCAGTACCAGTGTTAGAACTCTGGAGATTACAGGCAAGATGCCACGCCACGGAACTGTATTCATGGCTCAGTATTCTAACAGGAATCTCACTGAGTTGTCTAAGGTGTCTTTTGAATCACTGTGCAGACCCAGGAGCCTTGAACTCGATGCCCCAGCCTCTGTGCTCCACCAGGGCCTGACCTAAGGTTGCCCCTAGGAAAAGATCTTTAAAGCCACATTAAGAAATTGGGGTATACTGCATCAGATTTTTCCCAGGTTAGCCCTGTTTTTCAGAGATTTGTTAACAGAAAAAAAATAAGGCTTAGAATATTAATATGATTTTGTTGGACTCTAAGATCCAAACCGAGGGACGACGCACTCCTGCAGAAACACGGACGGGGTTCGCTGCAAAAACATGAGGTTTATTGATAATCAGTACACTAGGGTTCCCTCACACGCAGGCAAGAGGAACCCCGAGCCAAAGCTGAGAGCAGTTTTTATACAGAGTTCATAAGGGCAGTTTTATCTCTTAAACAATAACCACAAAGGCTGACCTCAACAACCAATCCCAGGCCTGGCCCCTAGGTGACTCAGATTTGCACATTATCTTTATAACAATGAGTGTTAGCTAAGTGGCTTCCGTTTGCCCAGATTTGGGCCAGCTTCCTGATTACCTATTATCTTGAGCCCTTCCCCTGGAATGTGTATGTAAGTCTTTGGAATGTGCTCCTCCCAGGATTGTCCTGGGGCAGTTAATTTTTTGAGTTTAAACCGAAACCTGCGATTCTTTCAATTTTAAGTTTACACTGAGACCTGAAATTCCTACAGTTTGTGAGTATGCCGAGTAGGAATAATCCCGCTTCAGAGATGCAAGGACAAGTCCGTATGCCTGAGGTCTGCGGGCCAAGGCTTTGAATTCCTGTGACTGTCGACATGAAGCGTGACCCCTAAAGTCACGAGTCACCCTGGGTAATTCTGGGTATTTTTTCTCGGTATAAGAAAAGTAGCTACATAGATGGATACAGATCTTCCTCAGAGTGGCTGTTGTGTGTTTTGTAGTTTACTGGATACTGTGTTTACATAGGAAGCAAAATAGCACTTAGAGTTATTCTGGTCAAAGATTAAATACAGCAGGGTGTACAGCTTTTGTTTGTAAGAACAGTTTGTTCTTCCTTTGTGGCGATAAGGAGTACTGTTAAATCTAAAAGATAAACATACCAAGAGGGTCAAGAATAACCTAGTCAACTGCTCTCTGAATGAGGCTCAGCCCACCCTGGGAGATGAAAAGGACACTAAGCCTCTCCATGAATCCGATGTCTTTCCAAGTGACAAGTCCCACACCCCAGTAAGTGAAAGACTTATTTAGATCATTTCCCTCCCCTTCCCCCAAACTGCAGCCAGGGAAAACGGAAGAGGAAATCACTGATTCGGTTGCCCGTTGAACTCAGTAGAGGTTTGGGGGAGGAAGGGATTGAAGGAATGGAGCACAGTATTATTTCCTGGCAGTCTGGACAATGGGCAGGTGCCCCTTCAGCTTTGCCGTGGGATGCGCCTGTGCCCTGCTCTGTCCCGACTAACACTGTTTTCCTGCCCCATCTCCAGCCAAGACCACCAGAAAAAACAGAGATGCCCCAGACTTGGAAAAGTCCTACCTTGCCACTACTGTGTTACCTGATACAAGTCTCTGATCTCTCTGGGTTTCAGTTTTCTCTCTGCAGATGAAGGATGATAAGGCTTCCCTAGCAGAGAGAGCAGTTCCGTGGTCTAAACCGGAGACTGGGAGAGCTCAGAACTGTGATGTGGGTGTCTGACTAAGCTAAATCCAAAAACCAAAGACGTGGATGAAAAATGCTTAAGGTGATAACGCATGTGCTCTCTCAAACTTGTTGCTTTGGTAACATAACCTTTCTTAAAAAACAAAACACTATGTCAGTACCTCTGTGGAGATGAAGCACACCAAGCCAGCAGGTCTCCCCTTAGGGATAATGGGCTTGTATTTTACTTTATAATCTACTTACAAAACTATTTCAAAGGATGCTTACACTCCCACTGGCTCGGGTGTTCTTCGAGGCTCATGTCGCATGCATGGCACTGTGCAAGCGCATGAGGCTATGAGGAGAAACAGGAGCAGTGTACCTCTCGCCGCAAAGACCCCGTTCAACGTTGTGATTCCCCTGGAAGAGACAAGATTGGAAGGGAGTGTGTGAAAGAAGGCTGTGGCAGGAAAGGAGCTGCTTCCTCTCAGATCTGCTGTCCAGCTCTACGCTCAGGCCCTTGACACAGACAGCGCCTGGGTTGATGGGGGCCACAGCCAGGTAGGTCTCTAAACACACTGGAAGAATGAAAGTGGCCAGTGTACTTTCCCCTCCTGGCTCCCGTCCCATGTTCTAGGCATGTGTCCTCTGGGGAAGTGTCCAGGTGGCTGGAGTCCCTTTACTGTTAGCTCTGAGAATGTTGCACACTGTGTTTTAATTTTATACACCCCCTCCCAGTTCCTCCCAGATCTACCCTCTTCCCTACTTGTGTCCAGTCAACCACCACCTAGCAAGACCAGTTTATGTTTCCTATATAGTCTTGGATGTGTGGCCTTCTGGGGCATGATTGGCTAGCTAGGGGCAATGTTCTTAAAATGGAGTGTCCCTCTCCCAGCCTATCAGTCACCAAGGGCTCCCTGGCTAGGGGTGGGTGGCACTTCCCGTCCACCTGCCTTCTCCATGCTGGGTTTTGATCTGGCATGAGCTTGCACAGAGCAGTGCAGTCTTTCAGAGGTCGTAACATGTAGTGTGTAGGGAAAGAGTTAGGAATGATCTTTGGCTAGAGACATCTGCTTCATGTTCTTGGCCCAAGGTGATGGCATCTTTTTTTCCCTTGTTACCAATCTTCAACAAGTTCAACAAAAATGATGAGATGCAGATGAATAGAAGGGACCTTCAGGAGTTGCCTAGTTAGAGGGCTGTACCAGCCTTGAATATCACACGCCACCCAACAGGAAAACTGTCTCAATGGGATGTCTTACATGAAAGTCTCAACTGTTCTAAAGTATGGACAACCTATCGGTTATTAATATTTAATTTCAGGTGAAGGGCAACTTTAAAATAGTTTGAGAAATTATTTTGAAATAGTTTCCTCCAAATAGAAGATTTTGTTCTAAATTTAGCTGACAAGCTAATTATCATTCTCTGTCAAATGGAATGCTTCTTTGAGTTGCTTTCAGTTGCTAACAGCAGTACCAAGAAATTTAAGCTGGAAATGCCTGGTGCTTTCCACAGCTTGAGTGACATGTAGCTGACAGTGGGGATGAGGCAAGACTATAAATCCAGCTAACATGAGGAGACAGCAGAGGGACCTGGGCCTGCACGGACAGCCTGGGCATGGGAGGTTTCAGAGGACACAGCTAGCATATCCAAACTTCGCATGAGCATCGCCAGAATCCATAAATCTGCGGATTTTCTCAAAGACCGTGAGGGGAAATGAAAGGCAACTTATCCCAGGGGTCAAGTGAGGTAAATGGAGATCTACAGTCTCAGAGAAAAGGCAGAGTAATGGCACGAGTCCTTCTGGACATCTGGGGAACTCGTCAATGACCGCATTACCACACAGTGAGAGCCTCGGGTGAGAACAGAGTCTCAGTGGTTTTGACCACATGGCCTTCAGCAAGTGTGCAGCTCTTTTCTCTCAATGGAAACGTCCCCATCTTGAGGGAAGCTCAACAGACTCTGGGAAGAAAAGCAACAAACCCTGACAAGTCACAGGAAGCTCTTGAAACTTACAAGATTGCAGGGTCCCTTCCTAAGGTTGCACAAATCATGGTTGCTGGGAGAGGAGATGCTCCCGTGGGTTAACTCAGCCAAGTGCAAGGTGTGTCAAGGGCTCCCTGATCCTCTCCCATACTGAAGGGGGCTTTGTGGTGAAGCACTGTGTACTCACCCATGTTTGTTAAGTAACTGCAGTAAACCCACTGGCTGTCTCCCCTAAGCCTGGGTGCAGTTGTTTCTTTGGTCTAGCCTCAGTACCCTATCTAGAATGATCAGATGTTCAACCATTCCACTACTAACAGGCACACACGTGTAACACCACTAGCTGCTGCTGATCTAGGAGCACTTGCACTGTCATACGTGTCAGGACATATATAAGGGCAGAGGCTTTGCTTTTCCCCTTTCTCCCAGCTGCATTAATCTACTGCCATAACCATGAGAATGTCCTGTGCCTGTGACAAACGGTGCTATTTCACATAAGTTTTGTTAACTCATTTGATGCTTACAAACAAACAGATAAATTTATCTGAGGGATGGACAAGCCAAGTAAGGTTCCGCAGTGTTCTTGAGGTCACTGTTAACTAGATGACCAGCCGCAGAGTCAGTCTGAACCCAGGCTGGCTGACAATTTTAAGACTTGTGCTCACAGTGACATCCATGGTGTCAGACTGCTCAGCCCCAACACAGTACCAGGCATAGAGAGAGCATGCGTTCCCCACTTACAATGGTTGGGATAAAGCCAGTGTTCGCTTAAGCGCCATTTGTTAAAGCAGTCACAAGACCAAATTACACAGTGCCAAAGAAAAATTAATATGAGCGTAGGAACAGTTATCCCAGTGGATCGCCATGTGGTCATGTTTTCCTGGGTCGTTGAGATTAGTTTGTACAACACAAGATACAATTTACTCTGCAGGTCATTGCAGAAAGTTATGCAGTGCCCCCACTATTGTAAAATGCAAAAAATGTCACATGTTTCTTGCCAGGGTGGTTGGAAAGCTTCCTGCTTCTTGCCAGTTTCTCAGCAAGCAGGTTGTGGGAGAGGGCACTGACTGGCAATGACAGAACCTGTCCTGGCAGTGGGCTGCCCTTTGATAGAGGCCACATTTTAGCTGGAAGAAGAGCTTAGATGTGTGGATTAAAAACAGAAAACACTGTCTTGAAGGGTCTTTTATATCTAGTTTTTAATCTTATGGATATATTTTTATATTTTTAGAAATCCTGTTTCCTGTAATGAAAAGTTCCCTTAGAAATTTAGCTAGAATTCCAAAGATATTTTTATAGTTCAAGACAGTGTGAATACTGAACTTCCTTTTTCATTGAGTGGAAAAGAGTTAGTTTCTCATGGTTAAATTCCATTACCTATTATAAAATAAAGACGCTACCTTTATAGGCAAGATCTGCACAAGGTTGGGCCCGCCAACACTGTCATGGAAGGAGGAGGGCTCATGGCACCACACCCGCTTTGAGAGTTTACCCAGTTAGAGATTGACAAGGGGGGAGACTTTGTTTTGGTGATGCAGCCTCCGGTAAGGTAGCCTGCACTTATAAGGGACCCCAGTGAAACTCACCAGGTGACACACAAAGACACAAGCCTAGTAGAGTAGAAGGGAGGCAAGAATCTGCACGAATACGGTTGAAATGCATCATGCGCATGTATGAATATGTCATAAAAGAGCCTGTTACTAGATATAATACATGCTAATAAACAAAAGATGATATTGTCCATGTAGGCCCAGGATTTCAAGGCCAAGTATAGTTGGTGACTTTCTGACATTTCTTCTAATCCCAGTAGTTGGTATGGGTAAAATGTCTGTGAACGTTCCATGAAAGTTATAAAGAAATAATTAAGTAGAAAAATAATTTATGGCTGTAACCAGTTACTGCCTAATTGTCCCATGAAGAAGGGAAGCGGCAGAAAGCCTGTAAGCAACCTCAAGAGTTGTGAGCATATGATTCCCTACCGCCCATCTCTCTCAGTGCTGTTAATTTCAGCCATTCTCAGGACCCCGACTCTGGGAAGGCACACTTCCTAAGTGAAAAGAAGAAAGTGACCTGACCCAAGGCAGGTTGGGGCAAGATGAGGTAGCAGGGTTGTCTTTGAAACCTTGAGTGGCTTTAAAAAGCAGAAGCCAGGGAACTAAAGGGTTTCATTCATCCCAAACAATAGACGGCTCTATGCCTCTGCACACACTTGAAACTCTGTAAATAGGAGTACGTTTTTATGCTATCATGTTTACTTGGGACTAAGTGTTTATTTCCATGTTGGGGAAGTTTGTCAAAAGAAGACTTTCCCACTACGTACTAATGGGCTTGGTTGTATTCAAGGGCTCCGTGTTTGACTTTGGACCAGGGCTTGTCACTTCTGCTATATGAGTTATCATTAACAGATCTATTCACAGGACCTTTCTGGGAAGCCTTAACCAAAATGTTTTGTTGGTGTTGGTCAGAATATGCATGTAAGTCCCTTGCGTAACTCACTCCCAGCTTTTACTCTAGTGCTGACATCTTGGCATTATGAAATTTGCATTAAGCCTGGGTATCTCATCGTGTTTTGTTTAAGATTAAAAAAACATTGTGGTGTGTGTGTGTGTGTGTGTGTGTGTGTGTGTCCATATGAGTGTATGCCACATGTGCAGGCATCCTTGGAAGCCAGAATCGGGCATGAGACCTCTTGGAACTGCAGATACATATGGCTTCAAGCCACCAGATGTGAGTGCTGGGCACTGGATTTGCATCCTCTGGAAGGCAGCAAGTGCTCTGAACTGCCAAGCCATCTGTTAGGCCCCATCGCAGGATATTTTTAATTCCTTACTAATTTAATATGTGGGGCTGGAGAAATGGCTTAGTGGTTAAGAGCACTGAGTGCTCTGCCAGAGGTCCTGAGTTTAATTCCCAGCAACCACATGGTGGCTCACAATCATCTGTAATGGGATCTGATGCCCTCTTCTGATGTGTCTGAAGACAGCTACAGTGTACTCATAGACATGAAATAATAAATCTTATTTTGAAAAGTTTCCTATGTATACAATACATAGGAAAGATACAATGTATCTTGATCATATCAACCCCAACTCCTCCCTTCTGCTGTACCTGGATGACCCCAACACATACCCCCAGTACATTTACGTCCTCCTCCTTTTCCTTCTTTTCTCTCTCCAACTTTTCCTTCTTTTCTTTCTCCTCCTTTTCCTCCTCCTTCTTCTCTAATAGCCCACTGGATCCAGCTAGTATTGCTTGAGTGCACATGTAGCCACACTCACTCCAAAGGAAAAATGACTCTTCCTCCTTAGCAGCTGTCATTAGCTCCTCTACCAGACACAAAGACTCATGAACCCATCCACCACCCATGCTGGAATTACTGGCTGGCTTGATCTTCTGGAGATCTTCTGCAGGTAACCATGACTTCTGTGAGTGCACGAGTACAATAGTCACACCATTTCCAGAACACAGCACTTCCCAGCATTCCTCTCGTCCTCTAGATCATCCTTTCTTCCCATTCCCCTATTCTTATGGAGGCGATACACTGCCCCCTTGTGGTGGTGATATTCTGTCCCCTTGTGGAGGTGATACACTATCCCCCTTGTGGAGGTGATACACTGTCCCCTTGTGGTGGTGATATTCTGTCCCCTTGTGGAGGTGATATACTGTCCCCTTGTGGAGGTGATACACTGTCCCCCTTGTGGAGGTGATACACTGTCCCCCTTGTGGAGGTGATATACTGTCCCATTTTGGGCTCAGCAGTCAATGTTTATTCTCAACGTTTTGACCAGTGTTGAGTCTCCTCACTGACCACTGACCACTGCAAAAAAGAAGCCTCTCTGACCAAAGCTGAGAGTAGCACCAGTCTACAGGTATAACCATAAATATTTAGAAGACAGTTTGACAGCATATTCATTTAATAAAGCAATACAGTGGGTCCCCATAATATGGCTTATGACCACCTCATAATGAGACATGCTTGGGATGACAGACCCTTGCACTGTGCAGCCAGTTCATGTGGCTTCTGGTGATCCAAACTCAGTTCTCATACTTGCATGGCAAACATTTCTGCCTGCCTTCACCTGCATCCCAGACCTATTTTAAATTTTTATTCTTTTTCGGTGGTGAGGATCAAACCCAGGGCCTTAGACATACTCATGGTCTGCCACTGAGAAGCAGCCCCAGCTCAAGACTGGGCCTTGAAATATTGGATCACCTGAAATATTAGCTAAGTTAATTAAAATTCCACTGGTGGAATACAAACTTGCAGTGTGAAGGAAGTGTTGGCCAAATGGCTAAAAACGTATAGTCTAGCATCTGCCTGAGCATAAGTCCCGGTTCTGTCATCAGTTTGACCTTGTGTCATTCTCTTTGTGCGCAGAGGATGTCGATAGGAGATACGCTCCAAGGAATTATCTGAGGTTCATTACTGTGACATCTGGATGAGACAACCTTGGACACAATCTTGTAGGGCTCAATAAACATTCCGTATTGTCAACACAGCGTTCAGAGCACCGGAGTGAAGCAGGGCTCTCAGGCCTGAGGGTAGGCAGCATAAGGCTATAGGCAGGATGGAAGGCTGTAGTCTGGAGAACAAGATGTACTTGAAGCCTTTGCTACCTCCTCAAACAATCCAGAGAGCAAGACACAGAGGAGAGACAGCACAGAGCCTTGTCCAGGGACAGAGATTGCATGTTTACATATGTGGACAGGACATTTTTACATATGTGACGTCTGTGCTATGAAGCATAGGAGGAAACAAGTTATCACTTGTCACAGATTACCAGGCCACAGCTCCACAGTAAAGTGGCTGGCCAGTATCATGGCGCAGATTTGAAGTCAGTTCTGGTGAATGGACCTTTCTCTGATGGACCTCTTAAGATGGACTTTTAACTTTGAATTAATTTGCAACTGCACACGGTTACCATTGAGTGTATGTGGAGGCCAAAAGACCACTTGTGGGAGTTGATGGATACGCTCCTTCTATCATGTGGTTCCAGGGCTCAAACTCAGGTTGCCAGGCTTGGTGAGAAGTACCTTCAGGTCCTGAACTGTCTCACCGACCCTTAAGATGGCTGATTTAAAAAAAAAAAAAAACAATTTGAATGAAAGAAATAAAAATCTAGGCACTCTGTCGGAGCGTGGCAGCTCCTAGGTTCTCTGAGAGGGAAGTGCAGACTGGTGCCACTAGATGGCAGAGGAATGTTACCAACCAACCAGCCATCACCACCCAGCCCGGGAGGACCTCACTTCAGGCTTATCAACCTGGCTGTCTTCAGGATCCTCCAGTATCTGAAATGTGAGCTGTGCTCCTTGCTTTCTGAGTCAGGTGATCTCAGACAGCCTTTAGAGCAGTTCTTCCCCCCCAACCCCCCCCCCCCCATTGCAGGCACCAGCCCAACAGTATGACTTCACTCTTGTCCAAACTCTAACCCAGAAAACACTGAGTGCTTCCCGACCTTTGAGACGTTTACTTCCTACTCTCGAGGGTAGACATTTGGAAGAAAGGACGTGCGTGCGGGCCGGCGCTTTGCCTGAACCACTGTGATGTCATCTTCCTGCCCACACTGGCCAGACCCACACTTCTACTCCAAGAACAGCAAGCAAATCTACTGCTCTCTCAGTCTGTAATTTCTTAATCTCAGAAATCATTCTTTTGAGATAATAAATGGAGTTGCTGGCATTCCAAAATTTGAGAAGCTGGTTTGAGTTGAATCTAGATGATGTAATTAAAGGGCTTTACTTTTTGTTGTTTGGAAGATAAGGCCATGAGCCTAGCTGAAAGCTTTTGTTTGTTTGTTTGTTTGTTTGTTTTGTTTTTGTTTTTGTTTTTTAACATCTAAACTCTAGAGCAGCTGTCTCCTGTCCAGGAAGAGTTCAGGATGGGAATGATCAAGCTGCCTGTAAACAGCTATTTTAATGTCATGTTACAACCAGCAGAACCAGCCAGGAGAGCAAGGTGTGGTCTGCAAAGGATTCATAAACTTTAAGACAGTGTGAAGGAACACATCAAGGTGGCAGGCACTGGCTTCTCACGCTATGCCTGGGGAAGGAACTGTCCTGTCTGGGTAAGGCTACGTTTTCACCCCCTAACATACCAACCGATGAACGAACGTCGTTCATCCACCCAGCCTCTCTGTGAATGAGAGTCCCCTTATCGAAGGGAGCTTTCTTGCAAACGAGCTACTTCTTGGTTTGGTGGGGCAAAATGGGAAACCCAACTTTATCTGAGGTGGATAGCTTCTTATGAAGCCAACAGGATCGTCGGTCCATTTCAAGGCAATCCTACCTCCCCTCTAGTGGGGAGCTGGGCGCCCCTTCTCTGGCTTCCTGGATAGGGCCGCTGGAGCTGTCGGCAGACCAAAGGACACCAGCAAGGGAGCTCAGAGAGGCCAAGGGCGGTTCTGAGGCTGCGCTGAGCTCAAAGGCGGGGAGGAGCCCCACCCTCACTGCCGAGCCTCTCATCCCTTTGTCCTGGTGCCTCCGTGCTGGGCTTTGAAAGGTGCCATCCAAGTGGCAAGCTGGGAACAGGTCCCCTTTGGAGCCTGCAGCCAGCCACTTCTTTCTGTAAGCGGCCCACCACACCCTCTCCCCCGCCCCCGTCTTTGATTCCCGCGTAGTGGCCCACTGCCCTGCCCCCCTTTTTCCTTCAGGATGCTACACTTCACCCGGCTTTGAGGATTTCCCAGGAGCAGACCTCTTCGTGGGTGACTGCTGGCCTCTCGACGCCTCCCTTCTTCACCCGTGAGGTCCCTGAGGTCCACTGAGCCAAAAGGAAAGCAACCCTGGGTTGCTCTCTCTCTTCCAGATATGTTTCTGGCTTGAAATCTGGGGGCTCTTCCTCAGGAAGCTATTTCCATCCGTGTATAGCTGGAGACATTGCTGGAGCTTTGATGATAAGTTTGGTGAGATGGGGTCCAAAGGCAGCTAACTCGATGGTCGTGTGCTTTCTGAGCACACTTGTCGAGGCCCCTGGTTCCAACACCAACACCACCATCACCCCTCTAAGAGGCAGCTAGAGACTTACAGCAAACAGAAACACAAGCGCTCTGTGGTGTGGCGCTGGGAACCAGAGCAGTTGTTCTGTGGGAATCGTGGCAGTAGTCTTCCATTCCTGTACCTCACTGTGATGGTTGATGAAGGTCCTACAAAGTGTGACATTGCATACGTCACTGGAAGACATGCTGGGGGAGGGGGGGATGTGTGTGTGTGCTCCTCACACCCCTAACAGGACATGTCTAAGGTTCCCACAATTCCAGAGTCACCGTGCCATAGTCCAGGAAAGGATCCAACTCCACCACTTGGCATGGAGATCACAGATTGGAAATTGGCTTTTATTGGTATATTGGGATGATTGCCAAGTGTATATATTTGTTGATAGGGATCTAATGACCTTCCTGAAAGCTACAAAGATGCCAATAAGAAAAATGGCAACCCAGACTTCTCATGAATCCAACCCATTATCTAAATTAATGAGCAAGAACATGAGATCTCATAACCCTCAGCTTTTAGACCTAGAGCCAGGCAGGATGCAATGTCATTATGATCAGTAGACCTTAGGCAGAGCCTGGCTCCAGGACCCAAAACTGAGCCTGCTGCTGCGTCTGTGAGTATGGACTATGTCACTGTCACTGTCAACAGTTACTATCTTAGCCAGATAGTGAGATGTCCTCCTTCTGGGAAAGTCAGCCTTCACCCCTGCCCCCACCCCACTTCCAGGAGGGACAAATGTAGCTACAGCCCTGTAGGCAGAGGGAGTAATGGGGCACATACAGAGAGACTCCTTAGCCACCCATTGGAGCCACGTCTGTGCCAGAGAAAGTCTTGTTCCTTGTGGTTTGAGAACATTCCTTCTGGGGTTAAGCCCAGTTTGGAGCCTGTGAGCCTCCAACCCAAGGCAAGGAGGAAAGAGAGAAATGGGTTCCTCATGTAAAACCCTGCTCACACCCGAGTTTCAGTTCCATGTCCCAATGCAAAGCAAAAGACCACAGACTGGAGTCACCAGGAGGCAGTGGACAGATCAACAGCAGAGCGTGGCTGGATGGGGAGGGGGCTGGGAAGGGGAGGGGGTAAGTGTGCAGGCCAGAAGGCTGTTCTCACTGCCCTTGGCTCTGCCTGAAGATGGCAGGTTGTTTGTTTCCTCAGAATCCTTTTCTCTTTCTGGTGCTGAGACACTGGATCCTGGAACAAACCAGGACAGATAAAGAGGCTTACCTTAGCTTTCCTGTGGAAAATCCATGGACTATGGAACAGAGTAGGAGCCCTGGATCGTCATCCCCCATACCTGGAGACATTTTGCTATACATGCGATTTGAACAATGTGGCGGTCAGTCAGTGAGAGCCACTGTGCATCGCCAGCTATGCGGCAGAGTTGGTTCCCATAAGTTTATTCCAGAAAGGATTTACAAAGTGCAAGACTTGACAACTGAAGTTCACTCTGGCTCTTGCTAAGCGCGAGCCCTCAGGAAAGTTTCAGAACCTGGGAACCTGTGTTAGTCTGCAGTGGCAGCCAAAATAAAACAACAGGGATTAGGTGGCTTAAAATAGAGAGATTTCCCCCCATATTGAAAGCCAAAACTTCTGGACAAAAGTGTGAGGAGAGGTTGGCTTCTTCTGCTGCCGGCTTCCTTCTTTGCAGGAATCTCTTGCTGTGTGATCACGTGATCTTGCCTGGGTGTTTGTATTTGCACTCTAATCTCTCTTTGTAAAGACACCAGTCAGATTGGATTAGAGCTCACCCCAGTGACCCCATTTTAATGTAATTACTTCTTTTAAGGCGTCATCTCAAGCACAACCACAGTCCAAGGTTCACATCCTGGGGATTTGGGAAGGACATGATTCAGTTTCCTCACTGGTAAAATTGGAACCAAATTTGTTCTCTTTTCTTGAGATGCAAATGAGATCAAGTAAGAAAAGGAACCTTGGAGGGTTCCAAGTGCTATAAATAACAGCAAGCTGTCACTCTATAGGTAGGACAGAGAGCTTACCACAGTGTGTCTTGTGGGTGGGTTGGGGTCTGTGAAAGTTTCAGTCTTTCTGCACATCTAACATTTGGAGACCAAGTTCCCTTTGGAAAGATAAACTTTCGAAGATACAGCTAAATGTCACGTCTTCTTGGGAATTTGAGCTTTGAGAAGTAACACTAGTCCCTGGATCTGTCCATCCTCTCCGATTACATACACGTTCTGTGTTAGAAATGCAAACGGAAGTGGGACTGCTGGAAACCATAGGGATCTGGGTGGGGAGAGGACTTCCCTCTGGTCTCTGTAACTTGCTGGGAGCCTCTCTGAGCATAGTCTTGTCTTTGGATGCTTTCCTCCGTCACCAAGGCTGTTCAGGACCTGGACACTTGGAGGTCAGCCTGGGTCTGGGACTGAGGCTGCATGATCTAAACTAAGGCAGGGACAGGGTTCAGGTTCTGTGCTCTTCGGTCTCTAATACGGGATAGCTGACCCAGCGAGATCGTGTTTGCGCCCAGAAGCCATAAGAATTTACACTTGAAATGCAACGGTGTCTCTTCCCACCCAGATCCTTATGGACCTCAGCAGCCCCACTTCCGTTTGCATTTCTAACACAGAGTATGTATGTAGTTGGCGGGGATGGACAGATCCAAGGACTAGTGTTACCTCTCAATAATACTATAATAATGAAATGCTTAGAAGACTTCAAAATAGCTAAAAGACTTTAAGGCTATTTGGACTTGTTTTTTGATAGCAAGAGAAGCACTAGTAGTTTTTATTACAGAGTTTCTCCTTTGGTCAAGTGTTGGAGCTCCAATCCAGGGCCTTGTGCATGCTAGGCTGGTGCTCTACCACTGAGCTATATCTCCTGCACATATATGTCTATGAAGTGCTGAAGAGTTAAGATCACAGAACGTCAAATATACTATCCCTAGATGGCAGTGGGGTTGGTCCTGGAGTCCTTTCAGATACCAAGATTCATATATTCTTACGTACATTATATAAAATGGTCTAGTGTTTACATATAACCAACCCCCCCACCATGTACTCATAATTATCTTTGGATTACTTATAATAATTAATTCCATATACACATTATGCAAATTGTTGCTGGAATGCATTGGTTAAGGAATAGTGAACGGAAGAGATTAAGAGATTCTGCATGTTCAATGAAGGAAAATTAAAAATCTGTATTTTTTTAAACCCCAACTCAGTTGAATCTATTGATGCAGAAGGCTGAATGCAGGGTCATATGTCTTTCTTACATAATTTGAAATGTTTGAAGTTGAATGAGGAACAAAACACCTTGCTTTCTCTTGCCACTACCATGGGGACCCTGTTAAGCCTTAGTTCTTAGGACCCAGTGAAGGAACAGTCAGAAGTACCACTCTGCCCTCCTGGAACATCCAAAGCAAAGAGACAGCTCAATTGCTTTCTGGTGCCAGGCTGCAAGTCTAAAGTCTTACTGAATAAGAAAAAGGACAAGATACAAGACGTTTGCAGCCATTAAAACAAAACAAAACAAAACAAAACAAAAAGCCAGAAAGCCAAAACTGGGCAATAAGAAGGCTCAGTGGGTAAAATCAGGTGCTTCCACTCCTGAAAACCCAACTTCAAAATCCAAACTTACAGGGCAAAAGGAAGGAACTATACCAACTGTCCTCACATGAATCCACACATGTGCATGCTTATACACACACACACATACACACACACAGAATGAGAGAGACAGAGAGAGACAGAGAGAGACAGAGAGACAGAGAGAGACATAGAAAGACAGAGACAGAGAGACAGAGAGAGAGAATAATTTTAAAAGGGGACAATGCTAAATGTTAAATAAACATTTAAAAATTCTATGGAGGGAGAAAAGCAAGAAAGTCCAGCTTGCCACATGAACAAAAATGAGACTGTGCAAAAAGAAACCAGGAGGAAAAGGACAGAACCACGAGGAACCTCAGCCACCTAACTTCTTACCTTAACTCCAGGCTGTTTTGCAGTGGAGGACGTCTTTCACTTGGACTTCAGTCTTGCTTTATTCCCAAATCAGAACTGGAAATGGGAATTATGAAGCCAAAAATATCAAACAGCCTTAGACTCTTGGTTAAAAACATCCGTAGCAACACACGACTAAGCTTCTCTTCCCCACGGCTGACATTTGATTATAAGAGGAAAACCGCAAGCCAAACCTAGCAAACAATGTTATAATTAACTCGCAGGCCCTGTGGGCTCACTAGTGGTTTTTAGGTCTCAGACGCATGTCGGATGTTACTTAGTAGCCACGCAGGAGAGAACAAAACCACACTTTGCTCTGTTACTGAACAGCAGCCCAGCCTGGTTCTCTCCCCTCTCAATTATTCAACATGGAGTTTCCAGGCACAAGGGAGCATTTGCATGTGATTAATTTACATAAATTAGGGACAGAGTTATATGTTTATGTTAACAGCAAATAACAAGAATCAAATCTGATCCTCTAAGAAGGAAATGAGAAATGCATTAGAGTATGAAGCAACTCCCAGAATCCTATGAAGGTTGAAGCACAGGGCAAAGACGCTGGTGACAAATCCTAGTCAGTCATAGGTGTTCTTGGACATCCTCTGCCTTCATCTTTGGTGGAGTTTCTGCAGCTCACCCTAAGACCTTTCTTCCCACTGGGTAATGTGCTAGATTCTCTACAACCTGCTTGTGGTGGCCATCTGCCTGTCAGCACATCCCCAAGTTCTAACCAGGCTCTCTTCACCCTGAGGTTTACCTCCCATCCTGCTGCCTGTTGCTTTTACCCGGCCTGAACGAGTTCTATTCAGGCTTCCTCTTGATCAGTGTTTAAGCGGGAGTCCCAGACCACACAGAGACAGAAACCTCCAGGCTGCATGTATCTATTCCCAGTTCTGCCATGGGCTTCAAGAGCAACTCAGATTCTTTGCCTGGTAGATTAACCTCTTGCCTGTCTCTAAGGGAGGGACAGATGCTAAGCCCCCAAGGATGGTGCAGGTTACACTTTACACTAAGAAAGAACATTCTCACATAGATGTTACAGGAGTCATATACATATACATATACATATACATATACATATACATATACATATACATATACATATACATATACATATACATATACATATGAGAGTATGTGCACATATGCATTTCCAGCAGCAGCTGTCAGTCCTAATTTTATGCCCAACAGTCACCTTGGGAGTGTCTAGGACAGGAAGGGCCCACATTCTTCTCTGTCGCTTGGGCCTGTAGGCATACCTGATCACTTATATAAGGATTCTTCCACCTTTCTGTTCTTTCCCATCTTCCTCTGGTGGGTGGGGGACAGTGCAGGGGGGCAGATCTTCCCATCCCTTGTAACCTGTCATTCTTCATGTGTTTATAGCCCAATGCTACATAGTGAATATTGTGATGGTTTATATATGCTCGGCCCAGGGAGTGACACTATTAGAAGGTGTGGCCCTGTTGGAGTAGGTGTGTTACTGTGGGCGTGAGCTTTAATACCCTCATCCTAGCTGCCTGGAAGCCAGTCTTCTGCTAGCAGCCTTCAGATGAAGATGTGGAACTCTCAACTCCACCTGTACCATGCCTGTCTGGATGCTGCCATGTTCCCACTTTGATGATAATGGTCTGAACCTCAGAACCTGTAAACCAGTCCCAATTAAATGCTGTTCTTATAAGAGTTGCCTTGATCATGGTGTCTGTTCACAGCAGTAAAACCCTAAGACAGAGATGAAATGTGGCAGATGACCTCTAACTAAAACAGAGGTGAAATGTGGCAGATGACCCCTAACTAAGACAGAAGTGAAATGTGGCAGATAACCCCTAACTAAGACAGAGCTGAAACGTGGCAGATGACCAGCTTGAGGATTACTATGCTTCCCTACCCCTTCCACTGTGCCATTCATAGGAAAGAAAGAGCTGTTTTGTACTCCTGGCAGGTGAGGTACCAGGTTCAGTGTCCTGGCTGCCTATCCTTCTCTTCGTTTAGTCCAGTGGTACTCAACCTTCCGAATGCAGTAACCCTTTAATACAGTTCCTCGTGTTGTGGTAACCCAACCCATAAAGTTATTTTAGTTACTACCTCATAACTGTAGCATCAATATCTTGTGGGTTGAAGGAGAGGGAGCTAAAGGCCCGAGGCTGGGTGGTTGGAAGGACCTGAGGACTGAAGTGGTGAAGAACTGTTTCAGCCAGAACGCACTACACTGAACAGTGGTGTGTTCTCTGTGAGGGCTGGTTGCCTGGAGACAAGAAAAGAAAAGACTATTAGGGCCCTGATGGCCAAGACAAGTACCACCGAGACCTAGTTTAGCATGCAAGGGGGAGCAAGCTCCCATTCTGTCCCCAGAAGCACTGGAAGCAGCCTGGGCTCAGGGAGCAAGCAGAGGTCACTCCTGAGGGAAACACAGCACCCACAGGATTGGGGAAGTGGAGGAGGAGAAAAAGGAGGAGGAGGAAGAAGAGGAGGAGGAGGAGGAAGAGGAGGAGGAAGAGGAGGAGGTATTCATGCCCAAGCCCATGGTGATGAGAGGTGACCCATCTGAGCATCACTGCCAAACAGAAAGCATTGCTTAGGGCATTGCTCCCTTGAGGTTTCCTCCATAGCCTGAGTGGAGGCATCGCTTAAGAGAGAAAAACTGATTTCCCCCCAGACCCCATCCCCACCCCCACTCACCCCCCAAATCCTTGATATAATGGCTGTTCTTAATTGTCACCCTAAAGGGATTTAGAATCACTTAGGAGATACATCTCTAAGTGTGCTTGTGAGGAAGTTTCTAGAGAGAACTCAGGCAGGAGACCGACCACAAAGTGGCACCTTCCGATGAGTGGACTGGGGAAGAGGCCTTGTCCCCTGCCTGCCTCTACTTCCTCTCAAGCAGGAACATCTATTGCCACCGCTGTCCTCCACTGGCTTCACACTCTAGTTTTTCAACCTTCCAGCATGGACCGATGGCCAGCAGCTCTCCGAGAAACATCCTCGGCCACTAGATTAGGACTTCTGAGGCAGCCAGCTTCATGGGCTGAGTATCTACTGGGTTCTCAGCCTCTCCAGTATGCAGGCAGCCGTTGCTGGACACTCAACCCTTATCTCTTGCTTCTGTTCTTCTAGAGAACCCAGCCTAATAAATACACTTGGGAGTGACGTTGCTAGGACAGTGGACTTAGTTTCTGTTGACCCTTCACCCAGTCTCTGTGGTTGGTAACTGTTCCAGTCTCAGACTCCATTTATCCCAACTTCCTTCTTTAATACATCTATTATTGCAGAATGACTCTGGATGTCACCCGATTCTCCATTAATACTCTCTCTGTGGTCCAGGGTCCACTCCAGAGACCATCTTGCCTCTAGTTGCCATGATTGCTCTAAACAATGGCATTAACTTAGCCTTCCTCCTTTTTTTTTTTAAATGACTAATTTTGCCTGATCTACAATGATCTTATAAAATGCCCCCTACCTTGGGTTTGTTGAGATTTTTCTCTCAATTAGAGGGGGGTCACTATAGGATCTGGGGGAGAATAACACAGTGTGAAGAGCCTTCTCACCAGATGGCTCAGACAACCCATATGACATCATGTGTCAGCCCTCCTCCGTGGTTAAGGGTTTCTCCTGGGTAAAGAGTTACTTTTCTTTCTGTTTTCTAGTCTTTATAAGCACCCCAAACCTTTGAAATTTGCAATAGAAAATTAAAGAAACCTGATGCGACCTGAAGCTGAGTGTGAAAAAGCAAATCTGTGACCCGGTACCTGGGTGAAGGTTTCCTTGCAGCCCCGAACAGAGAGCAGAAATGGTAACTCTAACAGTAGGAATTTCAGGATGGGTGACAGTTGGGTGTGGGCGTGTGAGCTAGTGTGACAAACGTAAGCAGCCTTTCCATCCTTCTACTCACACAGCGCCCTGCTCCTCCTATATATAGGGTGAGACCACGGAGTATACTGTTTATAAAATCTTGGTACAGATTTGAGAAGTTAGCACTCCCACGCACAACGGAGGAACCATCCTACCATTTATTTTTCTAATCTGGGGTGTGAGTGCAGATTTAGGAGGGGCTGGTGATCGTTTACCCAGGATACTCTGAGCATCCGTGGTTGGGGATACACCAAAGAGAAACAGGATTCCTTTTCTAGTCCAAGTACAATAAGACGATCATTCCATTTCAAAAGCAAGACCCTCCCACCACCCTTGTCTACATCAGGCAGATATGAAAAACAACATCACATGTCATCCTTGGAGGTCTTGACACCTACATGAAATGTCACTCTGGCCTTGGTCACCCTGAGGCTTCCAGACGCTGCTTTTCTTCCCCCATTGCTGCTGCGGGCCCACACACGTCATGGATTTCTGTACTAAATACTCTGCAAAGCAGGTACTTCTCTGGTTGAACTCCCAAGACTCCTTTTGGCATTCAGAGCATGTGAAATGACAGTCTGGTAGATGGTGGAACATGGCCGAAGCTGTTTATTGGGCTGCTAACTTGTGGAGACGTGGATTTAGCAACAGATCTGGAGACTCAAAGCATGGTGATGTTTATTCAAGTGCTGCTGTCAAAACTGAAGTCTTTTCCTCAGTTTCCTAACCATCTCATGACAGCCTTGGGATGTGCGCTGGAATGGGGGGGGGTCCTCAGAAGGTTGGAGTCCAGTGGAAATTTGATAGATACTATGAGAATTTGGATGGGTCTCTGGGTGGGTGTTCTGAGGTGAGGAAGCCCAGCTCAACTTCTAAAACCAAGGCTAACAGTCAGGATGAGACTCAGCTCTGCCCACCTGGCTCACTGCAGTGGTTTTCTTTTTAGAGTGTGTATGTCTGTGTGTGTGTGTGTGTTTGTGTGTCTGTGTCTGTGTGTGTGTCTGTGTGTGTGTCTGTGGGTGTCTGTGGGTGTCTGTGGGTGTGTCTGTGAGTGTCTGTGGGTGTCTGTGTGTGTCAGTGTGTGTGTGTCTATGTGTGTGTCTGTGGGTGTCTGTGTGTGTCTGTGTGTGTTTTCGTATGTGTGTGTCCACCCGGCGCCTCATGGAGTGAACTCAGTCAAATTCCCAAGCTTCTGTCTCCCTGAGCCGCAATAGACACACGGGATCCACAACTCCACCCAACAGGTCCACATCCACGTGTGAGCTAACAGCCCCACAGACCTGTTTAGAAAGTTTCTTTGGAACAACTCCCATCTGTTGTCTGGAAATTGACAGTTCAGTTCACAGGTCAGCAGTAGCAACTCGATCCACTTGCAAATACGGATACACCAGCAGTCCAGTTTGGTAGAGTCGGGTTAACAGCAGTGACACAACCTAGCAAAGACAGCCAGGCCTCAGCCTCAGCTCCAGTCAGCAGGAGGGACCCAGAGGGACACCAGGAGAAGTTCTCAGCTATGCCTCTCTCAGGGAAGTGAAGATCAGCAAAGATGTAAGACCTCAAGCCTTGCATAGTTAGGTGTGCAAGCTCTGTCTCTGTCACGCTGTTAAGTCTTATTTATACCCTCCAAATGTCACGTGTCCTCCATGCGGCTCGCCTCAGCACGTGCATCTAATCAGCCCGAGTCAGAGGCCCAACAAATGCAGCTCAACTACGCAATGTAAGGCGGACGGACCAATGCACGCATGCTGTTAGCAAAGAATCCTTCATCACGTGTTCTTTCACATCTTTACCTTAGCAGAATGTCTTCTCTCCTCTGCCTGCCTCAGTGAAACATTCCTTCACGAGTCTGCCTTACTCTTTCACCTGTGTCCACTTCAAAAAAACACTCCTTCACATGTTTGCCCCAGCAAAGCACCACCCAACACAACTGACTCTCCAAAGAACCCCTAAAGTTTCCACTTCAGAGACCAGGAAGAGTTACCTGCCTGCCCTGAAGCTGTGAAGGTTGGGAACTCAGCTGACAACGCTGAATGGTGGGTAGGTGCCCTCCACCCATCCTTCACTCTGCCTCACCCTTTTATGATTCAGAAAGAAATCAAATTCCTCTCCCTGTGCCAATCTCTACAGTTAAGCATGTGTCTTTAGTAGTGAGGCCAAGGCTTGAAGACTCGGCCATTTCACCATATAGCTGGTCAACATTAACTCGCCGTTCTACAAGTGCACATGCCCAGCGCTTGGCTCTGGGGAGGTTCTTTTGGCAGCACCCCACATGGCGAGTGACAATTGGGAGCATCTGTGAGAAGCCAGAGGAATTCACATCAATTTGCTCTTGGGAGAGCTGATGTCACGAGAGGGCAGCACCCCCAATGACAAAATCACCTCACACTAGGCCTTGCCTATTAAAGGGTCTGTCGTCTCTCAGAATTACAGCAGAAACCAAGCTTTTAGTACTGAAACTTTCTAGGACAACCTCAAATAATATCCAACTATAGATCCTTACTTAAATTGATTAAATCTGAGGACCAGAGCTAGAGAGATAAGAGGATGTGGAATAGGAAGGGAAAGGAGATTGGGGAGCACAAAAGCACTGAGACTCCTCCAGCACTCCAGCATGTGCAACGGACCGTCACCTCCAGCTCCATCATCTCCGGCTCCATCATCTCCAGCTCCATCTTCTCCGGCTCCATCATCTCTGGCTCCATCATCTCCAGCTCCATCTTCTCCGGCTCCATCATCTCTGGCTCCATCATCTGGAGTAGGGAGCTATGTGAGACAGAGCCACAAGCAGGGCAGTGGGAGCTGGATCAGAGGACAGCTGCTTCAGACAAAGCATGTTTGCTACTGTAAACACAATCAAGCTCTCCTACTCAAGGACCCGAGGTTCTGATACCAATTTCCCTCCTCCCACCTCCAATCACTACCACCTAACTCTCTGTGGAAGCTGGTGGGTCACTGACCTGGCAGAACTAAATTACAGCAGACTCTTTAGCTTGCATACAAGCTATTCAGATAGGCGACGCATCACTTAGAAGAGGCAGTAACACCCAACCGTGGAAAGAAAATACTTTATCCATCTCTGAACCATTCAGTGCAGACAGAATGCACTGGACATGAAAGGACCCTTCCTTCTAAAAGACAATTGGACATTGCTCAAAGGGCACACAATTACAGGTAGACAAGGAACACAAAATGTGAGAGTGCTGTTGCATCTCACAGTGGCAACAGCAGCATCATAGGTTGTTCTTGGAGAAAACAATGCTCTCAGCCACACAATGATGATTGGTGGAGACACTGTGTGTATTAATCAGGTGCACGGTTAGCTATTCTTCAGAGCGTGCAGAGCTCAAGACATCACTTTCTGAGTGATAAATACCTACAATCTTATCTGTACGTTAATCTGAAAAAAATTGAGAAGGGGTCTGTTCTAGTTTCTTTTTTGTTGATGTGGGGAGAAAGGGTTTGTTTTAGCTTATACTTCCAGGTCTCAGTCAGTCATGACAGCAGCAAGTAGCAGTCATCTACAGTCACAGACAGTCAAGAGCACAGAGTACTAAATGCATGCACATGCATACTTATGCCAGGCTTGACTTCTTCACTCTTCATTTTTCAGGACCCCTCCTAAAGAACTGTGATGTCCACCATGGGCTGGGTCTTCCCATATCAATTACTTTAATGAGAACCCCCCCCCCAGGCCAACCTGATGTAGACAACCTTTCACAGGGATTCTCTTCCCAGTGATTCTAGCGTGTGTTCCATTGACAATTCGGGCTAGCCTCCACCCACCAAGTAAGTCTGTCTGAGAAGCTGAGCAAATAGTTCCCTTGTGAAGGAGACTCAGGGCACTTGAGGGTGTCTGTGGGATCTGAGAAGCAATCCAGGCATCAATGAGAAAATGAAAGCCAGGTTGCCAAACTACAAGAGGGGGGAAGAGGAAGGGGGAGGAGGAAGGAAGAAGGTGGGGTGGGGGAAAAGGGAAGGGGAGGGGGAGAGGGATTTTTCACTCTGTAGGGGAGAAGAGAAGTTAAGAAATTCTCCCAGAAACAAATGGAAGAGTAAATCCAGAAAGAAACAGAGGTAGAAGGTTTGGGGAAGAGATACTCTGAAACACTGAAAGTTAGCTACAGTTTTTGTTTTTCCTCCAGGAAATGGTGAAGATCTTCCTAGAAAGGGTGCACTCAGGCATTACCAGGAAGCTGGTCTGTCCCAAGAACAGGCATAAGTAAGCCTTTCTAAAGTCAACAGAGGGCATTGGCAGGGCCCTTCCACTCTCCACAGCTAGGCCTGGAGAGAGCCTGGGCAGACGTGAGGAAACGGGCTGTAACTTGGGGCTTCTGGAAGACAAGGAGAAGGTCTGCTCAGAATCACTGAAACCACTGCCATGAACATTGCAGTTCACACAATGGACTGAAAAAAAAAAACTACTTGCGTCATGCTGCTGTGTGTTTCTATATCTGTGTTACCTGCTCTACTGAAGAAGATGATCAGGAAGTGAATTCCCTGAGCAAAGGAGTTGGTGAAGATCTGATAAGCATGCCTGAGAAAATGGCACTAGTACTGTCCAGGCCTAAAGGCATGACATGTGCTCCTCTCAGCCCAGCCGGTACTAGTCTGAGGATGCTCATCAGATACTGCCCTTGTTCCTAGGCTGTCTTAAGGACATTCTCCACATGGAGGAGACTGTGGCAGTATCTGCCTGCCTATTCCTGCTGTGTACCACCTGGGCATGTGGTCTCACACACCTGTCCCCTGTCTGCTTGCTCTGGGGTGCAGGGTTTAACTCTACATTCCAGAGCAAGTAGACACAGGCAGTGTGACGAGAACATATGAATACTGCTTATTTGATAGGCAAATGTATCTTGATTAGAATATGAGATGAAAATTTATCCCTCGGTAGCAGATACCAGGACTTCAGGACACTTCCTATGCAACATCTCACTGTCTGCTACAGTTCTGGGGTCACCTACCTTGTAACTTCATACACAAAGCTGCCTAAGGACAGCAAAGCCATCAGCACAAGCTAACAGAACCAGTCCCAGTGAGAAGGAGGTGACCCCAGATCAAGAGTCCCAGAGTTAACAAATCCCAGTACCACAGACAGTTGGGAGAGACTAAGGAAGAGACCGTGGAATATTACAGATGCTGGACAGCCCACGCCATCCCTTCTGCTTTTCAGACCCAGAGAAATGAGGACTTGGGAGCTCAGATATCCCTGAGATGTCTTCAGAAGAAAATAGAAAAAAAAAAAAAAAAAGAATCCATGGAGTATATGATAAAATAGGCAGCAGGGCCTTTATTTTTAGTTGTTTATTCTATGCAGTATTTATACATCTTTTATCAGGTACATATTTTATTTTACTATATTTTTAAGCTATCCAGGAACACAAAACAAACAACTGAGAGCTTCTGGCTCAGGAGCAAAGCAGTCCCAGGCTCAGAGTTCATATCTCTAGGATGTTTGAGTCATCAAAACTTGCTGGGAATCAAGGCACAGCCAGGACTGCTGAGTGGGAGCCAGACTGGTGAGGACAGAAAGATCCAGGCCTGGGACCTTGGGACGTAGGAGCGAGCTTCGTGTTGTAATTTTAATTTGAATGCACATAACCTGTCTTTTTGTGAGACTGTGGTTGAGAGATTACCATAGTCATTGACCTCAGTAAATTTTAGGCCCACACCCTTGGTGACTTCTCACGGTGATTCTGGTTTCAGCATGTGACCTGCTTAGACCAATAGGACATCAAACACGATCCATGGAGTTTGAAAAGTGCTTGTGTATTGAGGTTGGCCTTTTCAAAATATTGCCTCCCTGTGAGGAATCACCTGACCCAGTTGACAGCTGACACCAATCTGCTGTTGTGTGAGGACATATTAGCCCCAAAAGAAATGCCAGATCAATGAGTTCTGGAGCATCAATGTCAGGAGAAACCCTAACCCAGCCCTGACCAACCACAGAATCCAGAGCAAGTAAACAGTGGTGGTTTATTATACAGCAATAGACAACTGGTCAACCACATCCAATGCCTCTTGTTACGCTTGCATCCCTGTCTTCTGTGTGATATGTGATCAACAAATGAGTCTTTCTAGAACTTCTGTTTAAGGAGACACAGAAAAGAGAATGAAAAGTAGTCTGGAATGGCTAGATCTGGACTGCACACTGTGGCTCAGGCTGGGCATTTAATCTCTTGGTGCTCTAGTTTCTCTATGGACTGGAGATTTCATAGACTTCGTCTAGGTGAGAACAGATGCTATAGATGGATGTCACTCTCCTCTAACTGCATTGTGAGGTCAGAAAGATGTCTTCAACATCCAAAGGGAAGAGATTTAACCCAGTTTCCATCTGCAGTCTACTCCCTTCTGTCTCGTGAGATGACTGGAAGGCTTTAGGGAGAAGTCTGAGCATCTGCTGGACCAAACAGTAGACATTTCAACAGCCCCGGGCTCCTGGGCTAAGTTCACTTCCTGGGAACCATTCCTCCCAGTCAGCACAAACCACCAGGCAGTGCTAGCACGAGGCATTGGCAGAGCATCCCAGAGACGACTCGTGAACCATCTCACAGAATGGAAAGAGGAGAAGGAACACTTCGTGCAGCAAACCGCATCAGAATTTCTTAAGAATTTTAAGGTATTTGTCTTAGACTCAAAGAGTAGCTTGTCTCTTGGCCATGGGTTTACAGGCTATGGCCAATTCTGTAAATAGTTTGTGAATGATTTTATGACTGATAAATATAATTAAAAAGTGGAACAAATAGACAGTGTGTTAACTAGAGGCTTTTTCTCAGAATGATTTATTTAATGAGTCATACTGTTCTTATCTCTCCTCCATGGAGAGAGTATCCTGTCTACTATTCTGTTGCCAGGCTCCTCCAAAAAACATCGCCCTCTTTGCACCAGAGAAGCTCCCTGTGTGCGGAGCTGCCTTGACCTCAGAGGAAGGTCGGCCCTTTTCCTTCCTCCTGCAGCCTCTCCCACAGAGGAGGAATCAACACTGTCTCAGGCAATTTTGCAGGTACTGCTTCAAAAAATTCCTTCATCAGCCACTACTCCATCAAGGTCAAAGCCCTGGGGACAGGTTTCTGCTGAGTGGCATCCCAGATGCTGTGCCTTCCCTTTGGGGGTTCCCAAGGCTGCCATCTGGGTATATGCCCTTGGATAGCTTGAGGCTTTTGAATCACGTGGGACTTTTTGTCATGAATGGATGTCAAAGGCATGACCTTACAGGATCTCCATGTAAAACTCTCTCACTGACTCATCCCTGCTCCACAAAATCCCCAGCCATCAGTCAATCAAAAAATCAACCATGGCTGCCTGTTCAGAATGGTTCAGTGAGGTAGCGAAGAAGCATCACATGGAGTCTCTGATAGAGCACATGAACTATTTACATATTAAACAAAATAAAGTTGAATCAACAGAGATAGGAGGAAAGAACTCAAAGCAAACACTGACAGAAGCAAATCAGCTCAAATATGTTTCAGGGTGGAGTGGGAGCATCCAGGATGGTTTAGTTCTAGGCCCAAGTATACTTCAGACATAGACAACCAGGAGGCATGATGGCGGGTGGAGAGGTGTCACTGTTGAACACAGTACCATGGACATGGATGTTCAGTTGGTAGAAGCACTAGCTGCAAACAGACTTTGAGCCCTTGTTAATATGTATCTGTAGTAACTAGGAGACAGCAGCTACTGTGGAACTGAGCAATGAATCCTAGTGGTGAAACCAGAGCTTTCTCACCAAGGAAGACAGATATGCACATACAGTAGGGGAAAGCCAAGACAACTCCTGCCATTAGAGGTATCAGAAGTTTCCATCCTTTCCTTTCTGGCTCTTGTATCCTGCCCACCTTGGTACAGTGATGTTTAATGTCCTCAATGTCTCCTGTGTGCATTAAAACTCACCTGGAGCTGGCCTGGGAGATGGCTTTGCAGCTTAAGATGCTGTCATCAAAACCAAAGGACCTGAGTTTGGTGCCTGAAATCCACATGGAGGGAGGGAAGAACCAGTGCTTACAAGTTGTCTTTTGACTTCCACACTCATACCATAGTATGCGTTCCCTCCTTCTATATACACTCAATAAATGAATTTAATCAGACAGCGCTGGTCTGGGGAGATAGCTGAATCAGTAAGTTAGTGTCCAAGCATGGAGACCTGATTCAGATCCCCAGCATGCATATTAGAAACCTGGCACAGTGCCACACATCTGTAGACTCAGAGCTGGGGAGGTAAAAACCAGAGGACCCTTGGGGACCTTCTGGGCAGCCAGTCTAGGTGAATCAGTAAGGGCCAGGTTCAGTGAGAGACCCTGTCTGCAAAAATAAGAGAGTGTTTGAAGAAGACACCTGATGCAGATTTCTGACTTACACAATTGTGTGTGAGCACTGTCACATATGCATGTATAAAACACTACTCCTCCCCCCACACACATGAACAAAATAAAACAAACCCCACTGCCTTTCCTCACGGTATTCTATCTTCTGTTCCCTGGGCTGGGCCATCTGCTTCTCTCTAAACTTCAGTAGTGGAGAACCAGGGTAAGGCAAGTATATGGAACAAGGAAGATCTCTACATAGTACCAAGGTGGAATTTGGAGACCAGTGGTCTGCAGGGATGGGGGTCAAATTGGGCTTTGAGAGTTTATCAGAGGAACCAAGACAGACAAATCAGAAATAAGCCACCCACCACATCTGAAATTGAAGCTACTGGTTTGTATTACTTGTTGGGTATAAGACATTTTTTCAGGACCCTTTGTAAGTAAAGGGTCAGAATAACGTAGCTGAGAATCCTCCTGTTTTACAAGGCTGACTCTCTAAGATATGGTATTGGTTACTTTTGCAGACTTCCTAGCAGAAAAGAGCTGTGTGAGGAGTGTGTGTGGTGTCTCTGTGTGTGTGTGTGTGCATGTGCAGGTACCTGTGCATGTGTATGGTGTGTGTGTGGTGTATGTTGTGTGTATGTGGTGTTTGTGATGTGTGTGGTGTGTGCGTGCATGTATGTGTGCATGTGTGTGTGGTGTGTGTGTGGTATATATGATGTGTGTCTGTGGTGTGTGTGCACATGTGTGTATGCGTGTGCATGTGTATGTGTGTGGTGTCTGTGTTTGTGTGTGCATGTGCATGTGTATGTGTGGTCGGTCTGTGTGTGTGATGTGTATGGTGTCTGTGGTATATGTGTGTGTGTGCCTGTGTGAGTGCCTGTGTGTGTGCATGTGTGTGTGTGTGTGTTACATGTTACTGTAGAGGTTAGAACAGGATGCCGTGTGCCTTCCTCTGTTCTTTTCATCTCTTTTCCTTGATATGGGATCTCTCGCCGGATTGGGAGCGGAATCTCTCATCCTTTTGGGCTAGGCTGATGGGAGAGCAAGCTACCCGGATCTGCGCGTCTCTCTGCCCAGCCATTGCTGGGTTTATAGGCATACATAGCCATGTTTGGTTTTCGATGTGTGATCTGGACATACAGACTCAGATCTTCATGCTCGCAGAGCAATCCCTCTTATCCAGCAGACTGTTCCTCTTGTCCAACGAATATTTTAGAAAGAGGACTTGAAAGCGAAGTCAGAGAGAACTCTTAAGAGGATAGAAAGATGAGCTCAGGGCAGGTCTGGTCACTCTATCTCAACTTTACTATCGATTTCTCAGAGGCTTATGTCAAAATGTCAGGAAGGAAGGAAGGCACAAAGCTCTCGACCTTGGTGTGACAGCTTCATCTTGAGTCAAATTAATTTCCTGTCTTATTGAATAATCAAAGACCACAACGCCGAAACCAGCACTAAAAATACCACAGCAGTGACAGAAACACACCGAATGCCCCTGTCCATCCATGTTCTTCCATGAGAGCAGTTAAGTCGTGAGTCACTGAGAGGATTCCTGAAGCCATGTCCTGAACAATGTTCAGCACTGCTCTCGAATTTTAGGTCAGTCGGGGGACTTCCGTTGTGGTCCCTCTTCCCCCTCCCCCTCCCATTCCCTTCCCTCTTCTTCCCCTCCCCCTCCCCTCTCTCTGTGGAGCTACGAACACTCACTGACCCCCCCATCCTTTTTAGTTGCTCCCTGTAATGAAGTTTCACCCCGAGTTGAAGCAGAATTCTCAACAGAATCTTCACTGTGACAGTTCCCTCTCTCTTAAAATGCTTTGCGTGGAGAAATGGATCCCCAGGGCTGCTTGTGGATGGGTGACTCCTATCCAGGTCTCTGGTTTGCAGCTGGCCACAGAATGGCAAGGGCAGTCTCACCTGGCCACCTTATGGTGATCAGGGCTGCCAGAACTGTGTCTGAGGTGGGGAGGAGATGAGCTTGCCTGTGAGCCGTACCTCAGTGAGCTTCAAATGCTAATTAGAGAAGCACTGGGTTGTGGGAGACTGGCCTGACCATGATGCTTTGTGGCAGGTTCCACCCAGTGACAATCACAAGATGTGTGAGAACCCAGCCAGCCAGTCTCAGCTCACAGAAGGGCAAGCATGGTAGTCTGGATGAGTCAGTTTGACCCTCGTGAAGGGAGAGGTAAGCAGGGCCACACCCTTGCCGACCCCTCCTGTGTGGGTCTCAATCACTCCAGAGCTTCGCATCTGCCTTTGGTGGGTCTCCCCTTTCTGCCTTGATTTCTCCACTGATCCAGTGAGTGAGCACAATCTGGAGGAAGAGGATACCAGAGAGCACATGTGGGTGGGGCTTGAGGGTGTGTTACTTCTTCGATTGCATGACTGCACAGTCCCAGGACTTGGTGGCCGAACTGAGTGTGAACCGTGGGCTCAGTCACTGTAGGCACGACACACCCACTTCTTCCTCATGGCTAACGTGTGGTCTGTGGCCAAGGCTGCTCTAGAGGGTGTGTTGTTGCTGTTATCAGTCAACAGGGAGAGAGCCGCAGGAGTTGGAGGAAAGCATTTAAAACGGTGCACAAGAATTCAGCACCGCTGCTGCATGCATGCGTCATTTCATGTGCTTTGCCAGGGCATTGGTCTGCAGTAGGCTAGAGAGTTTTGAAAAATGTCATTTACCACAGAAAGCCTGAGAATTACTCGACAGAGAGTTTAGGGCTTCCTGTGTGGGGGTTGTCAGTGTGAGGAGTGTGACCCTGCAAGGAGCTGGTAGTCCAGACTTATGAACCACCAGCTGACTGACGACTCATTACAGGAGATCCTCCAGGGTGTCTCTGAGCCAAGATGGACTCCAGAAGCACAGGAGCCATAGTCTGAGCCTCTTCTGTGTCTACCAAAGCCTCTGGCAGAGAGCTGAGGGGAGCAGCCACACAGCTGTCCTCCAGTGAAGCTTTTCTTCACACAGTTAATAATTATAATGAGGGTGTTTCTGGGCAGTATTTGACTTTCGTATGCAAGTGGCCACTTGTCTTTTCTGCCTCTTTGTGTGCACCCCTACACCAAGTGTGCGTGTGTATTTGTGTGCATGTATGTGTGCATTCTTGTGTGTGTGCATGTATGTTGTCTTCCTCAGTCACTCTCCATCTTCTTATTGAGACAGGGTCTCTAATTGAACCTGGAGCTTGCTGGTTCAGCTAGACTGGTGAGCCAGTGAGCCCCCACCGAGATCTGCCTGTCTCTACTTCCCCAAAAACTTGGATTGCAGGCATCAACCAGCTTTTAAGTGGGTTCTCGGGATTTGAACTCAAATTCTCATACTTGTATGCTAAGTACTTTACAGAGGGGGCCCTCTCCCAGCCTCTCCCGGCTAGTTCTACATCCATTCTGAAGGTAAACTTCTGGGTGCCCTAAACCAGAGATGGCTCTGTTTCTGCATTAAGCGGAATCTAAATCTTGAAATGAGTTACAAGAAGTCTTTAAAGGAAGTCAGTCTTCCAAGAGGGACCACATCTATCTGTTGATTGCTTCTTAAAATTTATTACTGATGTTTTTTGGCTTGGGTTCTTAAATCTATATAGGCCTCTGGCACACTCAAAGTGGCTCATGAATGATTTCCTCATGTTGCTGGTTAGCAGAATGATACTCAGAGGCACTTAGGAGGTAAAGCTGGGAGAACCCCAAGGGGCCACAGCAACTGATTGTTCCTTTTGTCTCTTATTTTACAGTGGAAGACAGCAGAGGCCTTATGGGAGTAGCCTCATGAGTAAAGAATTTTCAGAGGGTGTGAGGCAAGCATTGCTAGATTTGGGCTCATCAGTAATCCGAGATCTCTGCACAGGAAAGCCTCAGGGAGCTGACATTCACTCACAGATGTGGCGGGCACATACCCAAGCTGCGATAGCCTCGTCTCTCACCCAGACATGTGCGGAGGCTTAGAGAACTGCCTCCTAGAGTCATTTTTTTATTAGTCCTTTTGTCTTCTGAGATTATAAGTACATCATTTTCTCCTTCTCTTTCCTCCATCCAAGCCTCCCGTATACCCCTCCCTGAGAGTTTCAAATTCATGGCCAATTTCTCATTCATTGTTACATGCCTATATGTACATTCACATATGTTCTAAAATACAACGTGCATAATGTTACTTGTGTGTGTGTTCTCAGGGCTGAGTCAGAACTTAGGCCCATTTTCTTTATTTCACATAAATGGTTTAGATTACACGGAGCCTCTGTGACCCTCACGCTGGCCTCAGCTTTGAATTTTCCTGATAACACTCTAGCACCTTGATGAGTACGTAGAAGTATTGGGGTAGGTAATTCCATTTCAGGGGGTGTTCCTCATTCTATGAGGTGGATAGAATCACCCACGGCCTCCAACCCCTAGAAGCTAGTAGGAGGACACACCCAACTGAGACACCAAGATGCCTCTAGACATGGCGCATATTACCTGGAGATCACCAGTGAGCTGGCTGTATCCAGTTGAGACAGAGTTAAAAACTTAACAGTTCAGTAAAAATATGCTCAATATTATGCAAGATAAAATGTAATCTAAAGCAACAATGAGATTCAGCTCTATGCAGACTAAAATGGCTAAACACTTTCAAAAAGACAATGCCAAGTGCTGGCAAGTACATCCAGAGAGGCTGGAACTCTCACACACTGCTGGTGGGAACACAAAACAGGACAATGACTTTGGAAAAATAGCTTGGCAAAGTGTTTTTCTTAAAACATAAAACCAAACCTCCGATTATTACGGGCCAGCAGTCCCATAGTTAGGGGTGGGAGTGACTCCTAAGTGTGTACACAGAGATGGAGGCTCACACATAAACCTGAATATGGGGGCTTGGAGCTTCTCTGTTCCTAACTGCCAAAACTGCAGACACCACCCAGATGTCCTTACACTCGTGTGTGGATAAACATGCTTTGACACATTTACTCAGCACAGGAAGCAATCTCCTGTAGTAGACGTGGTTCCCAGGAAGTGAGAGAGTGGGAGTCCACTACCATAGGATGTGCAAGTAATCGTGTTTCTGTGACATCCCAGGAAAAGGCACACGGTGTGAACAGAAAGCAGACCTCAGCTTACCAAGGATCAGAGATGAGGGGTAAGAGTTACCTGTGAAGACCACAGAAGGATTCAGGCATTATAGAACTTCAGCATTTTAATTCTAATTGTGGCTATACGACACATGCTTTTGTGAAACCGACCAAGACAGTGCCCTTACAGAGGCTGGGTTTTCTCATATCTAACGTGTATATTCATTCAATAATATTAAAAAAGTATTGATGCTCCCAGAATAGGTCAGAATAACTCATCTAAAACTAACATAGTTTCTAGCCTTTCCAAACTAAATATGCGCTGCTTTTAAAAATCACCCAACAGGAAGCCAAAAGGTAAGTTTTGTTGGCTTACTGGTGCCCCACACACTTATTTAACATCCCCACACATTCCAGAAAGCCAGGGCAGGCTTCTCCCTCCAAGTAGACCCCACCTTATCAAGAAATACTAACTATATCAAACACATCTTTCATAGACACCTCTACAATCTTTGCCCACCTTAATTTCCTTAAAATTATTTTATTATTTATTTATTTATCCATTTATTATTTTTGGTGACTAGCATGTGCAGGTGTAGCCATGCCTTACTGAGGAGGCCATCCTCCAGGGAGGACATGGGGCATCCTCTCTATCGCTCTACCTTATCACCCACAGACAGGGGCTCTCAGAAAACCTCAGAGCATTCGGCTCTGAGAAAGTTATGCAAATGAGAATCTTAATTGGTGAGCTTGCTCATCTGCAGATCGTAAGAGTGTAGCTGCAGGCCTTACATGTTTAGTTGTCGAGGCTGCTAGTCTGCAAGCTCCTAGGAACTGTCTCTCCATCTGTCAGTGCCGAGGTTATGGGCACTCAAAGCCCCTCCCAGGTTTTTATATGGATGCCAGAGATCTGAACTCAGATCCTTAAGTTCGTGGAAGCTGTGCTCTTACAGGAAGCACCTCCCCACCTCCCAGATTGTCCTCTTCCTGTTATACAAACATGATCCATATCCTGGTGTCACAGCCACTGGGATGCCTTTGGGACAGGGTGCACCGATGTCTAAGTATGGTGGGCCTTCCCAAAGAGAAGGCATGTGAAGTATACTTCATAATGATAACCACAGTAGAACCAAAGCGTGTGTCAGTCCTTACTAGCTACATTGACTTTTCGAGAAGCCAGAGTGGAAAGATGGAAATGAGAACGACTACCCAGCATTCCCCTCAAGCACCTCAGTGTGAGAAAGTTATGCAAATGAGAAAGCAAGAATTATAACTGGTGAGCTTGCTCTTCTGCCAATCATAAAAGGGCAGCTTCAGGCCTTTCTGAGCCGTCTCTGGGGCTGAGGTCCCACCTCTCAAGAGGGAATTTTAACCTCTATGGAGACACTGAGCTGCCAAGAATAATGATTTTAGGTGTGAGATTAAGTCCTCTCCCAGAAAACTGTCTTCAAGGTTAAGAGGTTCCTTTGGAGCTGAATCAAGAACTTGACTGACAGGCAAGACAGAGGGAGGCAGAGCTCTCTAGGGGGCACGAATGGTATCTGACCCTAGCCCTTGTTTGAAATTCTTTCCCTTTATTGTCTCTAAGTTTTAAATGATGAAAACGAGAAGTGGTTGGTAAAATGAATTATAATAACACAGGGAGCAATCAAAGGCTACATACTAGGACTAATTACACTGAGCCAGTGGAGAGAGCCTGTAATCCCAACTTCTTGGGAGGCTGAGACAAGAGGATCAAAAATTCAAAGTCTCTCTGGGCTTCACAATGCATTCCAGATTAGTGAGTGTTAGTATTCTGTCTAAACTCCATCTCCACAGTTACCTGGCAACAGCCAGGTAGGCCTGCCCACTATAAAAGGGGCTGCTTGCCCCCTCCTCTCTCTCTTACTCCTCTCTTGTTCCCTTACTCCCACGCCTGCAGGTTGCCCTCTCCCCTCCCCGCTCTCTCCACGTGGTCATGGCCAGCCTCTACTCCTCTACCTCTCTGCTCTCTCTCTCTCTCTCTCTCTCTCTCTCTCTCTCTTTCTTAATAAACCCCCCTTCGGGGAACCGTCTGGTCTGCTGTTACCTGTTCCAAGCTGCGTACAATAAATTTAACAGTGAGACCAATCCAATCAGTCAACCAACAAATCAATCAATAAACAGAGGTTTGGGATGGAGTTCAGTGGTAGAATGCTTACCTAGCATGTGTGTGTGAAACCCTTGGTTCACTCCTCAGAATGTGTGTGTATGTGTGTGTGTGTTATGAAGAACTAACTATATAAAGCAAGTTGGCACACCTGGCAGAAGGCTTGCTCAAAGGGGATTCAAGTGTCCCTTCTCTGCGGTTTTAGCTGCCCCTGGGTATCAGGATATGCAAAGTGCTCTCTTCCTTGTCCTCCAACTCCTCCCTTAAAATGGAGTCAAAGTCAGCCCCACAGCCTGAAGTAAGGGTAGATAAATCAACAGCCCCAGAAGCAGTCATCTAGGTGGGAGCTCAGCATCACCACAGAATCGATGACTCTGCCGACTGACTCTCACCTGTGGCCTCGGCAGAAAGTCAGAATGGATCAGGTGGAGGAGGGTTGTCCAAAATAGAAGAGCATGAGGAGAGTGGCCTGTAGATGCCCCTAGGAAATTGAATTTAAAGCAGTACAAGTGCTCCACTCCCTTGGGTTCCTTGTAGTTTAACTCAACAAAGGTCAAGTGCATGAGAACCAGGGACTCTATTCCCTCCGAAGCAGCTTGTTCCAGCTTTCCCTCAATGTGAAGACGACAAAGTGGCCCTGTTGGAACTCAAGCCTGCAGATCCATGGTGTCCTCATGACCAACAGGAAGGCAGGAAGGATTGTGGCTTCAAAGCATGTGTTTTGGAAATTATGCAAATACGTGTATTTACATATCGGATTACAAAAGCCTCTTAAAAACAAACTGGAATTTACATCACAGACCTGGAGACTCCAAGAAGTTGTTATGTTCTAGAAAGTCAACTCCTGTTTGCCAGCATGAGGTCTTTAAAAAAATACTGTCTTGCAATGAAGTAATGAAAGAATGAACAGAAACCACAGGAAAAATAAGGTCAGTGAGGCCTCTCTCTAGGACACTGTTCCATGTGACTTATGGGTGGAGGGAGAGCTTGTCTGGGTGCAAAAACCTCAGCGGGTAACAGAGGGGACAGAAACCTGAAGCAAGTCCCAATACAGGTAACCTAACACCCCACACAGGGAAAGCAGCTGTACTTGCTTTTCCCTACTTGAACGAAGTTTGTAGAATAGATTCCCTTCTAGGAGGGAGAAAGGCTTGTTTTTCATCATGAAAACATGTTTGTTCAAATAAAGTAATCCCTTGAAGTCAACCAAAAGCCCACTGATTGAAATTTTTTTTAAATGTGTCTTTTAATTTGATAAATCAGAGATCCTTGTGATTCTCTGTGAGCTGTGCTATGCATTTTTAATTTCTTCATCTTACCCATAATTCTCCACACTTTAATCTTTCTGCATCAGGAGTATTTGCCCTCCAGGAAGTATCCTGTCTTCTAAAATGTAGTTTTTAAAAGCTGGCTGTCAAGGGTACTTTAGATTCCCAAAAGCCATTGCTAAGAAATTGTAGTTGGAGCCGGGCGGTGGTGGCGCACGCCTTTAATCCCAGCACTTGGGAGGCAGAGGCAGGCGGATTTCTGAGTTCGAGAGTTCGAGGCTAGCCTGGTCTACAGCATGAGTTCCAGGACAGCCAGGGCTACACAGAGAAACCCTGTCTCGAAAAACCAAAAAAAAAAAAAAAAAAAAAAATTGTAGTTGGAAATAAGAAGGGCTGGGGAAATGGCTCAGTAGACAGAGTGACTCTTTTGAATACATGAGTTCGAATCTCAGAACCAAGGTAAAGGCTGAGCAGGCATGGCAGCCACACTGTAATTCCAAAGCTTAAAGGACACACACAGGGGATCCCTAGGGCAAGATGGCCGGCTTGACTAGTTGTAGTGGTGAACTCAGATTCATGAATAAGGACAGCAGTGATTGAGGAAGGCTCAAAGTATCTGTGTCAACCCTCCGTAGATACATGTGCACTTACCGTCATGCAAATACGGAAACATATACAACACACATACACAGAAAAATAAATCAATAGATAGATAGATAGATAGATAGATAGATAGATAGATAGATAGATGGACAAATGGATTGGACAGACAGACAGACAGACACACACACACAGATAAGGAATAGGGGCTGGGTGAAGGCAACAATATGAGCACTTTAGTGAATGAACTACCTCTGCTGGTCCCTGTGCACACTCTATGTCACTGGCTTACTCAGAAGGTCTGACAGACTGGCAATAGGGAGCTGTGTGCGGTGAGATCTTGACACTGACTGGACCTAGCCTATATCAGGCTTCATTGCATTTCACATCTCTCTCCCCCGCCTCTGTCTGCAGCCTGGGCCCAGACTCTGAACTTTCTTGTCACTGAGCAGATGGGAGCTTTCTCGATGTCGAGACCTTACCCTTGTCCTGGACACTGACCCTACAAGACCACACTCCTCCTGCTCTCCCCATGCTGCACTCTGCTGGGTTTCTCCTCTTCCTTCAGTTGTCAACAGCTTACCAGCCTCTGCAGCAGGATTTTGTGCCTCTGTGTCCTTCTCCGTCATTTCTAGCTCCTACCTCCATCCCGTGTTAGTGCTCTTCCAAGCACCGTGATTGGCATCATCCTATTTCACGGGTGGTTGGCACAGCAACTTTTTTGGTTCTGCATCTATTTAAAGTGAAACTACAAATTCTGGGCTTTCCACAAGTGAGGACTTTTCTAGAAAGGACAGAGAAACACAGATATAGATCTCTATAGCTATCGGGTGACCAAAATAAGTCAGTTTCTAGTTCTCCATGCTAACGATCTATTCTAATCTCCTTTTGAAACGGACATTTTGTCCCAGTTCCTTCTTGGGTTTGTGAAAATATTCTAGCTGTGTGCTGTGTGGATTCTGGAATTCAACTGGCTGGATTCAAGTGTTACCCAGTCCCCTCAGATGGAGCCTGGGATGGTTTGTATTGTCATTTCAACAGGCTCTAGAATCACCTAGGAAATGTGCCTATGGGTATGCCTGAGGCTGGGGGTGGGGTGGGTATCTTGGTTGCATTAATTGCAGTGGGGTGACGATCCAGTGGCTGGAACCCCCTGAAGCACTCTGAGTGCAGAAAGCAAGCTAATCACTAGTGTGCACGCATTTCCCTTTAGCTCCCGGGAATGCAAAATGGCTAACTCCTTCACACTCCCGCTACCGTGACTTCCCTATCCATCATGGGGATGGATGAATATGAGTCAGAATAAGCCCCACCCCCCCAACTGCCAGAGCTCTCCATAAAGTGGTTTTTGTCAGTGCATTTTGCCACAACAAAAAGAAACAAAGCTAATATAAGAGCTACAGTTAACAATACTAAAATTTTTCCTTAATACAGGATTTTATTTTTTCCATCCCAGGGATCCCCCATTAAACCATAGCCTTATTTCTGACTGAAGGATTTCAGTCTCTACTCTTCTTACCATGGAGAATCTACCTACACTACCCAGGCAGATGAGACAGTGCTAGACCCAGCTGTCCCAGGGGGATGAAGTACAAAAGGCACAAAGGGTCCGACTGCAGAGAGTCATCATGGCCACCCAGGGCCATTCTTTAGAAGTAACTGGCAAAAGCATGAGCTTCGTCTGTGTGGGGTGACCGTTAAGGCCATCCAACTCTGAGATTCTATGAATATAAATTGTTTTCTAGAAGAAATTAACGTGTCAAGTTAAATTTGTACCCATTTATATAGACGCACCAGACTTGACAGAAGTTCTAGTTAGTTTACTGACTTGTTTAAAAAAAAAAAAAAGAACAGGTCTTGCAGGGACAGGGCTGGACAGCTCCATGGAAAAAGTTATCTGGAGCCCTGTAGCCAAAGGAGGAATGCAGAAACGCCATGTGCTCCTCGCCCGCCCGCCTGCCCGCCCGCCCGAAGCACTGGCCTTCCCTCATCAAAGTCTGAGGTTGGCTGTGAGCTTTATGAACATTCTCTCTAGAAGCTCGAGAATTCTTTCTGTGGGCTGCAGACGCCCAGTAGATGCATTTCAAGAGAGAGGAGGGTTCCAAACTCCAAGCCAACCTGAGAATAATGTCATATCAGAGATGCATTTATGAAATAAGGTCTGAGGAAGGGGTGGACGTGTGACGGGAAGATAAGCTCTTAGTCACAACCAAAGTTACTTGTAGCTAAAATGACCAAGTTTCTAGTTATGCTTCAAAGATGCTAATGAAGGAAAAGAAGGAGGAGGAGGAGGAGGAGGAGGAGGAGAAATGTAGAGTTGTATGTGTGTGCTGGTTTGAGTCAGATATCCCCCATAGTCTTGGGCATTTGGATTTGGACATTTGGTTCTCAGTTGGTGGTGCTGTCTGGGTAGGTTTAGGAGGTGTGGCCTTGCTGGAGAAGCATGGTCTGAGAGGCAGGCTTTGAGGCTTTGTGTTTTGTTTTGTTTTGTCTTCAAATGCCAGAGACTTACGGGGACATTCAAATCACTACAGGTGACTTCCCTTACTCACCCACCACTTTAGGTCTCATCGTGAGCCTGAAATTTACTGATTCAATTAGGCTAGCTAACCAATGATCTCCAGGGGTCCACCTGTCTCTGTCCCCATGTATTCCCGCAGGGCTGAGGTTCCGGCATGCACTGCCATGTCCAGCTTTTTATGTGAATTCTTGGAATCTGATTGAAGGCTCTCTTGCTTACATAGTAGGCATTTTATCAACTGAGACCTCAACCCAGGCCTGGAAAACATTGAATTTTAACAGAGCAACTAGTAACTCACTTAAAGTTGTTTGTATTGGTTACATAATAACACAAGAAAATTCCATCTATGGGACCACATTCCTCATCCCCCCACCCCATACCTGGTTACATATATTTTCTTGTGTTGTTTGGGGTCCATCCAGGTGGAAATTCTTGGGGGCTGCGCTTGCAATTTAGTAGGTGGCTCAGGCACCTACCTGGGTAGACTTCAGCAGTCACCCAGCAAGCAGCATTTCACAGATGCTTTCGAGTCATATCTAAGTGGCTGGCCATTGGTAGGGCTCTCTCCCTTCCCCCAGATGTGGAATCTGGCACATGAAGCATTGCTATTTAAAGGCCTTCTGCGTCGTTGAACTTAATCGTCTGCCATGTCCTGGTGTTCTGTGAATGTGGAATTCTGAGTTTCTCCAAACATAGGTTGGGGTTTGGGGGGAGGATCCTGTAGGACTGGAGATACCTGCTCCAAAGAAAAAGCAGAGTTCTGGGCCTGCAAAGGAAGGCAGATGAAGCCCAGGGCATCACGGCTACATGAGAACTCAGTCTGGGAAGCTAGCGTCTTGCATCTCACATCTTTTATATCCTGAGTCTTAACCATTACCCAATGTGTCTTTGGAGGGTGTTGGGTACCGGAGACAGGTGTAACCTTCGACCCACTGTAAAAAGCCCAAGCCGTCAGAGCCATCCGACCAAGAGTGGTTTGCACCAGACAGCCAGATGGGGGCACTGCTGAGAGGGTGGTCTGTGGTCAGTCCCTGAGAAGGACAGTCTGAGTGACAAGCAGGAGACAGAAGCATCTCAGGACAGAGGCTAAGAGGCAGACCCAAGAGGAAGGCTCTGAGAGGGCCTGGCCCTCTCCCAACCCTTTATTTGGGGCAAGCTGTTCAACCTCTCTAAACCTCAGTTTCCTCATCCCCGAATGTGGTAGCACAGAACTTAACTCTATGTTCTCTTCCCTCAGGTGCTGGGATGCACAAGGGTGGTCAGTGTGGAGCTAAGGAGAACGAGAAGAGCTAGCTATTGTTTCAAAGCAGTCTCCCGCTGAGGTGCGCCTCAGTCCTGAGACCACCGTGTTCTCTATTTCCCATCCCAGAGGCAAGACAAGTCTGGAGAGTATAAAATCATTCTTCTTGAGTACAGACAAGAGCAGGGCACCCACAGAGATAAAGCATCCTGAAGGCTAGGGGAACTGTTTCGGTGAAGCAGCGACCAGCCCTCCTTCTTGTTAGAACTGGCCACAGACCGCAGCCCTTCTTCCTGAGATGAACTCCAGTAATGAATTCAGATGTAATTAACACCTCCCACCGCGGCTTCTCCTATTGTTTCCGGCTTTTTTGCTGTCTAATGACTACCCGTCTAGGACTCCTATTTTTAAACAAACGCTTACAACCTGACAGATGACAGCTCTTAGGTTATAATTGTTCGTTAAAAATAGGACTTTCAACAGGTAGCTGTTAAGAGAGAAGGGAAGCCGACTTACTAGGGAAGGTCGCCTGACAAGCAGTGCTGAGAGGTCTGGAAACCGGCGGTACAGCACAGAAAATGCCAGGTCAACACAGCGCTCTCAGTCAAGGGAACCAAAGGCTATAAGTTATGCAACAGGCAGACATGGTGTGACAGTGCCAAGAATCTGCTTCAAGCTGCCTTCGCCCTGTTCTCTCAACAAGTGACCTTCTTGGAAGTGGGTGAATTCGCCTGCTATTCCTGGCAGCCTCTGTTCTCAGGCTCTCCACTTTACCAGTTGTACTTCTGAAGTAAGAAACTCACTGTCTGCCTGATACCAGGTCCCAAGTGCCAAATACATACTTTCAGTGACGGAGAGCAAGGTCCTGCACCCAGGTTGCACAGGTTGGGCATATGAGGACAGCACCTCCTGTCTAAAGAATGGAAAACTTTCCCCTACCTATTCACCAGCTACTTACCTAGTGTGTGTAGGGGGCTGATTCAATAACAACTAGTTTGTTTTTCTTGCATATTCATCAACGTTTGAATTTGACATAAAGACGGGATGTTTGTCTCTAAGACAGATACGTCTTGAGACACTGGAAGAGATGTCATCCTTTTGTAAAACAGTCATAGAAAATCTGTAGAAAAATCATCCTCTCCCATCACCACCTCCTGTCTTACTTTCTGCTGCCTTCCTTAGTGTTTCCGGGAAGCAGCCAACATGAGTTACTCCACAAGGCTGAGCGACTCTGACAGGACCAACAGGACACGGCCTCTGACTTTTGCCCCACTCTGAGACACAAAGCTACTTCCCTATCTATTTAGCAGGCTTCTCACTGACACACACAGCTCAGACCCACGAGCCTGGGGCCACACAGCAGGCTCTCTGCATGGCGGGGGGGGGGGTTTCCTCCCAGTGACATCTGTTCTCAGTCCTGTCTCACTTTATTTTTAACATTTACTTATTTATTTTCAGTGTGTGCGTATGTCCATGTCCATCCAGGGGTCAGGGAACAACTTTTGGACGTTGGTTCTCTCCTTCCACCATGTGAGTTCTGGGAATTGAACCCTGTCTGGCGGGGCAGCAAGCGCCCTTACCCGCTGAGTCATCTCTCCAGACCCCATCAGGCACCATCATTCCCCATTTCTTTTCCACTAGGCTGCCCGCCTTCATATTGTGGAGAGCATGGTGTACCCGAAAGCCAACTTGTTTATTCTCTACTCTAAGACTTTTGGGGACTCTCTTCCTCACGGAGTGAAGTCCAGGGTCTTGATAAGATACACAATCTCTTCTCCACCCTGACCTCTGCCTCTTTGTAGGCTGGAAACCTAATGATAACGCCATGCAGATTTTCCTGTGTCTTCAAAATACATCCTCCTCGTTTTGTTGTCTGTTCTTGAGTTGGGAATACCCTTCTTTCCTCCTGGCAAAAACCAGCTAGCATCCAAGTTCCGGTTCACTGTGGATGCCTGTGAGTGACGGTTTCCCTGGCTGTCTCATCTAGTTTTCTCTTGATCTCTCTTTAGGTGCCTACAGTAAATGGGGTACAATCAGACAGAGTTAGAATTTTATCTCCTCCTCTTCTTCCTCCTCCTCCTCCTCCTCTTCTTCCTTTTCCTCCTCTTCCTCCTCTTCCTCTTTCTCCTCTTCTTCCTCCTCTTCTTTCTCCTCCTCATCTTCCTCCTCCTCCTCCTCCTCCTCCTCCTCTTCCTCCTCCTCCTCCTCCAGGACTCAGTTTCCCTGGTACCAAGGTTGGTGTTCCTATACTTCTCTTATCCAATGTAGTAGGTAGGGCTTGACATTCAGTTAGAACGCAATAATTTTTTTTTCTTGTTAGAAAAAAATTGAAAGCCATTGTTAATTAAAACCACACAAAAGTGAAATGGGGGAAAAAAAGAGCAAAGAAGAAAACCTAAGTAGTGGTATAGTTCAACCGTCACCCCCTCTGCTTTCTATGCTGAGGTTTCCAGATATAGAATTTCCCAAACCCCCACTGACCAGAGGCAGAGGTCATTCCTCCCTCACTCCCTGTCAGGAGCCATTTCTGAAGAGAAAGAGGACCCAGGAGTTTTTGGTTCCTGTATTAGGACAGTTCTAGCCCTAAGGACTGTCCAAAACAGGAATTACTTATGGCACTCTCATGTGGCTGAGGTAGGCTGCCATGCATACTTGGGTAATTCTCAAGGTCAGAGAGCTGCTTAGGACAGACAGCTGAATACTGAAACGGAAACAAAATCTTGACCTCTGGTCAGAGAACGAGTCTGAAGTGGAGAGGGACATTTCACCCAGGCAGCACCCGAGGGTGTTGGAAACTGGAGGCAGCGGGAGGCCAGCAGCCAAGAATGAGAATGTAGGTCCAATCACGCTCAGATCATCAAGCTAAACAATGTGAAAACTTCGGTTCCCAGAACTCTGTCCATAGGTCACTTCTGTCCAGGCTCTCCCTTCGGACCCCACATTTGTCCTCTGAGGTCAGACTCAGGACACCAGTGAAAACTGATGCTCCAGCATCCTGGGAACCTCTGCCTTCACCATCCTGGAAGGTAAGCAAGAAATGGAAATAAATGGGAATTAAATAAACTTCCTTTAGAACGAAGACTTAGGAATTTCTACTGTAGCTGAGTTAAGTTGCCAATGATGGAAGAAGGGGAGTCTGGTTTAACAGTGGGCGGTGGGGGATGCTGGTCTGTGAGGTGGAAGGCTTGGTCTTAGATCTGCCTGGAAGCCACTGTAAAAGGATATGCTGATTTTCTCGCCTGTCTCGGTTTTGTGTTAGCAGGAATCTCTATCCCTGAGACTGGATGAATTCCCTTGGGCTATGTGCTTAACTGAGGGCTCACCTCTGTGAGCTCTGATCTCTTACCAAAGGCAGAACTCGGGAACCGAATGGAGATGCCCAGTGTCATCCGTGCCGTTTCAGGAGCCTGTCCTTCTGCAAAGGGACGACTGTGGACCAATACATAACTGGCAGTTGGCTTTAGAACACACATTCCGCCCAGTGATTTATCCAAGGCAACAGGCGAACAGCTTGCTATGTACACAGCAGTTTACCTGTCTAGACTTGCTTTAGGACCCTGCTCTGTGCAGTCTACCAGCCCTAAGGTGTTATGTTACAAAGTTGCCCAGTTTTGTCAGTTGCACCTTGAGGGACCTGCCTGGGATTGTGTGCCCATGCTGAAGCCCCGTACTGATTTGGTTTTGCACCAAGTGGTCTGGTGATGTTTGAAGGAGTTGCACACTGGGTGTCTTCAGTCTCTCTTTCCTGCTGTGGAAGCAGGTCACAAGAGACTGTCTCATACTCAATAGACTGGCAGGAACATACTGGAACCTACATGTCTGCTCTCCAGGACTGCCTTACCGAAGAAGCTTTAACTTCCTTGTCTGCAACCAGAGAGGACGGCATTGGCCCCTAGAGTCTTAAAATTCTGCCTTGCTCAAACTCTGCAAAAAAAAAAAAATAATAATAAAAAAAAAATCTGAGAGCCAGGCGTGGTAGCACACTCCTGTAATTTCAGCTCTTGGGAGGATTAGGAGTTCAAGGCTGAGCCTCAGCTACATAGCCAGTTAGAAAGTGGGAAGCCAGTCCAAGCTGCATGAGACCCTGTTACCTGTTTAACACACATGCACACATACACACACACAATAAAAGAAACAAAATAAGACAAAACAAATAAATAACAATTTGAAAGCAAGCTTAACCATGGTTCAAGCCATCCTTTTTCTTCCTCTCTCTCTTGTTAAAATACACTTTTGTTTTACTAAGATTTTGTTTATTTAAATAAAGTCTAAGTAGAGCAAAGGACTCTATCAGTTTTATTTGTGCATGAGTGCACGCACAAGTGTGCATGCATGAGTTGCGTGTGTGTATGTGTGCATGTGTTTTAAACAGGTAACAAAACTGGTGATTTCGGTCATGTGCTTATGTGCAGTTTGGTGATAGCACCCTCAAAGCTTGTGCACCCTCATTGTTATCTGGTTCCACTATACTTTCAATACCCCCAAAAGAAAAGCCATGTTCACTAGGCAGTTGCTAGTCGCTTCTCCTCCCAGCTCCTGTCCACAGACACATTTGGGTAGTCTGCCTTCTTTGGCTTAACCGATGTGGGCATCTGTAATATTCATTTCTCAGATTGTATTCTTCTGATATGTATGTATGTTTCTCCGTGTTTATGCAGGTGCATTTTGGAGCATCTTCCTCTAGTGTTGTCCACGTTGCTTTTTAAGACCAGTGAGCTCCCGAGGTCTGTAATTGGCCACTCTATACCCAAGCCACACCTCTGCCACTGAGTCCAGCTTTTTACTCAAGTGCTGGGGGCCTGTTCTTGTGCACTGAGCGCTTTTCTCACGGAGCCATCTCCCTCGTGGCGTCTTTTTCACTAAGTAGCAGCATAAGAGCCAAACACAATCGTCATCATGACGGAGAGTTTTTCTACTGGCAGGGAGAAGGGGTCCTCAAAGGTGAGAATAAGAAGGGAAACCCTCCGGAGGCCTTGGCCGCTTGACTTAGGAGGAGCTGTCCATCGCTGCCCCTGGCTTTTGGAGGAGGCAGCCAGAACCTAGATGCACAGCCTGACAAGAAGATTGCCAGATGGGGGAGGAGCCGGGCTCCTGGAGTGTGTCTGTTGTTGTGTGCCCGGCAGCTGGATGAAGGCACGTGATGGAGGAAGCCCTGGTTGGAGGTCCCTCTTGCACAGTCTCTGCTTCCCTTCTCTATCTTAAGAGTAAGTGGTAAGAGACTGCTGGACTTCATCACTGCTCTGTTTCCAGAGCCAGCAGAAGTCTGGTGTCAAAGTGGCAACAGCCCCTGTCTTCCTGTGGCCTCCCCAAGGTGTTGCTGTTGGTGAGGTCTCTTTCTGATTCTTAGGGTGGAAGGGATGCTCTCATGAACAGCTCAGACAGGAGAGCAGAGGATGGGAAATATAACTCCTCTACACTCAGAATTCTCTCCCATCGGACTCCTCAAAATGTCAAAGAGAAGAAATTCTGTGCCCAGTGCTATCAAGTCTAAATCATTATGTGATGCCAGGGGCTAATGTAAATATTTATGCCCCCTGTGACAGTTCAACACTTGATTTTTTTTTATTTCATCATTTTCTTTCCCAGTGAATGTCAAACAGAAAATTGATTCTTTGACAAAGTTGCTAGTTTGAAACGGTTTGTCTTATTCTTAGGGGGGAGGGGTTCCTCGTCTTTTTCCCCCTCTGTTTTTTATGATAGGGGACATGAAAATGCAAAAAGAAAAACTGAAAAACCTGCCATTTCCTCTCTGCAACCTTTAAGACGAAGATAAAGGGTCACAGTGAGTTCAGAAATATTTATTTTGCGGATATTGCATTGAAAATCTTAAGTTGAGGTAAATGTCATAGAAGCTACTAAGGCATATGATCACAGTCAGTTTGAGGTAGCTGGAGATGACGGTGCTCTCTGCCGTACACTGACTGTGAGGTCTTAGGACATTTGCCTTCTTGTCAAGTGTGGCGAACATCTGAGGTAAGAATTGGGCGTGGGGGTGCTTGAAAGATGCTGTTTCACGTGGAAATGTGTATATGTCTTTCTAGAGTAGAGATTATAGCTTGTTTTTGTTGTTGTTTTTAATCTTGAAGGGTTTGATGACTCAAGGACAAGAAAATTCTTTGTTTTAAGAGTTGTTTGACATTACAGTGATGTGTGTGTTTGTGTGTATGTGTGTGTATGTCCGTGTGTGTATCCGTGTGTATAAACCAGAAGTAAATAACAGGTGTCTTTCTCAGCCCTTCTTATTTATTTATTTATTTATTTATTCATTCATTTATTTATTTGTAGGCTTTTACTGTGTAGCCTTTTCTGGCCTAGAGTTCTAGGCCAGGTCAGTCAGCCTTGAACACCTGAGTGCTGGGCTTAAAGGCATGCACCACCACACCCAGCCTCTGACTTATGTTTTGAGACAGGGTCTCTCACTGAACCTGGAGCTCATGGATTGCCTAGACTGGCTGGCCATCGAGCCCCAGGGTCACCCTGTGCCCACTTCCCTGGTGCTAGATTACAGACTCATGTGACCATGCTGGTATCAAACTCAGTGCAGCAACCACTCTCCTAATTACCTATCTGAAGCCCCTACAATGACTGTCTTAAAGGCGTCTTCCCTCTGCAAGTCTATAGAACTGACCCTGTTGTAAAGGTCAAGGAGATTGTCAGTTCAGGCAAACAGAGGACTGGCCACGTCACACACTGACTACTGTTGCTCCCCAGACCATTTCTCTCATAGCTATGATGCCTCTCACCACTAAAGTCTGCTCTAGGATTCAGTCTTAGTTATTTTCAATTCTTTTTTTTTTTGGGGGGGGGTGCTAAGGTTATAGCTCATTGGTAGAGCATTTGTTAAAAATCAGCAATACAAACATGACACAGAGACATGCACACATACAGATGCACACATGTACCCATATGCACACACATGCACACATGTGCACGCATACACATGTGTGCACGCATACACACACCTAAGCCTTTCCTCATAGTGTTCATTGAATATTACTGGTAGGTGAGTTGACAGGCCACAGGTGATAGGTTTAAAAATGCTTTGTTGGCTTCTCTCATGAGCAGCTGATGTTCCAGAAAGGAACATGTCAGAACACGGGTCTGCAACCTTGAATGCCAAGTTCCCCAGGTCCAGAAAGCTCTCAAGATAGAGTTTTCCATAACTCATCAGCAGTTAACGTGACCTCACTTGAACTCATTCGGAGAAGAATCTGACTTGAACTGGCGTGAGGCTATTTATAGTCATTATTTATCTACTTGGCATGAATACTCGTACGTTCACAGTAGAGACACTAATGTTTGATTATAGGATCCTGACCTGGACCTTAGTTAGTGTAGCATGTAATGTCTTTTTATTACCATTTATCTTCTGGAAATTAAAAACAATCTCAATTCCAAAACACACATGGCCCCTTGGAGCTTTGGATAAGAGTTTGTGGCCCTATTCCATCAGTTTGTCTACACACACACACACACACACACACACACACACACATGGGCACATGTGTACATAAGCATCCATATATGTGTGTGGTGTGTTTGGTTTCTCTTAAAAAGTAACAAAGTCTTTCTTTTCTTTCAGGATCGAGCTGACAGCTGCTCCTGGGTTTTGATAAGGAGCTTTCACAGCATGTGTTCGCCCTGCCTCTGCCAACGCTTCCAAAGGACAGGCTGGAGAATGACCACAGGTGGTTATCAGGGCACAGGGAGGGCAGAGCCCAGAAAGGTCAGGAGACCAGATGTTAAGGTATAGGAAGAGGTTCCAGATGACCGACTTGGAGACACAATCTCATAATTAATAACATACTGCACATGTCAACAGTGCTATAAAGTTAAGGTTTATATCACAAATAGAGGGTTAAGAATTTTCACAAAGGTATCTGAGTTCAATCCCTGCACTCACAACAGGTGGCTCACAATTGCCTACAATTCCAGCTCTCAGCAACCTGATGCCTTCTTCTGGACTCCATGGATACACACACACACACACACACGTGATGTGCACACACATACACACGTTTTCCTTCTTTCACACTCACATACATACTTTCTCACACACACGTGTGTGATATGCACACACTCACACTTTCTCTCACATACAAACTTTCTCACACACTCATACACACACTCTCACACACACTCATACAAACACTTACTCATACACACTTGTACATCCTCTCTCACACACACTCACACACTCATACACATACTCTCACATACTTTCTCACACACACTCATACACACACATTGTCACACACACTCACACACATACATAAATAAAAGTAATGAAAATAAATCTTTTTTTTAAAAAAAAAGGACAGTTAAGTGTGGAGATGGATATGTTAATTAAATCCTTAGTATGTGAAATATCTATATAGAGAGATATTATAGATATATATGTATATTTATCTTACATTGTACCAATGAGTATATAAAACTATTATGTCAGTTAAATAATAAGAACAACAGAAGAGAGCGCCTGCCTGATTTTAAGACTACCAGTCTAGGGGTTGGAGAATTAACAGTAGGTAACAGAACTGGCTGCTCTTGAACCCAGGTTCTATTCCCACTACCCACAGGGCAGTCCACAAGCATCGTTAACTCCAGATCCAGAGGATCTGATACCTTCTTGTGACCTCCAACCTCAGGTACATGGTGCACTTATGCACATAAGCAAAATGCTCATACATGTAAAATAAACAGATAAAAAGACTGTCTACAAGGCCAACACACAACTAGAGAAAGTAAGTGAACAAAGGCTGTAAACTGATCTGTGATGCAGCAAAATGACAACATAGTTTCCAAAAGTATGCTGGTTGGAAACAAAAGAAAATCCAACTTGTAGCTTACCCCACACACTTCATACTCGGCTCTGATTATAATCGAAATTGTGTTAGACTGAGCCCAGTTCCTCGGAACCTTCACAAAAGTCACCATTTTTCTTCCCTGGGCAAACATGGCTCTCCTCTTAGACTGGCCTCTTGTGGCTGCGGCCTGGATGGCCAGCCCTGCAGAAGTGCACTGCTTTCAGAGGCTGAGGCTGCTAAGCTGCTCCACACCCTGTGGGTGATGAACATACGCTTTCGACTTCATCCCATAGGCAAATTGGAGAAATAAGGATTTTAATGTGGGCTAGAAACGTACGTGTTGTTTCAGGGAAAGGCCATTGTTAAATGAAGGAAGAACAACACTATCTAGGGTAATAAAATGGACTGTGTCAAACACTGGTGCCCAGAACTTGCAGAGAGAACCAGGAGGCTTTCTACAGCAAACTCACATTCTTCTCAGAGGAGCAGACAGGCTGTAAAATCCCTCCCTGATCCGAGCCTTCCATTAACTCAGAATTAATGGCTGAGAGCAGAGGTAGGAGGCTCAGAGGGAGGAGGCTCTTGCAAAGAGAAGGCCAGGTCGACAAGACTGTGACTTGCAGAGGCATTTGGCTTCTACAAAGAAACAATGTTTCTGTTGGGGAGTGAGGTAGAAAAAGAGTGGGCATCTGGGTGCCGAAAAGGGATACAGAGTCAAGAAGCCTTATCTAGGGGACAAAGAAGTATGGGGCTCAAAGGCAAGAGGCTCCCTGAAATTCAGGTAGCTAAGAGCTTTGTCATTATAATTACCTTACCTGGGTATAGAAATAATGCAAGGAGTGGCCTTGTGGTTTCTATACTATAAATTATTGAAGCAGTCTTCTGATTTTGTAAATCGATCTCAGAAACTGATGCCGAGGTATGTGTTCATACCAAATAGGCTTAATAGGCTTGGGGCGGAGAGTTTATAAATGTCACACAGCCGTGCTCAGTCATACCCTGAGCTGCGCCTTCCTGCCCGATCTACAGCTCTATAGTGAGTATCAGGAAACATGATGCTGTTTGATCAAGCATGCAACCCCGCTAGCTACCTCTGAATATGTACCCTAAATGATCAAGTCAGCTTAGCATAGAGATACATGCAAACCCATGTTGATAATGGCATTGCTTCTAAAAGCCAAGTTGTGAAATCAGTCTGTCAATAGATGAATGAAAAACACACGAGATGCACATTCACATATATGTACATGTATACACACACACACACACACACACACACACACGATGAAGTTGTATGCAGCCAGAAAGAACAAAGTTATATTATTTTGCAAGAAAATGGACAGAACCAGCAAAAAATCAGCCAGATTCACAATGGTAAGCAGCTCATGTTTTCAGCCGTGTGAAACTTACACCAAAAACAAACAAACAAACAAACAAAACATGGGAGCTGGAGAGATGGCTCAGAGGTTAAGGGCCCTGGCTGCTCTTCCAGAGGTCCTGAGTTCAATTCCCAGCAACCACGTGGTGGCTCATAACCGTCTGTAACAGGATCCAATGCCCTCTTCTCTTGTGTCGGAAGACAGCTACAGTGTACTCATATACATAAAATAAATAAATAATTATTTAAAAAAACAAAAACAAAAACACCCCCAAACTTTTAGAATTGGAAGTTTTACCAGTAAAGCTATAACTCTGAAAAGAGAAGAGGGGTGGGAAGGTGGGGGTTGGGAAGCCATCCAAGTACACATGTGTGGAAACCACTTTGGAATAAAACTCTTTACCCACTAATATATGCTAATGAAAGATAAATTTATAATGTTGCTTAAAATGAATATGCATTGCTGGGAGCATACAGATATACCACATATGGAACAACGAATAACACATAAGCCTTAATGCTTTCCCAGAAGGCATTGTGACATTCCCTTGAGCAGCTGAGGGCTTCATGTAAGATCTCTCTCCTCCCATGCTCTCTTCATCCCTCCCTCTCTCTCACTCCTCCCCCCTTTCTGTCCCCTCCTCCCTCTCTCCCTCTCTCTCTCCCTTCCCTCTCTCCCTTTTTAATGAAACAATGATTAGAAATCTGTTTCAAGACTGAGGGGACATACAAAGCCTAAGAGGATTGTGATGTCTGTTTGCTATTATGATAGATGGTATATAAAGATATATGCAATTTATCTTTAATGCTTATATTGCTATTTCTTGCAGCAAAGGCATGCAGAAATAAAATTTAAAGCAGAAATGTGAACCCCTCCCAGACACGATCTGTGCTTGACTAGGACCTTGAACAATGTTTGGAAGCCATGAGCTTTGTACCCCGAGGGCACGACCTTTGGGCATAACCTGATCCTCGGCCTTATGCACCCAGAAACTTGCTCGGTAAGGGTGCATTTCACTGAGTTAGCTCTAAAATAGAAATATAAAAATAAAAACATTAATAAAGAGCTCACATATATGAAGTGGTGTAACTACTGGTTTTCTATTTTGTATAGTGAGACAACCGAATAGACTCAGAATTATTTTTTGAAGATTAAGGGAGAAGTTATAGTCACCTGTCATTTCACTGATAGCTAATCTTTCAAAAACATTGCTTTAATCCTGACATTGCTGGTCATAAATTGCTATGCTTCAGGAAGGAAAAGTCCATAAACCTTCCCTGTGCTCTCAGGAGAACCCTCCAGGTATGCAGGTGCACCTTCAGTGTCTGCACCAAGGGCTATCTGCAATCAGCTATTTCCTACCAGAATATTCATCTGGAGTACCCACAGTGCTTTGCTTTTGTTCACATAGTTTCCTTCCCCTAGTAACGTCCCAGGGAATGGCCCTTCATGCCACTGTACTAGCCTCATGTTTATGTCAACAGATTATCCACCCTGTCCTCTGCTGGTGAGCACTTGGAAAGTTGCTATTGCCAATTGAGATGGGTTCTGTGTCAGACACACACCAGGTTCCCCAGGATTAGTACACATGCATGTGTATGTATAGAATATCTCATTGATAATGCCTTTATATATCATTTACATGTCAAGACATTAATTTCATCTATTTATTTTTCTCCTCTTTAAGAAGCTATGAGTCTAATAAAAAAAAAAAGAAGCTATGAGTGAGTGTGACATTAAACACAGCTTGTCTTGTGTTTCTGTAGGACAGGGAGCTGGGTTTAGTCTTCCTTTCTAGACCATATGTCTCGTACGAAACTACACCTGCCTCATTATCACATTTTCTGGGAGATACCTAATCTCTCCAAAGTGTGATTGCCTTGGGGACAGACTGGAGAGTCTGGGAGAGAACACAGTACCCTCAATTAACAGTAGTTGGACATAGGAAACACGTCAGAGTCGTCATGGGAGGCACCTCACGTGGTTCCGAGCACATCTGCTGTGAAGACAGCACACATGCCCTTTAGGTATGTCACCACAACAACGATGCCTGGAGGAGAGCCGTGCACCTGTGTCCTCTGGAGAGCAGGCTATACTAAGCATGGTGGAGAGGAATGAAGTTGCCAGCTCTGCCCAGTGCTTGCAGGACGCTTTTATAAGGCTGTAAAGATGTATCATTTTCCATGCTACATATTTTAACTTTGTATAATCTCCCCCCTTAGATCTTCAGAGCTCTGTGCCTCTGGAGACATTGATCTAAGAAGAAAAAAAAATGCTAAGAAAATTCCAGGAAGGGGGGGATGGCACGCTGGTGCTGGCTGACATTTTGTACCAGGCTGTGTTTACTCTCGTCTTCTGCTACAAGATATCACTGGGACTAGAGACGATTTGTGATTAACAACAGAAAATAATGCAATGGTGTGACACTGCTGAGAAAATTAAATGGGGTTGCTTACAGTATGAGAGCTGTGGAAGGAGCCATCAAGATGGCTGAGGGGGTAAAGGTGTCTGCCACCAAGCCTGACAACCTGGGTTCTATTCCTGGGATCCATACGATGGAAGGAGAGAATGGACTCCTGAGAGTTGTCCTCTGACCTCCATGTGGTGTGTTGTAGCAGGCACACACACCCTAAAATAAATAAATGCAATAAAAATATGCAATCTTTTAAAGGAGAAAAAATAGTTTCCTTTGGAAACGCCTAAAATACCTTTGACACATTTGTAAAGATATTACAATAAAACTCATTATTATGTACAATTAATGTATGTTAAGAAAATTACTTTATGACAGAAAACTAACAAGGGTTTGGTACTGATTTTCACGTCCCTCACTGTAAAGCTCTGGAAACAGAACAGTACCCGGTCGTCAGTTTCAGATGTCTCTGAGACCAACCAGGAGTCAAAACTCCACACAGAATTTTAGTCTTTATAAAGGAAAAGGCTGCCAAGATGAGGGGCTAAATACTTGTCAGACCAGATTTAACACTCAAGTTACTCCGATCCCACTTTTTGAGGTATCAGACATCTCAAGAATCTGCACATGCCAAAGTCTAGAATCTTCCTAAGAGATTCAGTTTTTCCTGGGTACACCTATGGGGGAACATTATCGCAGGACTGATCACTGAATTATTCAAGTTCAGCCTTTCTTCACAAGATGATCATTTTCAAAAAAAAAAAAATTGCCTCTAATGGCTTTCAAACTCCCCACGCTGCAGAAAATGCAGTTGCCACATCTCTTAACGTTCACTATTTGTAATCGGACTTTTTAACGAGAATCTCAAGATTACAGCTAAGTTCCTGTAGTTTAAAATGACTGATACTTGAAGTCAGCAAAGTTCCTGTAGATTTGACGCTGTTTATTAAATCAGGACCAAAGAAACCCAATATCCTGCAAGTTACAAGAGAAAGGTAAGCAAAAAAAAAAAAAAAAAGCAAATCTCGCTTGTGGCTCTCAGCACTTCTCACCTTCAAACTGCTATTGCAAGGAAAAGAGCAATCTAGACAGTTGGTATTAGGGTCTACAACTCAACCCTAAACTGTAGCGTTGAAGGAGCTTTCCCAATTGACTTACTTTCCTCCAAGTACCTGTGATTTCAGAATCACTAAACTGCCTTTGCACAGTGAGCAGCAAACAGGTTTTTTAATCCGATGCTTGGGAAGCAGATTACCTTATTCAGTTGTGGTTTCTGTGGAATTTTAAATGCAATTTTAAAAAGGAAGGACTATTTGTTTGGATGTGTGGGGTAGTATGCATGTACTATATATATGTACATATATATATATATATATATATATATATATATATATATATATATATATGATGATGATGGTAAGTCCAGCAGAGAGGACCCCTTCACCTCAGAGTCTCAGAGGCAATTATAAGCAAACTGAGCAGCTTTGTGGAAAAAGAGCTTCATTCATAAGAAAGCCTGCTGACCTTCCCAAGGTCACTGGGCACAGGAACTACAGTTAGAGAAGAAACCAGAGAGGCCCATGTGGCCATCTGTTTGAGCAGGTTTTCTGCTCTTCCAAAGGTTTCTAGCCCCAATTCCCACAATCAACAAGCTTAGGGGAAACGAAAACCCACAGTCTTTTGTAGAATTGCATGCAGAGTCAGTAATGAGAGCAAACAGACTGCTGAGGTAAAATGACTAAGAAGCGACAGGGTTAGAGACACATGCTGGGAAGGTAGCTCACATCTTCAGTACTAGATCCACCCCGAGGGACACGTGAATGGGAAAGTGAAAACAACAATTTGAGGGTTTTTTTGTTTTGTTTTCTAGAAGTTGTCCCTTCCTTTGGACCAATACTTGCAATCTTGGGAGGACAACAGAACCAGACATTAAATCTTTAGAGGTAAGCATTAACAGAGGAGTTGTTAATAGAAAGAAGATGATCTTGAAACTCTTAATTACCAGCTGTGAGCAAGAGCACGTGTTGGAGAGAGAGGGAAAGGGGAGATTTGTGTCCTGAGAAATGTGGAAAAATCAATGTTTTAGAAAACTATTTCTGAGAAATGAAGAGCATCTGCAGAGAACTACATAGTCTAGATATTTCTAGCTCATTCAAGAAGAAATGAAGAACACCCCCGCCCCCGTAAAAGCTAGCATAGCTGCTCTGCTGGCTGGAAGATAAGGAGAGGCCTTGGGTGCCTTGTGCATACGAACAGTGTCCAGTATCTGACTGAAGGTAAAGATTAAAGGTAGAGACTTTCTGGCTTCCTGGGGGTGTTGCTAGCATGCCTGCAAAGATCCTGCCTCAGGACCAGCACCACCGGCCTGCCAGAGGTGCTGGCTCTTTGCAGGCTGTCAAAGCAACTCTGTTTGGAAGCTTCTCAACTCCCCCATCACCAAATTCAATTTACTGAGACTCTCCCTCTTCCCACTAAAAGTAAAAGATGCAGTAAGTTAATCTACAGAGTATAATAATAATAATACCCCCAGGATTATATTTTAGGGGATGACAGACTCTAAATGGTATCAGGTTAAAGTGGGTGTTTCCAGAGACGGTTATCCTCTGGGAAGCAGTCCGATAGATCACCACAGCAGAGCAAAAACTACTTGGGATATAGAGATTCAAAAATTATGATATTCAGAAGCAATATTCTAGATGGTAATTCAACTAACATGGAGAGTGTGAGTGACGGGGAAGGAGAAGAAATTAATTCCATTTGCTGATGTGCCTGCAGGGAGCTATTTTTAGGTATAATCCAAACACTGCATATCTTCTCCATTTTGATTAGTAGAAAATTGGCGGAGAGCCAAAAGAATTAGTGTTTCTCAGCACATTGAGCCAGAAATGTACAAATAAAACTGCATTATCTGTGCCAATGCATTTAACTTGAGCTACTCCTAAGTTTTATTTTCCCTGCCTCCCCGGTGCCCTGAAGAACACATGGTCCAGCTTTGTTAGAGACGCACAAGACTGTTACAATTAGCAATACAAGTTCTAGACTAAGGTTCCCCTAGAAGCTTCCTCAGAAGCTGCTGCTAAGAACTCAACTCTCAGTGCACTCCCCCCTCAGGCACAGGGGAAGGGCACAGAATTTTCTACCTAGCAATCTTACATAATATGAGAGGAAGTCAGCAATCCAGCACAATGAGAAATTTAAATAAGTTGGGAGAAATGTGCTTAACAAGGAAAGGTTTCCCAATAGACACTTAGAAATTATTAATAATTCCAATTCCAAGGAAAGCACAGAACAGAAAAATAAACTCAACGGCCACGCTCAGGAGCAGCAGGCTCCTGAAGGGCCTATCCCAATGTCCATTGTTGCACTTGGGGGGGAGGATGTATATATCACCCCAAATTCTGATTTCTCCACCACTCTGAAACCTGGCAGTGCCCACTTCCACGGCCAATGCTGCCATGTTGCTACACAGCTACATTGCAACAAAGCTTAGTTGTATTCTCTCTACTGTTGTGATATTAAGGTACCGTTGGCAACTTGATGTGCACAGATACAAGGGTAAGGCAGCTCCCTGCAGGTACACTGCCTCTTTCCTCTTCCCATCTCTGCAATACTGTTTCAGCTAACACAGAGAACTGGCTACTGTAACTTTTGAGATTGGTAAACCAGTTTCCACCATTCCTACAACACATGGCTCTCCTAAATAACAACCCAAGGTAATTTTCCTGCCTATTCAGAATCTCGGACACAGCCTACCTGTGAATATCCATGGTGCCCATTTGGAGGATCCCACAAAAAATCTTTTCTTGCTTCCTGCAAGCCCATGTAAACAGATCCCTCTGCAGAGTGACTTCCTCTAGTTCACTAAGAAGACTGAACACGTAGTTAAATTATACAGTTTGCTCTTAGAGTTCAAAGAACATTCATGATATTAAGACCGGCACCCATATTTGGGGTGGGGATATTCTCTTCATGTAGACAGCAAGACATTAACTGGGTACTTCAGGATTCTTCAGATGAGACCAAGTTTTAATGTTATGAATGAAAAACTCTCCAAAGCATGTACATACATACTTTGGGGTGGGACAGTGATACTAAAATGAACTTCAGTTCCTAGGGAACTTCCAGTACTATTTTACCCTGAGATGGATTTTTATTTTCAAAATAAGTTTAAGTATTATCATTTACCATCACATTTTTCTCCCCATCTATCCCCTTCCTCTTTCTTTCCTTCTTCAGTTCCTACTTTCTTTTTCTAGAAACATGGGGTAAACCTGTGAGAAGCCTTTGTGGACATGGCTACTGTTCATTCAGGCTTCCTTCCACAGGGATCTAAAGGCCAGCACCTTTCTTAAACGTCTCAGAGCTTTCAGACACGACTTTAGAGAAAGGATGGGGAGTCCTACCTTTGCCTGGAAGAAGCTGTCTGTCTATCTTAAAATGGAGTCTGAGCCAAAACAGTATACTTTTTATTTTGGTTACATTACGGTTCAGTCGTGAAATGAAAAGCTTGTTTAAACATATTGAATAAACAGATTTGGGGGAATGTACGATTAATCTCAGGATGGAATTTTACTATACTCTCCTCTGGAACTAATTTTAGTGAAAAAAAAAAACCTGTATCCATTTGGGTGTTATAACTCTGTTATAAGTTAAATGAAAGTTATAAAGTTAAATGAAAGTTAGGAAGTTAAGTTTGCCTTTGCTGCCCACCCAGAACTTCTGCTGAAAATGACCTAGGTACTTATGGGAGAGATATAATATTTGCTTCAGGAGTCCTTTTATACATCTTTGCTTAAGCGTGAACATTTTTTTTCCCCGTTCTAAGCAGCCAGTGGAGAACTGTGAACTCGCTATGGTTTTCAGTGGGGACACAAACATAAGCCATGGAAGCCACTCACCGTATTTCAAGTGGGTGACATCGTCCAGTGGGTCACTCCTTTCTGCCTGTGTTTCTGTGAAGTTGCTGCTGAGTTACCTGGCTCCAACACTCTCTCTGGCTCTCCTTTGAGAAGATGCACAATCCTTTCTTCCTTCAAGAGTGGCAGATGGGCTCTTAAGGGTGCCTAAGTTCTCTGGAATACCTTGAATCCGGCTGTGAAAATTTAGGGCAAATCTGTGGCTCTCTGTTGGTGAGCGCCTTATTTGGTCTAGAGACATTTTGCTCTGTGATTGAGTTATGAAGAGATATTAAAAGGGCTGCCAGTCTGTATTTTGAAGCAAACATTCAGTCTCTCTTGTCATCACGGACACCTTACAGACACACGGCACATAACCTTGATTGAGCTTCACTGCTGTTTTTATTGCACATGGACCAATTCCCCATACGGTAGTTAGTTGCACCAGAGTATAAATACTTGGTCACACACACAAGAAGAGATAGAATATACACACGAGTGCTAAATTTTACCAGCAAATTCACGTGGGCACTTGGACATTAAAAAATAATAATAAAATATGTAAGATAATAATATTTATAATATGGATACAGTTACAGTACCATGATAAGAGTATAAAAAGTAATTTTTCAATAAACCATCAACTCAATAACATAATAGACAAGAGAAACTGAGTTTGACTTTTATTTTAGCATTTTTAAGATCTGCCCACCCTCCCTGTCCCATTAAAAATATTTAATTTTTTGTGCAAGTTAACAACTTCTATGGATTTTACAATGCCTAACACTGTGCAAAATGGCCTTCCAACCACTGCCCTTTTTTTGTCTTTGTTTTTAGCCACATGTGCAATAATCTCAACTGTTTCCTTTTGTTCTGTCCTATCTTTAGTTGACAGAGTCACATGTCACAGAGAGAGAGACTCAGCGCCTGGTCCTTCCAACTAATATTGATACATAAATATGCTGTTTAATATAAACAAGTCTTTCTATCTTGCTGTGCAATATGCACAGAGTGAGGTAGAGGGACCCACAGCAGGACCACCGAGGCGCGCAGGGGACAGGGTTTGCCCTCCAGGGGAGAAAGCAAGGCGAACCGTGCTCCACACAGTTTCTCCAAACCAGATTTGTCTGCTTCGAATCCATCTTTTCCTCTTTGCTTTAAGAACAGGAGACACCAGTACTCCGGAATTAATATGCAATTTCTTTAGAAAGCAAAAGGAAACACTTCCTGGCTAATTATCACCGCCCCCGCCCCCACCCCAAACCGAAGCTGAATACTTAGGTTCCTAGGTGTGGAACCGGAAGGCCAGGTGATAGACTCCATCCTCCCCATTCTCCTCCCCTCCTAGTTTCCACTCGGGTCCTTGCAGAAAGTGTCAAAACCCACCTGGGGGGGGGGGTGCCTAAAGGTGCATTAAACACACGAAAGGCCGAACCTCAGAGAGAAAGGAACTCAAGACAAACCGGTAAGCCACACTAAGCCACACTCTCGCAACTCCTCCCAAACTTTCCTTTTTGCGCAACGCTCGGTCCGGGGCTTCTCTGTACGTCTCGGATGATTCAAAAGATCTGTGGGCTTTGCGTTCACCTGCTTTCGGTCTTGAGTAAACAGAGATCTCCTCTCTCCCTTGGGGAGCGGCTCAGGGGCGCCCAGGCGGGCTCTCTTCCTTTAGGGATGCAGAGCCCGTGTCCAGCCCGGGACTATGGGGAGCGGCGTCCGTGCGCTCAGAGAGCCTGGCCCCCTACACCTTGGACTCCGAGGAGAAGCCCTGGCGGCCCGGCTCGTCCAGGCTCGAATCGCTGTCCACAGTGGTCGTCCCACCGTTGCAACCGGCCCAGGGCTCCAGCAGGCGCGCGGGTGGGGTGGTCCCGGCGTCGTCGTCGTCGTCGTCCGAGGGAGCTCCAGGGGACGGCGGCGGCCCAGCTCTCGCCAGGCAGCCGGAGGCGCGCGGCCGGTCCCCGTGGGCTGCGCGGCGTCTGCAGGCGGCCCGGCGCGCGCAGCAGAGCAGGCGCTGGAAAGCCTTGCGGAAGTCGGGGCTGCGGCAGTAGATGATGGGGTTGAAGGCCGAGTTGGCGTAGCCCAGCCAGTTAAAAAAGACGAAGAGGCGATCCGGCACCAGGTCGCGGTGGAAAGCCTTCACCACGTTGGCCAGGAAGAAGGGCAGCCAGCAGAGCGTGAACACACCCATGATGATGCCCAGTGTCTTGAGCGCCTTCTGCTCGCGCAGAGCCACGAGGCGCGACGGCCGCCGCTTGCTGGAGCGCCCGTTGGCCAGCGAGTCTGCGGGGCGCGGTGGCCCTGGTGACGGCGAGGGCGCGGGCGAGGGTGGCCGGGCTGGGCCGCCGAGGAAGCGGCGCTCGCAGCTGTCGATCTTCTTCACCTGTTTCTGGGCCTCGCGGAACACTCGCAGGTACACGAAGGCCATGATGCACAGGGGCACGTAGAAGGAGACGACGGACGAGGCGATGGCGTAGGCCCGGTTGGTGACGAAATCGCAGCACTTGGGGTCGTTGTAGCAGCGGCGCGCTTCGTCGCTCTCGGCCCGCCACCAGTGCATGAGGATGGGCAGGAATGACACCAGCGCCGAGATGGCCCACACTGTGCATACGAGGGCCCGCGCTCGCGCGCGCGTCAGCAAGCTCTGGTAGCGAAAGGGCGACGTGATGGCGAGGTAGCGGTCCAGGGCGATGACACACAGGGTCTCGATGCTGGCCGTCACACACAGCACGTCTACCGAAGTCCAGAGCTCGCAGAAGAAGGAGCCGTACTCCCAGCGGCCCCACACCACAATGGTGGCCCCGAAAGGCACCACTAGCAGTCCCATGACCAGATCAGCACTGGCCAGGGACATGATGAAGAGGTTGGTGAGCGTCTGCAGCCGCGGGGTCTTGGCGATGGCCACGATCACCAGCACGTTGCCCACCACGATGAGCAGCACGATGAGGGCCAGCAGTAGGCCCATACCCGCGGTCCACTGCTGCGACAGAGGCGCTGAGCCCTCGCTGGCTGGAGGCAGCAGCGAGGCAGGAGGCGACGCGAGCACCAGCAGCCGCGCCGCGGTGGCCGCGCCGTCGGGCAGCGGCGCGGCCGACGACAGGTTGCAGGGTTCGGAGGCGCCCAGGGCGAGCGCCCCCGCGCCCATGCCGAGCTGCAGAGGCCGGGGGCGGGGGGTGTGGCGGGGCTGGGCCGCGCCTGGAGAGCACCCCAGGAGCCGGGGCTGCTGGGCCCGCGCGGGGAGGTCGCGGCCAGGTCAGGGCAGCCGCGGCTCGGGGCCGGAGGCATGGACGCCGGGCGCCTTCTCCTCGGTAGCCGAGCGCTGTCTCCGCCGCCGCCGCCGCCGCTGCTGCTGGAGCCGCTGTCGCTGCTGGAAGAGCCGCCGGGACCTCAGCATGTTTCTGAGCGCGCGGGGCCGGCGGCTCCAACACCCAGCACCTCCCCCCCCTCGCCGCCCCCCCCCCCCCAGCCAGCCCCCGGGGCCGCGCGTCAGGCTCCGCAGCCAATCGCCGCCAAGGCACGCCCCCGACAATGGTGCCCCCACCCCCAACACCCAGCACCCCCTCCTACCGGCGATTGAAAGGCTCCAAAGATTGCGGGCGGACTACGCAGCCAGCACCCACCGGCTGCAGCGAGCGCGCCCTTTTCAGCTCAGGCTTCTTCCAGAGTCTGGTCTGCTGCTCCCCCTGCGGCGCCCCGTCGCCTCTTGTGTCCCCCCTCCTTCCAGTGGTCTACGCTCGCACTAGCACCCAGCTCTCCTTTTGCTGCTCCCGCAAAAGCGCCCCTATTTCTCTTCGGCGCCCGTAGCTCCCTCGCCTCTCTACCTCTAGTGCCTGGTTCCTGGTAGCTAGAAGGGAACCTTGCAGGCGTTCCGGAGACGCCGGAGTGCCTTGGACAGCCTATCTGCTGGGATCGGAGGAATTTAGCTGTGAGACTGGTTCTGCCGTCAGGCAGCCTGGCTCTTCCCTGATCGCGAGGGGACCCGGCCAGCATGACAGCTTGGGGGAATAGGAAGTGGGTGTCAGTGATTAGAGGAAACTTTGCAGCCAGGCGGGTTGCTGGAGCAGGGCGCGCATCTGTCAGAAAAGCTCTCTGGGCTCTGTTCTCGGCGCTGAGCTGTGCTCTCTCCCTCAAATGCAGTAGATGGAGAAAGGAAGGGAAGGTTTGTGGATGTAACTGCCAACTTCAAGGACCAGTTGGACACACACACACAGTCCCCAGCCCCAGCTAAGGGAAAGGATGCAACGAGTTTTGAGTACAAAGAAGTTTAGGGCAACATTAAGTCCTGAGTAAATGGCGCCGCCCCACCCCCACCACCCGCGTAGAAAGGACACAGAGAGAGACACTTCAGACTTTTTGACTACGGTACCAACGCCTTAACGCCCGCATCTCTGCTCCGTTATCCATGGGATTTTATAATCTGAGCTGAGTCAACACAAGGTGCTATCCCTTTTTGGTTGACGTCATAAACTGGGATTTCGGATTTCTTGGGAGGGTGGCTAGATTCTCAAAAGTGTGGGATTAGCTTTGGGAAGATGAAGGAAGAAAATGTATAAATACTCAAGGCGATTAAATCTGAAAGCATTTAAAGTCATACCGCGTTTCTCCCTTCACACTGTCAAGCGAGTCTGAAACTGGAGTGTTTGGCTTCGTTCCTGATCGAAGCTGAGGATAGACCCCGGGCTGAGGTCCTCTGATCTGCCCCTGGGAATGCCTTCACCTCAGGCAGTAAAAAGGAAATCTGCAATTAAGTTCTTGAGAAGCAAACAGTTCCCAATTGTCTCAGAAGGGAAGGGTGCTCGGTAGAGTTATATAATGTTATGTAATGCTCCCGAGTCTTTCTTGCATTGGAATAAAAAGATTAGCATCTGGGAGGAACGTCAACATGTGGCCAAGCTGGTACCCTCACCTTGCCAAAAGACATAGGTTCACAGCTGTCCATCTACAGACTAACTCTTGATAAAGTCAAACCCATGGATGTGCTTTAGGCTCGGGCTTGATTATTGAGAGTGTTAGCACCAGGAATTGATCTGTTTATTCACCCCTGCCCTGGACTTACCGAACCTCAGTTGTGTCAACTTGGGGAGTTTTGAGAATCTGGGAACAGGATCTAGGGTAGAAGGAGTTGGCACCCATAGTCATTCCAACCTCTTCAAGCCGGGGTCTCCCCTTCCTCAGGCTTTTAGGGGATGGCTGGAAGGACTCAAAGGGCAATCTGAAAACAGCCAGTATTTTGAAATGAGTTGATATTAAGGCTGACCAAGGAAAGGCCTCTGAGTACCGGGGTGTGGGGAAATGTGAAAAGAGGCTTTCTGCTAAGCAGTGTGTCAACCTCATGTCACCAGGACATGATATTTCAGGGCATGATAAGGCCCGAATGGAGTTGTAGAGATTTGAGTCAGGAGTTGGGGCTGGTAACCAACCATGTGATTACACACACACACACACACACACACACACACACACACACACACACAATCAGACAACAGGACCATGATTCTGGATTTGGTGACTTGCCTAGAACTTTCCTCTTGGTTATTTGGTGTTACATCAAGTTTCTCTGTATTTCTGTGGAATAAAGACATTCAAGTATAAGCATTCAAAAGTCTGGAGGCTTTTCTAGCAGGGCCTTCAATAAAGCACTGCAGTAGAGAGGAATCCCAGATATTCTTAGAGACTTTCTTCAGCTGTCCTGACAGGTGAGCTTAGAATAGTGTAGTCTCAGCTAGCATGAAGATTTTTTTTGGGGGGGGGTTAACCCTTCTCCTTAGATAAGGATATGAGATTAAGGAGAAGTTCAACATAGCAACTGAGTTGGCCTGTTTTCTGTTGCTATGACAGGATACCTGATCCTGGGTCGTGTAAGAAGAGCTTTATTTTGGCTCAGAATTCTGAGGGTTGGGAGGTTGAAGTCCAGACAGTTGCCTCTGGTAAGGGCCTTGTGTGTAGAACAGAAAGCACAAGGGGCATCTTGAGTAGTAACAACCGGCTCTTCTGATACCTAGCGGGATCTCATAGCAACTATGTATCCATCCTGTCACAGCCAAGCCACCACTCAACACTTCCACCCCCTCAAACCAACTGTATTCAAATTTAGCCATCAGCTTACACCCCAGATTACAAGCTGCAGGGTCAAAAGGTCATTTTCTACTTGCCACTCAAAGAGGATCAGTCCATAGGAACCCACAGTGTTTAAGAAAACAGTAGAAAGCTGAAGTGCTAATCGGCACACCTGAGAATCCCTGTACTCTACCGGAGACTTAGTATTCTGTGTGCACTCTGTGTCTAACTCTCCCTATACCCTTCTCTCTCACATGCCAGGGCTGAACCTGTAGCTCAGCTGTACAGCAGTTACCTACCAGGCAAAGGCCCAGCACCATCAGTCTCAGCTCAGCAGAGAGTTCTGGATGCTCCCATTGTAGGAAACTGTCTTGGTTTTGGATCTGTTCTCTTTCCATAGCTGGGGTATATTCTCCTCTCGCTTCTCCTACCTCATTCTGTCTTCCCTGCCTGTTGCTTCTGGAAATAATCTCCACTGACCTGCGGTGACTATGTTTCAGGTGGCTATGACAGATTGCCTTTGGACGTGTCTTAAATCATTTTGATCTCTGTTGTGATTTTTGCCTTTTCTAGGTCATATGTTTATGGAGAGCCAGAACTATCTCACCGTTTTTACAGCTTCCATGTTCATTAATAATTACTCGACATTAATTAATATTTAACCTGAATTCATAAATGTCATATTTAATTAAAATATCTTTTTTGCACAAATGAGGACTGGTTGAATATTTCAGAACGTGGAATCTCCACTCATGCTTATAACTCACACAGACCAGTCATTATTTCCATATAAGCACCTCAAAACACCCCTTTTATGAGCAGTCTCATTGTGTAACCCATTCTGTCCTGTGATCTAGGCTGACCTTAAGTCCACAGCAGTCTTCCTGTCTTGGGCTCCTAGGTGCTGAGTTTTTGTGAACTACCATACTCAGCTGATTTCTACTCACTGGAAACAGTATAACACTATTTATGTTCCCCCCCCCCCACTTCCTACCCCAGGAAGATCGCTGGGAATCTCATGTCAAGTCCGAGATCAAGTCAAATATCTATAGTCCAGTGATTAACAGCCAATCCAGCCCACTCATGTTTACACGCCATGAACCTGACATTTCCACTCTTGAAAATGAAGGTGAGCAGTCAGACAACTGCTGTGAGCAGGCCAGAGAAACCCTAGGAAACACATCAACATCTACCAGCGAAACCATCCTGGAGGCTGATGATAACCTCGAGCTACTTGTAATCAAGCTATCACTAATCAAAAGATCTCCTAATCAGAGCTTAAGTGGTTCGTCCTGAGGACACACAGCTTGTCACCTAAAGCCATATGGCTGCTCCAAGGATCAGTCAGTGCTGACTGAAGGACAGACAGCCTGGCTCAGGCTGGCACTTAAGGTCATATGCTGGATCTGTAACCACAGTTTACACAGGGACAACCAACTGCAGTCCCTATCAACACAACAAGCACAGAGGATCGTATACAGTAAGCACAGCCAAGGCTGGGCTACTTAGAAAATTCAAAAGCTCTCCTCTCTCCCCACCCCCTTCCTCCCTCTCTGCCTCCTCCTCTTCCTCTTCCTGGTGTGTCTGACAAGTACATTGAACAATGTCAGAGCCAATAATAATATTTTTCGAAAATTGGATGCATTGGAAAGGGTTCCGATGGGGAGGGAGGGGGGCAGAAGATCCAGCCTCCTGTCCTGGCTTCGCCATTTGACCTTCAGCAGTGACTTCACCTTTCAAATGAATTCACTGTTTGCTCGCGCTCTCTCTCTCTCTCTCTCTCTCTCTCCCTCTCTCCCCTCTGTATAAAGTGTGAAATAAATGACATACTTTATGGGGATTTTTTTTTCTAAATCCACACACTATGTATTTGAAATACGCGGCTGAACACTGCCTTATCGCTTCGACCTTTCAGACCGCAGAAGGTGCCAAGATCTGCAGAAGAGTCCGTGCCCTCAGATAAGCTTCTTAGTCAGTGTGACCCTTCTTTGTCACACTCAGTATTTACTGTGACTCAGAGGATGGGTAGCAGGGAACTATTTTTAATTCTCTTATCATGAGAAAATCATCTTTTAAAAGATTTTTTTTTCCTGAGAGGATAGAGAAAGAGAGAGAAAGAGAGAGAGAGAGAGAGAGAGAGAGAGAGAGAGAGAATATTGTTCTTTTGTTTCTTTTTTATATCTTTACTTAGCATATGTACCTTGCTGTTTTTTTTTTCTTTTTCTTCTTTCTGTGGGATCACTGGGTACCAAAGTTGGGTTCATATGCCTGACAAGTAAAGGCTATACTACTGAGGTACCTGTCAGCCCATACTCCACATCATTTTTTGAAAATCTTAATTCTATTACACGTATGAGTGTTCCACCTACATCTATGCCTATGCATCCTGTGTGTACCTGGTGCCCAAGAAGATGACAAGAGGGCATCAGATCCCCTGGAACTGCTGTTACAGATGAAGATGAGATGTCATGTGGTCCCTGGAATTGAACTTGGGTACTCTGGAAGAGCAGCCAGTGTTCTTTACTGCTGAGCCTTCTTCCAAGCCCCCATTTAAAAAGCGTTTAGGTTGGTGTGTGCAGGTGTGACTGCACACACTGAGAGGTGAATGTGGGGTCAGGGGTGGCTTGTGATGCTTTTCTGCATCCTCCTTTTACAAGGCTTTTGAAAGTGGAACTCAGGCTTCCCAGGCAAGTTCCCCTGCCCAAGCTGTTCCACTGGAAAGATTTGTATGCATGAATCTCCTATCTAAACTTTAGTGTACTTCAGCACGGAACCATTAGCACCCCTGGGAGGAGCTGTCCTCTATTTAGTCCTGTTTAGTGCTCTGACTAGCGCCTTGAAGGGGAGGAGAGAGGTACAAGGCAGAATAGCACAACCCTAAACTGGCCCTCATGGTTTCTGTTTGTTACTCCCGTGTAAGGAATGAAGACTGGTCAGTCAGTTGCAATCCCATGTGAATGTGTTAGTGGCAATATGCATATTACAGTTACATGTGACAAGCCACTGGCTGACAGCTTTTTTTAGTTTTGTCCAAGTCCAGGCTTGTGGCAACAGGCTGCGTGAGTTAACTAAAAAAACCTAGGTTTTCTTTTAGCCATCTTAATGCACTCCAGAAAAACAATTATGTTGTGGGATCTGACGAGTTGATAGCAACAAGAATTCCAAAGCCCATGGCTGTGAGTGTCCAAGGGACAAGAATGTTCTATCCTAAACACTCAGCCTCCCATTTGTTCTGGCCGCGTAGAAACAGCTTGCTAAACTTCTGTGTACTAGTGGAACCACTTAAAAGGTTATATCTAGAAGATTCTCTACAATAAAAGAGGACATTGTGTTTTCCTGACAGCCATGGAGGGCGGACATCAGGGCCATCCCACTGAACGGACTTGCCAAGAGGAATAGGCGGAAGAGATCGCCTGCTCCATTTTGGGGTGAGAAAGCCAACCGCTCCGGTTCTTTTCTTTCCACTTACTGCTTTGGGAATGTCAGACAGACGTCTTCGCGCCTCTTGGTGTTGCATAGCTGTTTCTGTATTTAAGGTATCCATTATCTACAGACTGTAAGAATGTCTGTGCAGACCTTAGTAGGTACAGGCATGCCATGGCCTTTGTCTCAGCAGCACAGTCAATCTGAAGACGACTTTGTTGTTGATAACCACTGTGGTCAAGCTCCTTGCTTTGAAAATAAATATCAAACCTTTGACATGACATTTATTTTCCATAATATTTCTTCTTCTCCTCTCCTTGAGTAAAACCTATTGGAGACCTTTATCTCACGATAAGGTTTGTTTCCCCCATCAGAGATTATCCAGTAATTAAATGTTAAGGGGGCAATGACCTTCTTTGCAGGCTAAATTTAAATTACTTATCATACTGGTGGAGAAACACCTTCCCTCAACGCCCAACCCTGTTCCCTGTAGAAGAAACTGAGCTAAGAGAGGGAAAGCTGCATAAGATTTCAAGGAGTGAGAGAGAACATTTTGAAGTTCTTATTCCACGAGTTAATCTTTAGTTGCCGATCTTACATTCTTGGTGGGTAGACCTCAGCCACCAATTACTACTTTTGATCGGAATTTAATGGCAAGATATGTTTAGGGATTTTTGAAGTGGCCAGTTGTGAACAAATGAAAGGCTCCGTTATGTGACATTTATTTGTGTTTTTCAATTGGTCTAAGTAAAATAGATCTAGACTAACCACGGCATTTATCCATACAAATAAAAATCCCATTATTGATACATACTGGTGAGGGTTCCCAAAAGTGCCACATGAATTCTAACTCTGAAGAAAAAAAAAAGATTAAAAAAAAAACCCATATCTGACTGGAAAAAGACTTCACAAGAAATTCTTCCTGAGAGTCTGAGGCACAAAAGTTGTGGTGCCTCCGTGCTGTCATTTAAGAGCTAAATGGGAGCCCTTCGGGGACTTGGGAAGCATGCTCCACCTGCTTTACTATCTGTGTTCCCTAAGTAGTGTCATCCCAGACTAAAGACTCAAGCGGCATAAGCAAGAGCCCTGAGTGTGCACAGTGCCTTTGGCTTGGCAGCCCCCGTTGGCTACATCAATGAGAGCCAACACAATCCTTTTTTTTTTTTTTTTTATTTTGAAGTCTGTGAAGGGTTGGTTGTAATTTGACTTATGCCCCACTGCCTGTGTAATTATGCTGGCCTGAAAATCACAATCCTCCTGCCCCAGCCTCTTTAGTGAGATTCTAGATGTGGCCACCATGTCTAGCTTGCAGCAAGCTTCTATATCCTTCCTTTCGTAGCTTTGTCTTGAGGAGAATAATTTGGTTTAAAAGGGCCCGCACAACTTCACTCCTGTGTAGTGTTTCTAGTGAGCTCTTCTGGGAGACAACTCCCGGGAGAACAAAATTTACTTATTAGGCAACTTAAAAACCTACCATGAACTATATCACACACACACACAAAAACAGTATTTCAGAACAGATAGATTTTGGAAACATCTGGGACCTACACGCTCTTGTCTTAGGTTTTTTTTTATTGTATAACTTAAAACGACGGCATTTTAGCAAGGTTATATTAATTTTTGTAGTTAGTTTTGTCATTTCCCTAATATATGTGAGTGAGTGCGCGTGTGTCTTATGTGGCGTGTAAGGGTGTATGAGTGTGGATGGGGGATGTGAGTGTCTGTGTGTGTGATATAGATCGGTATGTGAATACGTGTGTGTGTGTGTGTGTGTGTGTGTGTGTGTGTACCTTGTGATAAGTAAGAACACTATGGAGTCAGACTGTGACTTTGACTCCAGGTTCTGTAAGTTAGATGACTTAGGATTATGTTAATTATGTGACGACTTTAGTCCTCAGCTTTGTCATCTGTTAAATGGGAACAAGAACATCTACCTCTAAGCTTGGGATATTCACTATGATAATGTATGGAAGGCATATGGTGTAGCTCTCAGCTCAACATAGGCACGTACTAAACACTATACAATAAACACTAAACACATACTAAACACTAGTTCTTACTTCACTGGATTGTTTTTGAGAACTACAACGTAACATGTACAAGCAGTAAGATTGCATCATAAAACACAAAAACCTTGTTATATAAAAAAAACAAAACAAACAAACAAACAAAAAACCAAAGCAAAACAAACAAAGGCGGCAAAAGAACTGACTTCTAGTCAGTGAAGCCAAAGAGAGATCTGTTTAAGGCCAGAGCGTGGAGTGATGAATTTTATTTGATAAGTACCTTTTTTTATTTCGGAAGCAAATATATTCCTTTGTGGCCATTTCACCTGATTATTGTTCCATTTGGAGAATTTGAGCTTCCCAAACTAATTTAGCATCATGAAAAAGTCATTCCAGAGAGGTCCCCATTGTGGTCTAACCATTCTGAATAAACAGAAAACAACGTTGGGGAGGTACAGCCCACTCAGCTTAGTGGGTAATTTATTCCTCCAGCCACACTTGGTCCAAGCTGCTCTCTTGAAGCTACAAATTCACAAGATCCCAAAGAGGCTGAGGGGCTCCCCAGGGACCAGCTTTATGTCAAGGCAACATTGTATTTTGTAGAGCTGGAGCTACTGCACCTTCGGTCAGGACTGCAGGAGGCAAGGACCGGGTTGCCAAAAAGCAGGGAAGATTTTCCCGGTCCACATGGTTTAGCCTCTAGGAGAATCTTCTCTGTGGGGAAAATTTAAAAAGGCCGCTGTGGGGGTCCCACTTTAGGGAAGAAGTCCTATGGTTCCAGTGGCCTGAGGGCCTTGGCGACGGCAGGCCCCAGTAACACGAGGAAGTCCTTGGTTCTATTGTCATGGCGGATAATAGATGGATCTAGACGTACCCCCAAAAACTCAGGGCAGTCCCGAGTTATATAGGGAGGGAGAAAGGGGGAGGATCTGGGGAAGGCATGTTTAATTTGCTCTGCCCTCTGGCCTTCATTAGTATGTAAATCCCTAGGGCCTGAGGCCTATAGCCTGGCCTATGTGACTCTATGGAGACCGTGACTGCTTTTCAGGATCCTGGATGATGGGAGGAACCGAACTCCTGCCGGTTCTCGCGCAGAATTCCTCGCAGAATCTCGGGGTTCTAGGCACCTGCTCAACCATGACCCAGGATACCCTTACGCAGTCCCACACTTCTCTACTAATTTAACTTTAGAGTTTTAATGTCTTTTTGGTCTTGTTTCTGTTCTTTTCTAATAGATTAAAAGAAAATTGGGATGAATGCGTGTGGATGAGGCAAGGGGTGAAGAAGAAACCATCTTGCAATTTCCCATCAGAAGAGAACACAGGGAAGTCTCACCGCTGCCCCTTACAAAGCCTGGTGTGTACCCAGTGTCACTGACAGATCCACATTATCAGAGAAGACACCTGACACTTTTTATGGCACTCACCAACATCCAGACAGGTTACTTTGGAAACATTTCCTCTCCCTAGAAAACAGGAGGATGAAAATTTTAGAGTTATTTTCCATAATGCTTCAGTTATGCAGAAAGTGAATTTAAATAGCCTTGTTATTCCCTGGTGGTGTGAGGCTAGTGAATGACTCAACTTTCTGAAGCCCACACTGCAGGTGTGGGCAGGTTGCCTGGGCCTCTCCGGAGATGTGAAGGAAGGATCTATTTGAGACCCCTCTCCCTGGCTTGTGGAGTGCCACCTTCTGTTTCTGTCTCTGTGCACTATCTTTTCTTTCTCCTAAGAGCACTTGCCACACTGGACCAGGGTTCACTCTAATGATCTCATGGTAATCCACCAGGCTCTGCAAAGACCTGATTCCAAGTGAGATCACTTCACAAAGCACCAAGAATATAAAGTCTTGGGGGTGTATGTTTCAAGTTATAGCATAAGAAACTTCATACACTACCTTTTTCACCTGTAACAGGTACAAGCCATATTTTATTGACCTCTGGGACAAATGACAAGCCCAAGGAGGATTTCCATCTCATATTTGAGACAGCCCCCAAATATGGTATCTAGGTCCTGGTGACACAATGTTGCATGACTATCACATGGGGATTGTTGTTTGGTGAAGTATACACATCTGCAAGGGAATCAGCCTGGGCCTCAGCAGTGAGGGAGTAGAAGGCATATCTGTCTCCCTTGTGTGTGTGTGTGTGTGTGTGTGTGTGTGTGTGTGTGTATGTGAATAATTGCTGTTTTATAGCTTTTATTGTAAGCCATAAACCTCAATAAATTTTTTTCGTATATGGGCTTGAACAATTTGGTTTCTCGCTAATGATTTAGATTTACAAAGAAAAATCAGCTAATCCTGTTGGTTACTCATGTGGGCCACCCTTTACAAGTTGTTTTGATATTGTATACACAAACTTGGAATCTTTCCCCATGGCTGCAACATGGCTGTTATTTTTTTTTTCCAAGAAAGAATTAGTGTAAGAGACAGCAAATAACCATGTAGGACAAACTATAAACCTTTATAACTGAGGAATAGAGCTGGCCTTTGAGGCCAGGGAAAACCAGATACTCACATACAACCCAACGAAAAGCAGGATTTTATGACCTTGAAGTTAGAATTTTGATTGAGAGAGTGCTTCAGATCCTAAAAATATCAGTTGGGAAATAGATCCCTTCAGTATCTTGATTTAGATTTAGATTATTATAGGGCTAGGGGAGAAGCTAGTGGTAGAGTATTCGTTTAACATGCACAAAGGAGTTGATCTCAGTAACACACACACACACACACACACACACACACACATCACACACTTATAGGAAATTCGAAGCTCCATTGTATAATGATAACCCAAACTAACCATGTTTTAAAATACTGGTGTGTATATGGTTATGCCTGTGTGTATGTGATGTATGCACACAGTGTATGAGGGTCTGTGGGTGCTTGCGTGTGTGGGTGTGAGCATGTGTGTATGAGGAGGTCAGGGGAGAGGACAGCCTAATGTATCAATTCTCTAGTTCTAACTTAACTAAGACAGGCTCTCTCCATTGTCTGCCTGCAGTCCAGATTCCTGGGGTCACCACCTCTCATCTCGCTGTAGAAACAGTGGGGTTACACACAGGAGAGCGCTCTCCCCTAGCTTTTCGTGGGTGCTGGTAATTCAAGCTCAGATCCCTGTGCTTGCACAGAGACTTTTCTGCATCCTCCAATTCAGCATTATCTTAATCTGTGCCTGGCCACGAACCAAACAGACCTAAGATTTATGCAGAAGAACAAGCTTACCTCCAGATCCTCACTGACTGAGGTCCAAGTCTCACCAATGACTTGCCTTCCCATGTGATACTAAGTCTGGCTCAGCCTGTCCTGGGCCCCTCCACGTCAGGAATGTGCAAGCAGATGCTCATGAGTACCGAGTAGGAAAAATCCGGGGAATCACACTAACATACCCTGCCATTCTATAAGTACTGATGCCAACTCCTCCCTGGATAGATCTGGTATATCTGTGTTACATAAACAGCACAGATTTAGATGTATTTGATTCTCTATTTTTAAAAATGTCATATGTGAGCTTTTTTTTTTTTAATGGTTGGGCTAGTTTGGTTGAACAATCTTATGTAAGGTAGCACTTAGAAGCTCAGATCTGTGGGTCTGTGTATTATTTAGTCATCTGTTTGTGCAACTGTATTTTTAACTTAATTTATGATGAGCAAATAGTTTCTCTGAACTCTCAAGCTCGGTTTCCCTGCTTCGGTTCGGTTTGTTTGCCTCTCAGTTTCCTTCACAACACCTTACCGAGAACTTTCCCTGCGAACTCGCTGTGATACTTCTATAGAGGTACCGAACATCCCTCAGGAAACGGCCCAGCCAAATGAGCAAAAAGAGGCTTGGAATGGAATCCCAGAGCCAGGCACGTTCCTCCCAGTGCAGTTCAGTGGAGAGGTGAATCTGTGGCATATGCTCTTTCAAAACTGACTTCTAAGTAAATGGAGTCACCGTGCGGTGAGCATCATTTGCAGTGGCTCACCTAGTTCTCATAATAGTCCAGGCCCATAATTGTTCTCACTTTAGGGGCAAGAAAATGGGAGCTTGGAAAGGTGAATTCCTGGCATTTCACAATCAGTTAACACTGGCATGTGACTTGCAACCCCCGTGTTCCCTTCCTGCTGCTGGGACAAAAGCCACTTAAAGAAGGAAGGATTTATTTGAGCTCACAGTTCAGGGTACAGTCCACTAGGAGAAGCCAGCACAGCAGGAGGTGGAGACAGTGGCCATTTTTTCACAGGCGGTAAAGAAGCCGGCAGGATGGATGACTGTGTGCTTGCTGCTAAGTTTTCTTTCCTTCACATTCAGTCCAGGGCCCAACCTGTGAAATGCTGCTGGCTACCTTCAGGGTGGCTCTTCCCACCTCAATGAACTTCATCCAAAAGTTCCTCACAAGCAGACTCACTACCCAGACAGTTCTGGATTTTTTTTCAAGCGGGTGGTTAGTGCTAGCTCTCAAACCTGAGACTCCAGAGCCGAAGCACTTCAACAAAAGGACAGCCTCCTGTTCTTATTATTTGAAATAGTTTAGTTATTTGAAATTGAGATAGAAGGTTAACTGATAGGGTAAAGCTTACTTGTGGGGCTAGGAGTGTAGATCATAGGTAGAGCCTGTTTGAGGCCCAAAGGTTGAGCTGTAGCTCTACAGGCTCACACATGTGCGCACACAGGCACACACACACACGAACATGCACACAGACACAGACAATGCACACACATACACACACATGCACACACACATGTGCATGCATGCACATGCATACAAACAAACAGACACATGCACACACACATACACACACGGGCACACACACATGCAGGCAGACAGGCACACATGCACACATGCATACACACATGAATACTGTGTAGTCAGCAATATAAATTTTTCCCAATGCTCCATTTTTGTAAGAGCCTCATTCATAAGGACGTTTTCTATGAACATCTGAGACTGGCTTCCCAGAAGTTACCAAATTCTCTACTAGGCATTTCCTTTCTTCAACTGTTGCTGTATCTCGTCTTCCCCTCAAGTTCCTACAGAATCCACAGTTGTGCCTTTTTAATGCCTGTAGGGTTTCAGTCCCAACTCTGTGACAACGAGTAAGAAAAAGATCCTTACCTGGAGGCCATGCTGGCAGGAGCATCCTTAACAGAAGACATGCTCATTCCCCAGGGCCCCTGGGCCCACTCTGCAGCACAGGATATAAGACAGCTGGCAGAATTTTTTATGCATGAGTCAGGTACCAGTCTCAGAATCCCTAGGGCAGGGCTTCAGATGTACTCCTGAGACCTGCTGCTTTGTTTGAATGTGTAGGAGAGGCTCACAGTGTCCTCATAACTATGCAAGAATGAAGGACCCATTCTCAAACCTTCTTAAGGATCCTAAAGATGAGGCCCTGGAGACCCCTGGACAGCCCTTTTTCGGTCACCTCTTGAGAGTTGACGCAGATGGCCCCGCCATCTCTGAAAGATGTGTGGGAACCACCTAATGCTTCTTGTTCTCAGTTTGGGGGTCTCGGTTTGGACAGAGACATCGGAACATCCTAATTTAACTTCCAGCTATGCACAGATTTGGTAGCTGAGCACAGAGTCGTAATTAGAATTGCTGGGGAGGAAGAAGCAGAGGAGAGTGTGCTGGCACGGGGGCAGCCAGAGACAGGCAGCACTGCCGTCTATAAGAAGCAAAGGGAAGAGGAACCCACACACAGAATTTCAGAGCCTTGAGCCAAGATCCTTGGAGGTGAGGGAGACCTAAGAGGTAGCACAGTATGGAAACAGAGTGGGGTGGTTTGTGGAGGGTTGAACCTACCATAAGGATGAACTGTGATCAGGCACGGAGTTGTCAAAGGACAGGTGGATTCAGTGAAAAAGAAGGGGATGATGTAGTGGCAGTCAGCTATCCACTGCTATGACAACAACACTGAAGAAACCAATTTAAGTGAGTTAAAGATTTATCTGGGCTCATGGTTTCAGTGCATGGCTCATCTGATCCAGTGAGGCTCAGGCAGAAAGGTGGCACCATGGAGAAAGGCTGCTTTCCTCATGAGAATTAGAAGCAGGGAAGGGTGGGAAAAAGGTAAACCCTTCAGAGCCATGCCCAGTGACCCACAGACTCCGCCCAATCTCCACCCCCTAACGACTCAGCTATGAATCCATAGATGGGCTAAGCAAGCAACAAAGCTGTGGCCTCCTGTCCTGCTACTGCCCAACAGTGCTGGACCAACATATAATGCAGGAGTCTTTTGGGATATCTAACTTCATTTGTTTTATTTTTGTTTACATTTATTTGTTCACTTACTGTGTGCACGCAGAGGCCAGAGGACATCTCACAAAAGTTGTCTCTCCCGTTCTCCTGGTGGGTTCTTGGTGCCAAGTGCCTTTACCTGCTGATCCATCTTACTGGCCCTTTGGGGACATTTTTATATCCAAGCCACAGAAATATATCATACAGGATCCATGCCCTGACACTTAGAATGTTCAGGTTCCCAGAAACCAAGAGCAAAAAGACCAACAGTTCAACAGAAAATGAGAAAAGACTATAAATTGTTTATAAGTGAAGAGAAATGGCCCTTAAACACTGAGACAACCAAAGCTCTGTCTCCACGAAGGAACTACAAGAACAATGAACAACACTGGTCCATTTCTCGCCTCTGAGCTCGGCCAAAGCTTGGACAATGCCATGTGTTGCCAAGATGGTGGAGAAATTAGAATTCTATTCCAGGTGCAAGGGGCTTCTGGCCCTTGTCTCAAGGAGGCTGGTGATGTGTATTTGAGTAGGTAGACTAGGCTAAGCTCAAACTCATGGTGCATCTCCTGCCTCTGCCTTCAAGTTCTGGAATTGCAAGTATGTGAGGCCACCAGGCTACTTTGGCTGTAGGCCAGCAGCTGCCCTGTTGTGTCCTTATCTCAGATGGTTCCTTGAAGTCCTCTGTGCTGGGGTCCCACCTCCTCCTGGCCTTTCGATCCTGTAGTACTCAAAGGTTCAATCCAGCATCTTCTTTCCACTTCCATAATCTTTGTTGATCACCTGACCCATTCTCAGGATGTTTAAAAAAGACTTATTTTTATTGTGTTAATTATGGGGGTATGGGCACATGAATGCAGGTGGGTGCTCACATAGATCAGAAGCACCCGATCCCCATGAAGCTGGGTTACGGGCAGGTGTGAACCGCCTGATCTGGATGCTGGGACTCAAACTAAGGTCCTCCGCAAGAGTGATGTGTGCTCTTAAACACTGAGCTGTCTCCCCGCCTCTCCCAATACATTCTTTTAAAAAGTATTTGCGTTTATTCTTAATTTCATGTGCATGTGTGTTGTAGCTTCTGTGCCCTCTATGTCATAGCTGGTGCACTGTCAAAACTCCAATGTTCCACCACACCTAGCGGTGGTGCCCTGTGGCAGAGCTGACACAGGACCCACAACCCTACACCAACCCAAAGTTTGAGAACCACTGTCTTAGAGCTTGTAGCACTGGGCTTTGAGAATTCAAAGACAAATATGTATATATGTATATGTACATGTACATGTTCATGTTCATATATGTGTTTGTGTATATGTATATGCATACATACAGAGAGATAATATAAGCATATAGCAGGTTGTTATAGAAATCGGAACTGCAAACTATCTAGGGGACAGAGACTTGGTTTTCACTCATCTGAATATTTCTACTTTGGTGGCTGGGAGCTATCAGAATAGTTCCCAGAATATTTAAACTCATGGTTTAAATAAACATTTATTTAATTGAATTGTTAGCCAATGCATGTAGGAACAAGCTGGAACTACATGCTTTGTCTCTTATGAATAGAATAAAAATAGCCTGTGTAATTTTTCAGTTTCTGATCAAAGGTTTTGTTCTTTCCCCTAGAGAGAGGGTGATGAAGAGGTCATTTGTATGTAGCTAATTCCTTTCTGCATCCAGCGGTTTAGCACCCTTTGGATGAATGGATAACAACTCCGTTTGAAGCTTCATATCCATCTTTGCCTAGTTTTCACTTAGGAAAGATGCTTGAAATACTTCAGCAGGGGCAGGACCAGGGAGGGGTGGGGGCCAGCCCACATTCCCGGCCTCCCAAGCCACACTTGCTGAGGCAAGCGGCTCCCAAGCAGGCACTCCACTGTGGGGGCTGCAGTAGCCCTCAGCATGGGTTTTCCTGCCTCTTGCAGCATTGTGTGTGAAGAGTTTAATTACAGGGAGAGAGAGCAACTCCATCTAGCTGTGTTCAGTTCCCCTAGGAGGTCAATGAAGGGGACGGTAGATTATTGTTTCTGTCTCAATCCCATTGATAGGAAAGGAGGGCTGGGTGAGGCAAACTAGCATTTGAATTTTTCACTTTTTTTTTTCAGACGTGAGCCAGAAATGCCTATTGCATTTTTAGTGAGTGTGATCATCACCCGGTAGCCTTCCTGAAGCACCTCTTCCTGAAGCACCTTCGGGCTCCGTTAAAGTTTGTACAAACTAGGTTAGTCTCCATCTGAAAGGAACATGTTATTAAAATCAACAACAACAATATAAAAGCCAGCAGTTGTCAACAGAGCAAAGCTTTGTGTCACTGGCAACCAAGCACTGAGGAGCAAGTATCGAAACTGGCAGTCAGAAGGTAGAGGGCAGAGACATTGTTCAGCACCTCACCAGGTACCCCAAGAAAGAATTACCTGTATCTAAGTGTTAAATAGTGTGGAGGTTGTGAAGCCTGAGAGTGGACATGTGGAGCAAAGCAAATAGGGTTTTTTTTTTCATTTTTATTTTTAATTGGAGTTAAGAAACATGCGTATGGTATAGATAAGGGATTAGAGGCATGGAATGAATTTTTGATGGCTCCAGGTGTCAGTTATTACTCTTCGATCAGGTATCAGAATAGGCCTGTGAGGGGGAGAAGGGACTCTGAGGACTCAGGAATTTTAATCGTTCTGATTTTAGGCTGGAGGAATGGCTCAGCATGCTTGCTGCATAAGCATCAAGACCTGAGTTCAAATCTCCAGCAGCCACGTAAAATACTGAGCATGGGCACATAAGCCTGTACCCACAGCCTTGGGGTAGGGGTGGTGCAGAAACATGGGGATCACTGTGATTTGCTGGTCATCAGCCTGACTGCAGGCTCAGGGGACTAAGGCAGAAGGTGATAGAGCAGGACCTGTGTGATCACAGCCCCCACATACATATCTATGTGTGATCACTCCCACATACACATGTTTGTGTTATCACCCCCACATACATGTGCATGTGTGATCATCCCCACATACATATCTATGTGTGATCACTCCCACATACACATGTGCATGTGTGGTCACCTCCCACATACATGTGCATGTGTGATCATCCCCACATACATGTGCATGTGTGATCACCCCTACATACATGTGCATGTGTGGTCACCTCCCACATACATGTGCATGTGTGATCACCCCTACATACATGTACGAATGTGATTGCCCCCTACATGTGCATGTGTGATCACCCCCACACACATATACATACATGAACATACACCACCTCATAATACACACACAATCACACAAACTCATTAAGATTTTGATATCAGAGTCTACACCCTATACAAATCAAAATAGCAACAACAAGAAAACCCTACCCAGATTTAGAAGTTAATCCCCACCAGTCAGCCCTTCAGGTTGGAGGACATGAACTTTGTTCTGTGATTATAAAATCACTCCCTAAGGCCAGAAAGAGCTTGGAGTTCAGAGACAAATTATATTCAACGAAAGAAAAAAGAGGAACCATTCAGTTGGCTCAGAGAAATTCCTGTATCATTTCCTTGTGTGTGGTTCAGGTTAAAAATAACCTCTGATCTGAGTGGCAAGACCACTGTCCTGTCAAAGAGATTGAGAAGATTACCTCACAGCCAGGTTGTAGGGTGGAGAGAGAGTAAATCCTGGAGGAAGACGTATCTGGCTGGGCTTTACACTAGAACTCTGAATTTCTGATTGGAGAGTTGATGTGAGCCTGGAGGCCCAGGAATGCACCTATGGTGGAGGTGGCTGTTCTGGGTGGTGGCCAGCTCTTCGATCAACTGGTGGTTCTTTTGTGCTGTCTTGGGCAGCCTGCTGCAGCCTTGAGTCTCACGGAGGTAGAATGGGAACCACGAATGCCATGCTCCCTGGGCCAGGAGGTGAAACACCCACCGCAAAAGTTGATGTTAGACAGAGCTCAGAAGCCAGATGGGCTCCTTGGCAGCAGGCCACACCCAGGGGGGGAGGGGCATCTCTGGTCAGACAAAGGGGGAGGGGCATCTCTGG
>NW_021604568.1:16045648-16057212 GCF_004785775.1 Grammomys surdaster | reverse complement strand
ATCTCTGGTCAGACAAAGGGGGAGGGGCATCTCTGGTCAGACAAAGGCGGAGGCCCCCCCCTGGTCCTTCCCCCCCGGGGGGGGGGCGGCTTCCTCCTTCTTACCACTGTGTTAAAACAACAAAACTCATAAAGTCTGAAGGAAGTTCTGTGGACGTGCCTCACACCCTGTCATCAAACAGCGGCAACCCCAAAGAAGGACAAGGCGCAGCAGCTTGCCACGTTCCTCCAGCCTTGTACAGTAGGTCTGAGGGTTCTTCATAAATCAGGGCCATCCTTATTGCTCTGGAAGCAATCAGCTGCTCCTCAACCAGTTCAGAGAGTGTGTGAATTTGCATATTGTGCTAATTAGTACTCCAAGGTTCAGGCTGATTTTTTTTTTTTTTTGAGGTCACATTGTATTAAAGTGGGAAAAAAAGTCTACACAGCTGACCTTGGGAGTCATCTTTCCACCCCGTTCTCGAAACCACAGTTGTCCTGAGCATAACTTTCAGTACACGAAGGGTAGCACCGTGTCCCATGTAACATGCAGGTGTGAACGAGAGAAATGCGGTTCTCCTGGAGTAATCTAGCCCGTGTGGTGAAGGACACAGAGCACCGTCTGGATGGAGATCAGCCTGAAGTCACACTTGCCAGGTTTATGCCCCTGAGCACTGTTTGCCAGTTTTAGAGAAACAATTCTTGCTCATTTTTAGATTGAAAAAATTGTATGTGCACATGTGTGCTATGTGCACATGTGTGCTATGTGCACATGTGTGCTATGCGCACGTGTGTGCTATATACATTTGCATGTTCATGTCTGTATGTAAGTACACATAGAGAAAGGCCAGAGGTCAACTTTGTGTGTATCCCTCAGTTGCTATCCACCTTATGTTTGGAGACTGGGTCTCTCTCATGGAGCCTGGAGCTCACTGATTGGCTAGACCATTCGGCCTGTGAATTCCAGGAGTCTGTCTGTCTCAGGTCTAGAAGCTCTGGGGTAACAGATATGCACCTTCTTTTTTAAAAGATGCTGACGATCTGGACTCTGGTTCTCCTGCTTGTATGCCAAGAACTTAGCTGAGGAATCCATCTCCATAGCCTAGAGACTTAGTCTCTTCACCACAGAATGGAAATAATATTCTGTGCTTCTTGGAACTCTACTGTGAAATGAACGAGCTAATATACACAAGAATTTTGCATCATGCATGGAATTTGGTGTGTGCTTAATTAAAATAGTCTCCATTCTTTCTTATCCTGAATATTTTCTGCTAAAAGTACAGCGTCTCTAAGTGACACTGTGGCACCAGTGACTGCGTCGGACAATAGTTATCACGAAGCTATACAGCTCCCTGTGTTCATCTCAGCAAAAGCGACGCATTTAACATTGGCACGATGGTCAAAAGAGTTTGTGAAGCCCTCAACAGGTAGAATGAAGGTGTGCTCACTCCCTGGTGAAATCTATAACCCGAGGGAAATCGAATAAGAAAAATGGATTTCCAGAAAGGAAAGGAGGCTCGTGGAGAACATGACATCATCATTTCTGAAGGCTTTTCGTCTGAAGGCTAAAGGAGATTTGGTCAGTAGAAGTATGCAGTAGCTCCAGGGAGGCCCTGGGAAGGCAGCCAAGAACTTCTGACCTACAGGCAGAGAAGAAACTCTGGGAACTGAAAGGTCTCTTATCACATTTTAATTCAGAAAATAAAACCTGACATAGTAGAGCCAGAGTCTATAAATGGAGTGAGACTTCTGGAGGAGAGCTTTCAGGCGGGAAGCGGCACATTTGGCAAAGAGCGTTCCCTGTATCTCACAGGTGAGGCGAGGAGCTTTGCCCAAGTGTTCCCAGCAGCTCCGGCATCCGCACAGGTGGGGAGGAGGGGCCAGTGAAAAACGTCTCGTGCTTTGTATAATGTGATAATGCCTTCACACACAGGAACTTGCAAGTGAGGGGACTAAGTTGACCGACTGGTCCATCCACTCAGGTAACCTGCCTACCCATCCATCCACTTCAGTACATTCATTCACCCACCTAGGCAGACATCATCTGAATAGGCCTCTTTGCCAAGCTCTCTCAGCTGGAGGTCAAAGCTTGGAGGTGGGGGGATCGCCATGTGACACACAGGTTAGACAGGCAGGAAGAAGCCACAGATGTACAGCGAGAGAGTCCATCATGTATGCCTTTCATTTTCAATTTGGGGGTAAATATCTTTAAGCCTGGCTTCGGGTGACTTGGGAAAATAGCCACACAGACTAGGTGGCTCCTGTCCCTCTCTAGCCCACGTTCATCCTCTCCAGAGAAATCAGCTCACATGGCTCCAAGCCTCTAAGGGAGTCAGTTTCCCCACAGGCTGTCTTCACCTCAAGTGAGGAAGGTTATTTACTGCACGCCTCATCACCGCCAAGGGCTCGCATTCACTTCCTGCCGCCAAGCGACCTGGACAGCGGCCATCTGTGTGTACTTTCCCTTCTGATGCATGGACAGGGGCTGGTCAGAAGTACACTTTTAAAAGAAATGTTCAGAATGAGTTTTTAAAAACAAAAATGTAATTCTTAGGTCAGTATCAAGCTGTTGCCTTATTGCTTATTTCTGTGTAGATTTTTGTGCTTTTCTGCCCAAAGATTCAATCAGGATTTCTTTTTAACCACAAAGAAACCCTAGTATTGTTTTTTTTTTTAAAAAAAAAGCAACAAAAACAAAAAACAACAGCCACACCTCCCAGCCTCTAGTTGAAGGCAGTGACCGTCAGCTTCAGAAGCGGGTGGGCTGAAATCACTCTACACACTTGTATGTTATAATAACTTTTACCTACTTGGACTGGTGCTAGCGGGGGCTGGATGCTGCTGTTTCACCCTGCTTTTTTGGATGGAAGGGGTTCTGGAGGTTGGGGTTTGACAGCAGTCATATAAACGCCATCACTGTTCATCAATAACTCAGCCGTGTACAGGGTGTTCCCTTCCAGGCTCGCTGGGTCATCTCATTCATTCTCATCTAACCACTGTCACCAGAGCAGGCAACAAGGAATCAATCAAATCAACAAGTATTTATCCAGAGCTTATGGCGCACTTCGAACAGTTCCAGGGCTTTGTTGGGAAGGGGAAGCATCGGGTGTCTAAGACACGTTCCTCCATTGTGTGAGCAACCGAGGCCATTGTCTGCCTCAAATGCTGTCTGCCTTGATTGTTCAGTTTGAATAGCTCTGTGATTTTAAGCCACAAGGTTAAATATTACAACTGCTTCTGTACTTTCAAACTGAAGTGACTCCTTTCAAGGGAGCGGGGAGAAGAAGCACACTGGTTTCTTGTACTGGCCAACTGTTTTGTCTTTGCAATTGCTGCTGATTTGGGGCAGTTCAGAAAGGACGGTACATCCTGTCTGCCTATGAGTGCATAGAAAAGGCTTCACGGAAATTTTTTCCTCCCTGGTGTCTCCATGGCTGAGTAGGTGGCAAAGGACCAGCCAAGCCTGCTTGTCTATTATGTTCTGCTGCCTCTGAAGGAACATGAGGCTAGCGACTAGCAGGCAGACAGACAGACTTGGACGTTCCATCCATCTTCCTAGAAAAAGGGAAGTGTCCATGTTATGTAACAGTCTGATTTCTTGAGAACTCCAGACCCACTTTGTTATAAGTAAAGCCACAGCTAAGAGCTGGAATGGGAATATTCTCCTGCACTGACAGGCTGGAGCACTGGGGAGCACTGCCCTAGAAATCCCTTTGAAGTATCATTCATAGAGTGTGAGCATCGCAGGTGCACACATGCCTTGAGAAATTATAGTGGTTTTTGTCAGTGATGTAACCATCACCACAACCTATGTTTTAGAAGCTTCCAATTTCACCCCCAGGATCCCTTCTCCTCCAGCCTTGCCCCCCCACCATTCATGTCAAACCTCACCCAACTCTCTGACCTAGGCAGCTATTGCTTTGGTTTTAGTCTAGAAGTGTTGTAGGAATGGAACACTAAGATGGGCTGGTTTCTGCCTGGTTTCTTCCACTTAGCAAACTACCATCTAAGCTCTCCCATGCTCATGCCTGCAGCTGTTGTTCTCTCCTTACTGCAGTGCTGGCCTCTCATCTGGAGAGGCCATTTTGTTAAGCCAACCATTAGGTGGGTGCATTTAGATAGTTCTAGCTTTTACCGTAATATCTTCCATCCCTGATGACTTAATACATGACACTAACATTTAATTGAGAATTTGTCCACTATTGGTTTTTTGTGTTTTGTCTCCCTGCGCCATTTCTGAAAGACTCAGACAATACGGTTGGGCAATGTAAAGTATATTAGAAAAAAAAGGAAGTGTCCAGGTGTATATTTAAACTAGTTAAGGCTAGCAACAGTTAAGACACAGGTATGTTTTATTCATTTATTTATTTTGGAGTCAATGTCTTGCTAGGGAGCTTTGGCTGGCCTGGAACTCTCTATGTAGAGTAGACTGACCCAGAATTTATAGAAATACGTCTATCTTTGCTTCCCAAATGATGGTATAAAAGGTATGCACCACCATGCCTGGCAGGCGTATTTGGAATATTGCATGGGCTTCCCTTCAGGCTATGTGCTTGAGTCACGTATGAAGCATACATGAAGGAAGTGGGTCCCATCCCTACCATATCTCCTCATATTCATTCAAATATTTAAAAAAATACAAAAAATAAATCTGCAATAAAAGCCATCCCGATTCCAAGCATTTAGAGTCAAGAATGGCCAACCCGTGTGGAAAAGAGGGCCCAGAAATGCTAGGCAACTCATCAGAACACACAGAGCCAATGATAAACAGCGGAGCTGAAATTGTAGCTGATGTCTTTGGTCCACGAAGCATGTAAAGTTGGCAGTTCTGGTTGAGAAGCTATTTATTGCATAGGATGAACAGTCAGGGGTATAAAGGTATCTCCTCTGATGGGAAGAGATCCTGGTACCACGCGTGTAGAAATAAAAGCCCAGGTAGCCATGAAGACTGCATCAGCCAAGGAGTCAAGATCTATCTGCTTTGCAGAAAATAAGGAACCCCAAGGATCCTGAGCAGCACAGACCGTTGCCAGCAGATGTCCACTCTGCCTCAAGTGAGAGGGTACCGAGAATCTGGCCAGGGAGAGAAGCTGGGGCGGGAGAGGAAAACACGGAGCCTGTGGGAGGAAGCAAGACCAGACTCGGAGGCTGACTGTTTGGGCGTCAAAGAACACATCACATCTAGTCACATGGTAGCTGACAAGAATGACCCCTCTTGGGGCCATACACAGCAGCCATGTCAGCAAGTTTCCCTACGACTGCCCCCATTCTTTCTGAGGGGGGGGATTCCTTGATGTCTTCTGGGTGCCTGCTGTGGCAGAGTTGGCTGGAAGTTGATTTTTTTGGGTGTCCTGAAGTCACTACTGAGGATGACGAATCTCCTTCTCTACGTTTCTCCCGTTGCACTGAAGCTATTTTGGAGCCTGTGATTTTCCTAGTCTTGGTCCAAGTTACAGGGTGCTGCTGGCGGTTGTGTGGTCCAACCCCTGCAATATGTCTCCCCATCTGCCACCATTTCCACAGTTTAGCTTAAGAGATCTTGAGTAAAGCCACGCCTGCTGGTGGATCCGCACTGCCAGCTTGTCTCCTACCCTCCACTCCAGAGGCAGGAGCGTATCCCAGAGAAGACTGTCCATCAGCCTGATTTTGATGACTCTGGGTACCTCTGTGCATCCTTCTCTCCACCATTATCCAGCAGCCTGTTAGTTTGTGAGAGTGAGGGGGACATGTTTAAAATACCATGTGATTAGGGGTCATGGGGACACCTCGAGTTAAAAATATTTAGAAAATGTCTTTAGAATTGGGGTCCGTCCTGCCTCTGAGACATGGAAAAGAACTTGCCACCAATCTTTCACTGATGACAAACATCAGAGTAGCTGGAGTAGCGAGGAGTAGCTGAAGTAGCTGGAGTAGCGGGAAGTAGCTGGAGTAGCCTGTGAGACCCAGGGAAGGTGATTCTACTGCATCCAGGGCTCAGGTTCGTGCATGGGGAAGGGGGCAGGATTCACTGCTCCAGAGATGCAGAGGTATCTCAGTGGTTAAGAGCACTTACTGTTCTTACAGAGCACTAGGTTCCCAGCAGCTACATGGCTGCTCGAAACTGTCTAGAGTCCTGTTCCAGGGGTATCTGATATGTGAGTACCAGGCACATACGTGATACACATATATACACATAGAAAAACATGCATACATGAATAATAAATACATTTTTTTTAAAAGAAAGAACAAACTTACTGCCTCTGAAGCAGGTGCCAGCCAACAGTGGCTGAGTGACACATGTTCTTTCTCCTTTCCTTTTTTTTCCTCCTTGCTCCTTATTTTTGTTTGTTTTGCAGGGTGGGGGTCCTCACTTCCTGAGGGTAACATGGATACAAATGTGGCCTCTAGAATCAGGATTTTGAGTGTTTGACCTTGGTCTTGTTTCTGCAACATAGGACCAACTAATATCAAAGTGCTGTGGATTATCCTCCCTTCAAGTGAGATGGGGTTGTGGAGTATCCAGTGAGTGGATGTAACGACTGCCCTCCCCCACATTCCTGGGATCTCAGCATCAGTGGTAGGTGCTGGATGCTGTCCCTTACTCGGCATCCATCATATGTTTTCTGCCGGTAGCTTACTCCATCTTTCCAATGAAACTTCTTGTGCAGCTTGTAGTACACAGCAGTGGTATCTCCCGTAGCATAGAGTCTGCCTTCTGAGAAAGGCTCAGTTTGAACTGCTCCTGCTTGGACAAGTTTCCTGTGGCCCTGAGCTTCCCAACAGAGTCACTTCTCTGAGACGAATGGGAGTTAGGGAGCTTTGGATATTTTTAAATCATGGTAAAATATGGATGAGGCAAACTTTTCTATTTTAGAGATGCTCCAGTGCTTGTTCGCTGCCTTCAGCAAGTCCATTAAAAAGAACACTTACACTGCCGTGTGGTCATCCCCAATACCTGACTCCACGGCTTTTTTATTGTCCCAAACTGCAACTGTATCCATTAGACACTAACAACCCCAGCCCAAACTGCAACTGTATCCATTAGACACTAATGACCCCACCCCTACCACCTGCAGGTACCACGCTTTTCTTCTGTGAATCCCTGTTAGTGAATTAGTCATTACTGAGTTGTGTGCTTGTCATCTTTCTGTTGCCCCAACAGAAGACTTTAGAAACTAACCTGAAAGAGGAAGCATTGATTCTGACACCATTTCAGAGGGCTCAGAAGCTGTTTATATCACTGTGCAGGAAAAGGAGAGGTAGGGAGAGAGACAGTTAAGGACAGCACATTATTGACAAGAGTTTATCACCAGGTAACTACTGATACTCACTTCCTCCAACTAGGCCAAACCTCTTAGAGTGTCTGCACCTCCCAACAGCTCATTAAATGAAAATCCTTCAATGGATTAACCCACCAAAGAGGAAGCTGGGTAGTGGTGTTTTATACACACTCACACTTGGGAATCCAAGTGAGAAAGACCAAGAAGTGAGGGGAGCTATCAGCCAGCCCTTGAAGCCCTCTCTCCAGCAAGGCTTCATCTCTTAAAGGGGCCATAGCCTCTCCAGACAGAGACAGTGACTAGGGACCTAGTGTCCCAATGCACAAACCCATCTCCAATGTTCCTCATTTAAATGACCAGCTCGTAGGTGCTGTTGGAGATGACCCTTCACCTGATGGAGGGACAGTATGGTCCTTCACTTTGAGAGTGGAATACTGGCCACCAAGTGCTTCTCTCCTTTTGTGAGAGCTGATATGAATAGCATTTAGACGGAATTTTATTCAGTAATCAGGGCTCAGGGGGAGCAGGAGATGGATGGTGAGGAAATCCCTGACTTACTCAGGGTTTGCTTTCCCAACAGCCTGCCACATAGATCTGTGACCTAATTTCAAGGCACCGTTGCTTATTGTCCTCACTTCAGAGCATCGGATAATGGCGAAAATTCCATATTTCTCCAGTGTTTGAGCTCCACATAGGCCAATTCCTGAGGCTGTGTGTGTGAACACTACACGTTTGGGTTTTTTGCAAGTTCTGACATTCTATATGTCAGATGATTGCCATTTTCCCTTGGCATCAAGTAAAAAGATGGGAAGCGAATACAGCTCTCACTTGTCACTTGGGAGCTGGAGTGACAGCACCCAGCACACGTGCCCTGACATATTCTGGATGGAGAATGCTGGTCTCCCTGAGATCAACAGTCAGCCCTCATGGAGTGAAGGGCACCCGTGAACATGGCTGCTGTTTTCAGCATTGGCCACACCATCTTGACATCAGTAACACAGAGCTGTCCATACTGCCTCACCCAATGGACACACACGTTTTCCCACAGGCAAATATTGCCATGTGTGGACCACTTGTAGATGCTTGAGGAACTGTAATTTAATTTTTTTTAAAAAATCTAATTTTTAATAATGGTTTTTAAACATTTTAGCCTTTTTTTGTATCCTACCAACCAGAGGTAGTGGAAAAGAAAAGATACGGCAGGGGTGGAGGGGTGGACCCAGGGGGTATTGGACCTGTTTAGAAAGGTTCTTTGGAGCAAGTCCCATCTGTGTTGTCTGGAAATCAGCAGTTCAGTTCACAGGTTAGCAGTGGCAGAAAACACCTCACGGATATACCAGCAGTCCAGTTCAGTAGAGTCTGGTTAGCAACAGTGGTGACAAGACCTAGCAGAGACAGCCAGGCCTCAGCGTCAGTTTGAGTCAGCAGGAGGGACTAACAGGGACATCAGAAGAAGTTCTCGGCTGTGTGTCTCTCAAGGAAGCAAAGATCAGCGAAGACACAAGACCCACTAGCATTGCACAGCTAACTGTACCAGCAAACCAAGCTCTGTCTCTTCATCGCTCAGTGGAGTCCCGCTTATATCTTCTAAACATCACGTGTCTTCTATGTGTCTTGCCTCAGCACATGTATCCAATCAGCCCGAGTCCTTGGAAGTGTCAAAAACTGTAATACAGTACCAGAAGGTTTTTTTTTGGTGCATTTTTCTCTATGGTATCTGACAAATGCAGCTCAACTTTGCGGTGTAAGGCGGACCAATACATACATGTATGTTGTTAGCAAAGAATCTTTCATCACATGTCCTTTCATGTGCTTGCTTTAACAGAACATTCTCTCTCCTGTGTCCCTATGTCTGCTTCGGGGAAACATTCCTTCACGAGTCTGCCTTAGCCTTTTACACCTCTGTCCACTCTAACGAAATGTTCCTTTACGAGTTTGCCCCAGCAAAACACCATCCAACCAACTTTCCAAAGAACCCTTAAGTTTCCACTTCAAGGAACTGTGTGTGAAATGACCTGCTGTGTGCTGAGGAAGGTTGTTTTCCTCTACAAGCAAAGCATTACCGTCTTTTCCTGTGGTCGGTGTCCTTCCTTGAGCCTGCCCATAGTAGTCATCAAAGGCTGGCCCATTTGCCAGTATGTACCTTCAGTGCTTGGCCCTCTGTCTACAGCTGATTGGGTTGGGGCATGCTCCTGACCTCTGAGGACAAATTCTGACTGAGGAGACAGAACAGCCTGGGTCTAGTGTGAGCCCCTGGGGCCCTAAGGTCATGTGACAACGAGACTGGGGCTTGTGTCATGGGAAGCAAGCAGCTGGGGTAGGGTGGAGAGCAGAGGTTAGGACCTTCTGAGCAAGAGCAGACGTGCACTGAGGGACAGAGACAGGACCACGCTGCTCCTGAGAGAGGGACAGAGACAGGGTAGTGACCGGACGCCTTTCTAAGTCCCCAAAGACCTACAGAGCTTCCTGTGTCAAGACCCCAAGGGGAACGCCTTTGTCCCAAAATCAGCACCCCCCCTCCAATTGTGACTTGGGGTAGTGGGGAATCAGCACTTGTTTCCATCAAAGGATCTCTGTGGAAAGTACTCTTACAAGAAGTATCTGCATATCCTGAGCAAAAATAGAGTCCTCTTGTACTCACTTCGAAAATACCTTTCCAGAGAAAGCATGCTAGTAGCTAGGAAGCTCAGGAAAAGATGTCCTACCCCATCTCAGTCAGTCACAGGGAAATACAGATCAGGACCACAGGGAGGTACACCTTCATAGCCGTGATGATGGCTGGTGTTATAACATTCTCTCAAAGGGCATAGGAACTGGGGACCTGGAAGGGAGGGAGGGAGGGAGGGAGGAAACAATGGGAGCCACTGTAGGGAAGTATGACAATTCTTCAAAACTAGACCCAGAATTCTCATACGATATGTGATCCAGATGCTTTCCTGTCACGGTGAGAAACACTAAGACCCAAAGCTCAAGGCCTGCCTCATGTGCTTTACAGGTTACAATCTATCACTGAGGTAGCCAAGGCAGAGAGATGGGGCATGCTGCTTTCTGCCTGACTTCCCCTGGCTGGCTCAGCTGCCTTTCTTACCAGGCCCACCTGTAGGGGGATGGGCTGCTCATAGTGGGTTTCCCTCCATCATCATCAATAAGCACTTAAGAAAATGCCCCACAGACATGTCCATAGGCCACTCTGATGGAAGCAATTCCTCAGCTGAGGTCTCCTCTTCCTAGCTATGGCTAGATTTGTGCTGAGTTGACAAGAACTTCGACCAGGCAGAATTCCATGACCAGTTATTTCCCCACAGGAAGTGAAAGCAGACTGCGGTAGATCCGCACACTGGCATACTAGCCAGCCTTCAAGAGGATGGGCATTCTAGCGTATGCCAAAACAATCCATCCTTAAGACCCCAGTGAAAGCAGCCAGACACAGAGGGTCAAGTTATGAATCCTTGTCGCTCCCCAACACGGAGTTCTTCTTCTCAACGCAGTTTATTCAGGAACCTTTACATTCAGCAAAAAGCCCTCCAGCCTCTCCTCCACCACCCTTAAATCCCTCTGCCTTCTCCAATCAGAGCCTGCCACGTCGGTGCATGCGATAGGATAGCCGGTATCTCGAGATCCGAAGTTGCCCTACGTAGCAGATGGCCTGATTATGCGTAGCAGTGAGCCTGCGCAATATTGCCTGTGGGCGTGGCCTCTTCAGGGGCGTATAAGGAAGTCAGGTGTTAGCCCCAGGCGCCATTTTGGAATGGTGATTCAAACCGCGCCCTACAAATCCTCTCTTGAGGTGCTGGGATAAGACAGCTTCATAGGGACAGAAAGAAAGATGGTGATTATGAAGGCTGAGGAAAGGGGGAGATGGAGTTAGCATTTTAAGGAACACAACTTTAATTAGAGAGTTGCACGCCCTAACCACTGGGAAAGCCAGAGTTTTCGTTTAGTCTAACAAGACATCTCCAGAGACAGGGAACAGTGATATACAGTGAATGTGTTTCTTGCTAGCGGGTGGCACACTCAGAAGAGACTGGATACTTTTGTCTTACCACTAAACAAAGGGCGGGTGCTCAGCAAGCCCCTCCCCCTGAGCTCAGCAAGCCCCTACCCGCGCTGTCGCTCTGCTGTAGTCTTGGACACTGAGCATCTGCCAGGCCTTCCGAGAAAAGTCCGAGGTGCACACGTAGGCAACGCTGATGGTCCGTGAGGAGAAGGCTGGGCGCTGAAGGACTTGCATGGCAGCCAGTGTTTCCCAAGACTGATTGTCCAGAAAGGACAAAGGAAAAGGAAGGAAGGAAGGAAGGAAGGAAGGAAGGAAGGAAGGAAGGAAGGA
>NW_021604568.1:15945150-16045638 GCF_004785775.1 Grammomys surdaster | reverse complement strand
GGAAGGAAGGAAGGAAGGAAGGAAGGAAGGAAGGAAGGAAGGAAGGAGCGAGCAGGAAGGAAGGAAGAAAGAAATGCAGGCAGACAGGAAGGCAGGAAGGAAAGAAAGTAGGAAGGGAGGGAGGAAGGGAAGGGAGGAAGGAAGGGAAGGAAGGAAGGAAGGAAGGAAGGAAGGAAGGAAGCTAGGAAAGAAGGAAGCTAGCAAGGAAAGCAGAGAGGGAGGGAGGGAGGAAGGCAGGCAGGCTGGTTTTGCACTTACCCACTGGATGTGCCCTTCATCTTTCCGAGTGTCCTCTGTAGAAACCCCATCACCCAGCACAGGACTCCACAGCCTTTCTTGTGGGGTGACATCCACATCCTACCACACGGAGCACAGACATTTCTCAGAGCTGAGTTATTAAAATGAGATTAATGTAAATGCCTAAGGAAGGAATGCAGCTAGCACATCTCTATACTAGACTATTAGGCAGCTGTTAGGTTTCATAGTCCTAGGGAAATTCGTATTATGGTTTAAATATTCCATACAATAGCAACATGCCAATATATTCCATTGGGGTAAAGAATGATAGATATAATAAAACATAAATATAATAAAACATTAAGTGACTTTTAATGAGTGAGAAAATTGGATGCAGACTTGGATAACAATCAATTAATTGTAACTGGGTAGAAAACCAGAGCTGAGAGGGTGCTGGAAAGGTTATCTCAGCACTCAGAAAGGCTGGGTGACTTGCACATCACATTTAGACCCTTTCCCATTGGAGTTGCTGCTTTCACATTCAGGAAATTGAGCCGTTCACTTTTTAGCAAAGTGAGTGAGGTGGAGTTAGCTGTGCTGCAGAGTTAAATCTAGCACAGCACAGCGAAAACAGTGCGCTAGTTGTCTAGGACCTTTGGTCCTTGACTCACAGCCACAGCCTGGATCTGGGGTTGTCCTGTGCACCAAGATCACCTCAGAGTTCCAGTCTCCAGCTGATGTTCCTCTCGAGAGCTCAGGTTGGGACGTTGCTTGTTTTGTATATCACAGATTAGAAGTGTTCAGGTACCTTCTGCTTTGTCTTACTATGACCTGAAGGTCTCTCTGCCTGTTGCCTCTTTTTTCTGTACCACCAGGGTCTGTCCTGACTGCTGCTGTGTCGTCAACACTGGGCAGGCTCTCCTTCCATGCTTGACCAGTGGAGGCACCCGCCATCTCATGTGTTAGAGATCCCAATTCATAGTTCACTCAAAAATACAAGTGACCCCTGTCCTGGAAATGCCATGCCTGTTTACCATCACAGGACAGCTATTTTGGGACAGTTATTTTGCTCTTATCTTGGTTTAAGTTCTGCGGGAAAAGGGTAGATCTACTCTTTTCCCCCAATAAAATATGTTCCCGTCTCTGCTATTGTATGAGATACTGAAGCCCCAAGAAAAACAGAAGCCAGTGACACACTTCCTGGAGTTAACGACACAGGCGTTACTGCAAACGGAAGATTAAGTCAGCAAGCCCAAACACGCAAGGTGGCCATTTTCTTGATAAGCACTGAGATGAAGAAGATTCTGTGGGGCTCGTCACATTTGTGGGCCATAGCTGTATGCCACCCTTGGTCCAACCGTATTTTCTTTTGGACTATTTAGAACATTAAACCTGACTGATGTTCTTTTGCACAGCCTGGATCAATGTGGGGTTGCGTGACAACAAACTAACATTATTAAAATCCATAAGCATATATGCTTGCAATGGCTTTGGGGGACGTCATTGTGTTTGTTTGTTTTAACAATGGTAACAATTGGTTCTTTGTCATTCTTTCAAAAAAAAAAAAACCCACCATTTCTAGGTGGAAAGGCTATATTATTTGAAGACTTTGGAAATATCACTTTCTCAGCTAAGGTAAAAACAGTCAGACCTTTTCTATTTGGAATGGGCCCTCAGATTAAAAATGAGTGGAGAAGGCCTGCGGGATTATTATCAGAATCAGTCTCCAGAACACAAAGCACCTTTAAGTCGCAACTGACATTGCTGAATACCGAGACTGGACACAATTATGGCTGTTGTCGGTCACAGCTCTGACAGAATATTAAGCCAACAATATGCTTTGGCTGAACTTTCTTCAAGGTCAAGCTTGGACCATACCAGAGAACCCAGGTATAGCTGCGGGTGACAAGAATCAAATACAAGGTCAAGACTATCCTGCCGCAGTGACTGAATACCTGATTTAGAAATTTTTAATCAAAGTAACATTTAACCCACATTTGGGGCTTTCGTCTAAATATGTAGAAGTGTAAAAACAAAAGATCAAGTGGAGAGAGAGACAGACGCTGAAATTTCCTTAATGGATAGAACACTGTTTTGTGGAGGGTGCAGTCAGGATTGACCAGATCACGAGGGTAAAGTTCGCATGAATGTGCTCTTTGCCGTTCTGTAAAGGAACTCTGAGATGCTGGAGTCTAACCAGGAAGAGGGTCCTCCCCACAACCCACCGTACTGGAGGTCTGCCTCATGCCAGAACTGCAGAACATCTCTATCTGTAGTCTATGGAGTGCCTAGTGTTGGGAGAGAGTCAGTCATCGCTCTTGAGATTTCTCGTTAGGCCTGAGGTGAATGGCGGTGTCACGCGTTCATTTTTGGCTTCGCAAAATGGGATGCTTAAAATACACAAAGTGACGAGAGCCGAGCATCTGCGCATGGCTGGAGGGCGTGGCATGGGCTGCCAGAGAGAATGGGCATTTCCATGAGGCTGCCTGAAGAGGTGGGAAAGCAGAAGAATGAAGGAAGGAGAGATGAGAGGCCAACACCAAGCCCTGGCGGACTCAGGATTTAAAGGTTGGACTGAGGAAGAGGGTCTTACAAAGGAGACTTGGAAGAGGCGAGCACAGAGCAGGACAGCAAGAAGGCAGGTGTCATTGGAGCTAGGCAAAAGGAGTTCCTGGAGAGGGCCTCCCCCACCCCCCCCCCCCCCCCGCTATCCTTTAGATCTTACATGGCCTACAAAGGCCTGTGTGCTAAAGATTTGGTGCTTCTGTGAAGTGGAGCCTTCAAGAGTCATGGAACAAGCCTTGGAAGGGCACTGTAAGATTTCAGCCCATCTCCTTCCTCATTTCAAAATTTCAGGAAGCACAGGCCTGACTGACGGCAAGGGTGAGGAAGGACCCCCTGTAGAAGAGCAGATGGCCCTAACCCCTCTCCAGCCAAGCGCTCCTCTGACAGCCCCTCTGTGTCATCTGCACACACCTGCCCCCCACCCCCAGCCTCTTCCTTGTGCTTCCGCTCTGTCCTCCCAGCGCCTGCTGCTGCCCGCTGCTCTCCTGCACAAGAGAGAAGGCAGGGGGCCGGTACCAACCGCTTTCACTCTGCGCTGGCCTTTGTGAGGCCCAGAGTTGAACTTTGAGACTGAGATTCTCCTGGTTGGTGGTACCTTCAAAGAACACATCGGGAGCTGAGGCGATGGCTCTGTGGGTTCAGTCCCTGTTGCACAGGCAGGGGGTCCTGCATTTTGAACCCCAACACCCACATAAGAGTTGCGTTCCGCAGTCAGTGTCTGTAGCTTCAGCATTGACTGGACCCAGAAGACAGAAGTCCAGTCAGTTTAGCCAAAACAGTTCAACGAGAGACCCTGTTTCAAAAAAAATAAGGTAGAGAGCGGTTGAGGAAGATGCTTCTGGCTTCTAGGCATGCGGTGCATGGTTTAGTACACTCCCTTACACATATGCATACAGCACACACACACACACACACACAGAGGGAGGGACAGGGAGAGGGAGAGGGAAGGGAGAGGGAGAGGGGGAAGAAGAAGAGGGAAGGGGGAGAGGGAGAGGGGGAAGAGGGAAAGGGAGAGGGGGAAGAGGGAAAGGGAGAGGGGGGAGGGGAGAGGGAGAGAGGGGGGAGAGGGAGGGGGAGGGGAAGAGGGAGGGGGAGAGGGGGAAGAAGGAAAGGGAGAGGGGGAGGGGGAGAGGGAGAGAGGGGAGGGGAAGAGGGAGAGAGGGGAGGGTAAGAGGGAGAAGGGGGAGGGGGAGAGGTAGGGAGGGGGGAAGGGAAAGGGAGGGGGGAGGAGGAGAGGGAGAGCCGGGATGGGGAGAGTGAAAATGAATGAGAGAGAGGCACATAGCATCTATGAGTGCCTTCCCTGTCGAGATGAAGAACAAAGTCAGTCTCCTTTGCCTGGCTTTGAGCTTCCGGTCATGTTTGCCGGCCTGCTTCTAACAACATTGTATCTTGTTTGCTGGTCAGCCTGAAAGACCTCAGTTCATGAACCCTCAGGCAAACCAGGAAGGTAGTCACCCACCCTTTGCCCAAGGTACTGTTTCTTTTAAACACTAGAGAATGTTAGGCTAACTGTGTCCTCAGAACGGTGTTCAGACACAGCCGAAGGGAGGACATGATTTCCTCATTCCAATTTATCACGATGAAAACATTTAAAGGCATCGTTTTTTATTAATAGACGTTATTTAATGCGGCGAGAGAAGGGTTGCTTCAGCCGTGGCTTCAATTAGTCTGAGCCAGGAAAATCTGCGAAGAGCCATTCCTCCAGGCGTGTGTATCTATAAACCCTGCTGTGTCTGCAGTGAGCTTCAGCCAGGGCCAGCTGCTTACAGGTGGCTTGGATCGCATAGTGTGTGCCTGTCTGCAAAACAGGCTGTGTTTACTCAAAACATTTGAGATTTGCATGGTATGAAGCCTTAAAGTAATGTTAGCTCTTGGCCTCTTAAGTGTACAATGACTCAATGCAGTACAGATTAATTTCTCATTGATATAAAGCCCCAAAAATGTTCTCCAGTGACTATTAATTCTTCTCCAAACAGTGGTTTGGGGCTGAAGCTTCTTCCATTTTGTGGTGTCCTTAACATATGGTTTCTAAGGCGAAATGATTTTCTGCACCTAGCCAAGAGACGAGGAAAAACTGTGGTGTGAAAGAGCCAGTGAGATACTCAGTGGGTAAATAACCTTGCCACCAAGCCCAGGGATCTGAATGTGACACAGAGACCCTGCAAGGTGGAAGGAATAACTCCCACAAATTGTCTTCAGACCTGCATGTGTGTCATGTAACTGTGTATGCGTGCATGTGCCCATACATACAATAAATAAATAAATGCAGAGAAAGGGAGAAGGAAGAGAAAGATGAGGAGAACACGCTTAGGGGAGCAGAGAGCGGCACCTTGGACCTGTGCACATACCATGCACATGCGTTCCACTCGCTTCCAAAGTTAGAAGTCATACCCAAGTGCAAGGCAGCCTGAGAAGCCGTGGCAGTGGTACCCAGGAAGGGAAAGTGGGTCGGAGGATGGTGGTGGTGTGTCCTGAGAGCCGGGGACCAGCTGTGTCGCTTTTTAGAGTTCTGATGTTGTTCAGCATTCTTTCTGCTCCGATAAAGGAAAGTCAATGTGACATTGTAAGGAAGGACTATGGGATGAGACACACACACACGCACACTCACACACACAGACATACACACAGACACACACACGTGCACAGAGACACACTCACATGCATGCACGTGCACAGGTGTGCGCACATACACACATGCACATACACCCTCTTACACACATACAGGCACATACACACTATCACACACAGGCACACGTGCACAGAGACACACTTGAATGCACGCACGCAGGTGCGCATACGTATACACACATGCACACATACATACTCACACACATTTTCCACTGTGGCTGTGTTTAGAAAGAACAATCTGTAGATGTATTCGTTTTGTCCACATGAAGATGTTAATATTGCCAAACAATCACAGAACCAGGATTCAAACCCATGGCTACTGGGATCCAAGCCCATTTAGCTAAGGATATGTAAGCTTCATAATTACACAGACACTCTAGACATGGGTGCAAATTTCCAGAGAACAGATGTCAAGATCAGGGACTTTCAAAAGGATGGTATTTCCAGGTGTCCCTTGGAATCTGCAACAGTAAATTCTTCTGATAGAGAAGAAGGGGTCTTAGAGCTAATAAAACCAGGCTCTGCCAGGAAATCTTCTGATTTTATAAGGGCAGGAACAAAACTGGGAAGGAAGAGTTGAAACCAAAGACGTCAGGGGCAAGAACTATAGAAGTCACTGCAGGAAGCGTTGACGCCCCATGAGATCTGCAGGAAAATGTTCCAGAGACCAGATAAGAGCTTGGATTTATTGCTTCAGGTCAATGGTGCAACCTTCATGAGGTAGAGAAGGAAGGAACTTTTGTGGAGGATGACCTTGACCGGAATCAGCCCCTGGACTGTGGCAGAGATCAATACCTATTGGTTTAATGCATGAACAGACAATCAAATCTGTTTAGAAAGAAATTGCAATTGATGCCAAGATACCGCATGAGGAAGCTCGGGACAGGAGCTCTCTAGCCACTGGGACACTCCCAGCAAAGACTGCAGAGGAAGTGAAGGTGAGCTGAGCCAGTTGGAGCCTGGTGGACCAAAGACAACAGGCTGATATCAGGATGTGTGCCTTGACTGAAACCAGGAGGGGTACATCCCACTGCAGAATTGCCTAGAGAAATTTTGACTTACAAGCTTGGTTTGAAATGATTAAAATGTGAAACTGGGCATTTGTGTTAAAAGCATACTCTAGGTGTCTCCTCCCAACCGAGAAAGAACCCTGTGGTTCAATTTCTTGCTAGAGAGTTGACAGCAAATGCTAACTTTGTAGCCGCTGTAGGAGTGGGTGCACCTGACCACCAAGGGAGCATCTTCCTGTTGTTGCATTATTTGAGCTAAGGAAAACAGGGGATTATTCTAGTGAGCCGGGAGGAGGGACTAGAAGTAAAATCTATGCTTCATTGGCTTCCATTTTTATCAAATTTGCCAAAAGGAATTTGAGTAGTATAATCAATAAAATAGTTTTGTAGTCATTAGCATATTTATGGATAAATGATAGAGCTTTGTGGTAAGGTATCCTTAGATTTCTACCCAGAGCAACTACAATAAACTATTTTTAATTTAACTTGATATTCAGAAACTTATGATAGCCTCCCAGGCGACATCAGAAATAGTTATCTGATCTTTTTGTTTGTCTTTTTGAGGCAGAGTCTCACTATTTAGCTCAAGCTAAATATTTTTTACAACCTCTTCCTCAGCCCCCAGGTGCTAGGATCACAGACGCATGTCAGCGTGCCTGGCTTGTTGGGTCATCTTTAAAAGTTTTTTTCTGCAATCAGAAAACTGTGTTCCAGGCACTGGAGAAGGACTGACCAGTGGGTAGGATAGGCTGTGGTAAAAAAAAAAGTCATCAAATGCATTTAAAACTTTAAAGAAAACTATACAACATACAATAAAATGGGTAAAAGAATCCAAGTGAATCTCATGGCTTAGATTCCAACTATTTAAGAACTATAAAGAGTTAAAAGGTTAAGAATTGAAAGGTGGTCCCTGGCTGTACATCACATGAGGAGGGGACATTGCCTAGATAAGAAGTCTAATAGAACATCATCCCTATAGCAAGTCCTTATAGCAAAGCCCTATAGCAAGGCCCTATAGGAAGGCCCCATAGCAGGTCCCTATAGGAAGTCACTATAGCGGGTCCCTATAGGAAGTCCCTATAGAAAGGCCCTGTAGGAAGTCCCTATAGCAGGTCCCTATAGGAAGTCCCTATAGCAAGGCCCTATAGGGAATCCCTATAGCAAGTCCTTATAGTGAAGCCGTATAGCAAGGCCCTATAAGAAGTCCCTATAGCAGGTCTTCATAGTGAAGCCTTATAGCAAGGCCCTATAGGAAGTCCCTATAGCAAGACCCTATAGGAAGTCCCTATAGCAGGTCCCTATAGGTAGTCCCTATAGCAAGTCCTTATAGTGAGGCCCTATAGCAAGGCCCTGTAACAGGTCCCTATAGCAGGTCCCTATAGCAAGACCCTAGGAAGTCTGTCAACTGATGACTTGGGAGCAAGAGAAGGATGATGTCAGCAGCTCCAGAGGCTGAGTTGTCCAAAGGTTATTGTCTTGAACAATCTTACCAAGCGTCCAAACACATGAGCCTGTGGGGGACGTTTCTAGTTCAAACAACACTGTACCTCATATGGTTAGAAGAGGAGCAAAGTCTCTTGATTCTCTTTTATACATTTGTATCATTCACAAGCATGGATCCCTCGGGACCCAACTGCCACCCATTGGCCCAACCTTCCAATACCACTGCCTTAGGTCTAAAAATATCAATTGGAGGTAGCTTTGGTTTCCCAGGGCTCTGGGATCGTGTAACACCTCTACGTGAGACTGTTATTTCCATGTCTGAAGTCATCTGTGGGGTGGGTATCTGGATAGGGAAGATGAGCATGTAGTAAGGGGTGCAAGAACCCCTTACTGTGTTAGAACCGGTTTGGTCTAGTCATGCCTTTGTGATCCTCCACACCGCTCATCATTCAGCTGAGTAGGTGGCCAGCAGAGACCGAGGCTCTGGAGACCTAGTGGGGACCCAGGAGATTTGTCCCGGTTGCTGCCTTGTAAAATAAGCCCGAGGGTAAACAGCAGCTGAGCAGGCGCAAGAGCACCAGGAGTCCTGCTTGGATCTTCCCCACAAAAGGAAAACACAGCCCTGCTTGGCTTCCGCCTTCACGATTGCAATCACGTATGTGTTCACAGTTCACATAATCACAAAACTATTCACGAGTCTCTCGGAGGTCACAACACCAAGAGGAACTCTGCCACAGACACAAGCTTGTTCCAGCAGGACTTGATCTCTTCTCTTTGCGTCCTATGAACCAGTTCCATGCTGTAGGCTGCCCCCACAAGCCTCAAACCGACATCTCCAGCTCCTTCTAAACTTCATTCTATTTCCCACCCCTGTCACCGCTCCGTTAGACCATGGAACGATCACCAGTGGCTTTGCTTGCTTGCTGTTTATTTCTCACTGCAGAATAGAAGTTTCATGGAGTCATGAAGTATGGTCTCTTCTTCTTCTTCTTCTTCTTCTTCTTCTTCTTCTTCTTCTTCTTTCTTCCCATTCTGCTCCATATTCTATCCCAAATACTCAGAACAACTCCATCACACTTCAGAAAAAAAGAATGAGCGTGTTCGAAAGTGAAAGGCCTGGTGCACTGTAGAGAAGAGTCAGGAGTCCACAGTGGAGTTTATGTTCCGTGTGGCAGGGCTGTCACCCTGGAGCCAGCGAGATGGCTCGGGAGGTGAAGGTGCCTTCTGCCAAGCTGGGCTTCCTGGGTTCAATTCTCAGGACATCGAAAGAACCAACTCCTGAATGATATCTTGGCCTTCACAAGTTCATCATGACACACACACATACACACACACACACACACACACTTCCCTAATAAATGAATGGACAGCTTAAAAATATTTAATGTACCATTCTAGGGCCAGTGAGATAGCTCAGCCATTAAAGGGGCTTGTCGTTAAGCATGGTGACCTGACTTCAATCACCAGGACCAATGCCACAAACTCATCCTATGACTTCCACATGTGAACCGTGGTATGTTTGCTCACATATTCACACACATGCAGTGCACATAAACAAACACATACAAATACAAATAATCAATTAAAAGATATTTGGCTCTGAGTAGGGTGTGTGTGGGGAGCTGTGAAGTGTAGGGGTCGGGAAATGGATGAGGGATAAGGAAAAAGCACACAATCAGGTAGAAAGTGACTGTGGTTGTTCACACGGGAGGGAGGTTCAAGGATGGCCATGGCATTTGCAGGAAGGTGGCAGCCTGTGGTTAGATCGGAGGTCTGGTGTGATGGATGCCTGCAGAAGGACTGGATGGAGAGGTAGTTCAGAGCAGGCGGGAGATATGGCGGCTGCATTAGCAGGAGGAAGCCTGGAAGAGGAGGTGCAGGTATGAGGCTAGAAAACGGGATTTTTATTTACACACTTTCTCGAATTTTTACTGAGCTGTCGGTGCTCTGGGAATGGTGCGTGCCCGAGGATGCCATAGTGAACAGCTGAACTGGAGTTCTGATGTTCGAGTTCTTCCATCCTAGGGGAGAAGGAGACTCTAGTCAGGGAAGCTGGGAGCTGGGTGTGCTAGAGGGTCCTCCACTGTGAGTGGAAGGGAAATCTTCACGGTGGGCGAAGGCAGCAGGGAGAGAAATCCCAGGTTGGGATGCAGTGAACTCTGTGGGAGAAAGGGGTACACATTCTGCACTTCGGAGGGGAAGCATGGCTGGGAATACTCCACCATCATGTTCAGTAGTTAATGACGGGCATTAGACAGGGCCAGCCAGAGCTGTGAAGAGCAGACACAAATGGCTGTCGTGAATACTGTTAGCACTAGACTGAGAGGAAGCACATACCAAAGAATGAATCCTGTCCAGCTCCACCGGAACTGAGCTTTGGTGGGGTTATTTATGGGTGCATGGGTAACTCAAAGGCACATAGACGGTTGGGAAGTGTGATGATTTGTATATGCTCGGCCCAGGGAGTGGCACTATTAGAAGGTGTGGCTTTGTTGGTGTAGGTGTGTCACTGTGCGTGTGGTCTTTAAGACCCTCATCCTAGCTACCTGGAAGCCAGTCTTCTGCTAGCACCCTTCAGATGAAGATGTAGAACTCTCGGCTCCTCCTGCACCGTGCCTTCTTGGATGCCACCATGTTCCTGCCTTGATGATAATGGACTGAACCTCTGAACCTGTAAGCCAGCTTCAATGAAATGTTGTCCTTATAAGGGTTGCCTTGGTCACTTGGTCATAGTGTCTGTTCACAACAGTAAAACCCTAACTGGGACAGGAAGTCTCTTGGGCAACATGACTAGCTATGCCTCTGAAGAGCCCCATCTGTAGCATGGATGATTCATGAAAAGCTGCATCACTAAAGATTCCTTAGAGTCCCAACCCCCAGGCCATGTGTTAGCTCTTACATGACCTGGGTAAGGGGTGGGCTCATGTGAGAATCTGTAAAGGCTCCTGAGCCTTGTGGTCCTCCCTCTGTCCATAAGGGAGTGTTGGTAGGCTGGACCTGGTGAGTGGGTGACCACAGCTGCTCTCATTCAAGGCTGCCTGGAGGAAACAGCCCACAACAGCTGCAAGAAATGATCATGCAGAGGGACGTCAGATATCTGCAGTCCTTCATGTCTGTACTCCGTTCATTCCAGAGGGCCTGTCACTGGGACAACAGCTGCTCGGCGAAATGCGGTACCCAGGGGAGTCCTCAGGAGATATCTGGTTTTATGACACACACATACATGTGGGAAGGTCTGTGGTCCTGAGCAAGCGTCAGGTGTGTGAATGTAGCCGACAAGCCCTGGGAGCCCTTGGAGACTTTCAGCATGCTAGCTGTAGGTGAGAGCCAAGCCTGTTCCTGGAACTAGGAGCTGATGTTGGCAGAGGCTGCTGCTTTGTACAATGAGGCACTTTAAGGTCACTGTCAGCTTCAGGTTTGTGGTAAGCAATACTATTGCCGACTCACAAACAGCTAGGTGCTGTCAGCAGGACATTCATAGGCATGCTCTCTGTGTGCAGGGAGATGAGAGAGAACCCGGATTTGCAGTGTTAACTGATTTCTGCGGTGGCGTAAATATCGCCCCGTGGCTAACTTCACATTCTAAAGGTTTAATGACTTGACTCTCAGAGTTGCTGCAATATCCTTGAACATTTAACAGCTGGCTCCGATACACCAGCCTACTTCTTTCTGTCAGGATGGCCAGGCGATAGTTCTGCAGCCCTGATTCCTGTGGCTTCTCAGCTTTTCCTCACTTCCTGCATCCATGCTTACACTTCACAGAGGAGATGGCCAGATGCCCGGGACCATGATGTTTTCCCTCCACTGTTTGACTTTTCCCCGCTAGAGTCTTTCAGCCACAGCCCTAAGTCTCTGCTGAATTGAATTGCTGACCTTGTGACTTCCCAAGACCCTTGTGACCGGTTCTTGCTTACGGTGGACAGTACCTCTCCATATGAGTCTCAGTTATTTTGAATCCTTCCAAATGTCGTGTTTGCGATAAAAAGGGGTGTCACTGTGTCTCCTAAGTACTTAGGAAGTGGATGGTTATAATTCCACCATCCAAATGCTCTGTGGGAACAGAAAGGTGGTGAATGATGAGGAGTCGGAACAAGCCAGGTTAGCATAGGTCCGCCCAAGGGACGAAGAGCTGCAGCCTGTGCTGATCTGTAAGCCGCATACCTTTCAAAGTCTGGGGCTACAGGTTCACTTTCTTCCTCATGTTCATTTGCCACTTTGCTGCAGAGAAAATCTCATTCTCAGAGCACATTAGTAATGAGCAAAAAGCCACGGACCTTCATCAAGGTCATACTTTGAAACAAAGGCAGACCTTACAAATTTATGTATTTAAATCTGTGCATTATATCCCACCGGCCCCAGCCCCGCCCCGGCACCGACAAAATACCATCCATTTCTAAAAGTGGAAATGAGAAATTAAACATCTTTTAGGCTTTGTTTCTTCTCAGGGGCTGCACAGGGCACTCTGCTGAGTTGATTCCCTGCACCAAGAACCCAGGAGCCTTTCTCGGCATGCAGCATTTAGAGAAATAGACAAAGTGGTTGTGTGCCATCTGCAAGTCTCCTGCTGGCCCCTGCAGTCTTTTTGGTCACGTCCATCTTCAAAGCTGCCCAAAGCTGCTCAGGTGGATCCTGTGAAGAAGCCAGACACAGCTGCCTAAAATATAACCACCCTCAGGTCCTGGGGCAGGAGCCATTTTGTGGCCAGTGGAAGAATGGTGTCCACTGTTCCAAGTTTCAAACACAATGGAGATCTGGGAGTACACGGACAAGCCAGATGACACCCAAGCAGTGACATGTTGCTCACTGGTGACATTTGTGCCACATTTGTTCTCACCCCTGTGAGCCTTGCAACACCAGAGGCTGGAGGCTCCAGGAGCCAAGAGGCTGATTGGGATCCCCAGGAGGCACAGGATACAGATTAATCTCCAGGCCCACCAGTTTCCCTGAAACACCCACGTGCTAAATGGTCACTTGCAAGCCAAGAGCAGCAAGTAGCCTCAGCTCCTGTCTGGATTCTACCTCCTGGAAAAGGCTAGGAAATCAGGCGGAAAACCCAAAGTGGTTTGGTTTGGTTTTGGCTTTTTCACATGGGCTACCAGACAGACGTGTTCCAAGATTCCAGATGGGTAGCAGCTGGATACAATGTGCAGATCTACATAGTACCTTGGGAAAGAGGCATGCTGAAGCCGTCTGAAATATAACCAGCTTCCTTTTTGTCCCTCCCTCCCTGTCTTCTTTCCTCCTTCCCTCCCTCTGTCTGTCCCTCTCTCTCTTTTCCTTCCTATCTGAACCTCTGGGTTCACTTGTTTGTATAGAAGGAAAGAGAAAAAAATCTTTTTGGCAGTGGTTGTTTTGTTTTCTCAATTTTCTTGTCAACCGACTCATGACAGAAAAATGCCAATTTCAATCAATTTCAGTTCCACAGGACAAAAAAATAGAGAATTTATAGGCAGCCATTGGAAACAAAGGAGCCATCTGGTTTTTTAAGTATAATTCTTCTCTGGAGGAGTCTCTGTAAGAAATAAGACTGTTTTCCATCAGAGCACTGCTGAGAACGCTTCTACTTTTTCCATAGAGCCCCATAGCCCGAGTCTGGTGGGTTTCATGGAGAAGGTCCCTCCTCCCCAGGGAGGGTGGCCTTCCGCATCCCAGGGCCTGTGGGTTGACCAATACCTCTGTCCCTTTAAGTGGAGAGGGATTAGGTTTCATGGGAAGCAGCCCGGGTGACGGGTGGAGGTCATCCAACCCTGGTTATCCCAGTCCATTTGTCATTCTACAGTGACAAATCTCACTTTCGCCCAGGAGTCTCCAGAGAGGCTTGGCAGCATTGCAGCTAAAACTCAGTAATGTACTGGAGGCTTACAAAGATGAGCAATTTCCTCCCTCAGAGCCAGGGTAGCTCTGTGGATCTGAAAGTACCATGTAGTTCTTGTAGCAAACATGAGTGTCAGAATTTTATAGGTACTAGGGTCCTGCCTCCTGCCAGGATGATGCCTGTTGTCTGGTGATCCATTCCATTCAGAGGCCACTGAGTGTAGTGTGTGTGTGTGTGTGTGTGTGTGTGTGTAGTAAATGTGTGTGTTTATGTGTGTGGTGTGTGTAGCATTGTGTGTGTGTAGCATGTGTGTGTGCATGAGCATGTATGTGTGTGTATGTTTGTGTGTATGTTTGTGTGTAACATGTGTGTGTGCGCATGAGCCTGTGTGCGTATGTATGTGTGCATGTAGCATGTGTGTGTGTGCATGAGTATGTGTGCATGTATGTGTGCATGAGTGTGTGTGTATGTGTGTGTAGCATGTGTGTGCATGAGTGTGTGTATGTATGTATGTGTAGCATGTGTGTATGCATGAGCATGTGTGTGTATGTATGTGTGTGTCACATGTGTGTGTGCATGAGCATGTGTGTGTGTGTGTGCTTGTGAGTATGGACATGTATGAGGGTATGAGAGTGCATGTGTGTGTAGGTCAGAGGTCAACACTATGGGTGTCATCCATCTTGGTTTTTGTGATACTTTTTTCATGAGCAGAAGCTCACAGAGTAGGCTAGGCTGACTGGCCAGCAAACCCCAAGGACCTGCCTGTCATTGTTTCCCAAACACTAATTTTACAAACACACGTTACTCAACTTGACTTTCCAAATGTGGGTTCTGGGAATTGAACTCAGATCCTCATGCTTGTTAGTAATCTGTTAAACTCCACCTCCACAGTCACCTGGCAACAGCCAGGTATGCTCCTCCCCACAGTTACCTGGCAACAGCCAGGGAGGCCTGCCCACTATAAAAAGGGCTGTTTGCCCCTCCTCTCTCTCTCTTGCTCTCTCTTGCCCCCTTACTCCCGCACCTGCAGGTTGACATCTCCCCTCCCCCCTTCCCTTCCCCCTCTCTCCACATGGTCATGGCCGGCCTCTACTCCTCTCTACTCCTTTCTCTCTCCTCTCGCTCTCCCACTCTCTTAATAAACCTCCCCTCGTGGAACCATTTGGTCTGCTGGAATCTGTTACAAGCTGCACATGAAAAACCTTTCAATGCTTGCATGCAAGCACTTTACCAACCAAGTTCTTGTCTATCGGCCATCTTGAGTTTGTCCCAAGGATTCTGTTGGGAAACCCCATGAGGCTTTAGCTCTGCCTGCCAGTTCCACCTCTGGGCCAGCCCTGCCTTGGCATTCTCTCACTAAGCCTGCCATCTAGGACCCTGATCTCCTCTAGCTCCCTCCTCCTCATCCACCCAGACACAGCTTCCTTTCCACAGAACAGACATCACAAGGCAGTTGGCCCACTCTGCTGAAGGCTTTGTTGATGGGCGGGTCCCTACAGAACTCAGCAGTGACCTACATGTGACTTCCCTTTGCAGACCTTGGCTTTCTGCTGTGATGTTGGGTCTTCTTTTACCTCTGTCATCCCATCTTTTATTATTATTGTGATTAATGCTAATTTCTGTCAGCCAACAATCATGGGCTTTGTTGTACGGCTCCTCTAAGCCCTCCAACCCCTCTCCTGCGTCTCCAATCACCTCACTCCTTTCAGCCGGATTACTCTGAAGTCACCTCCCTCCCGCTTCCTTTTGCTTCCATGCCTTTGAGACTCAATCTTCTCAGGCAGACCATGGCCAGGAGGCCTCTACTCGCTCTGCCAAATGGGTCGCATCAAAGTAGTGAAGATATTTGACAAAAGGAAGAAGCGACAGTCGGTGGGAGGGTGTGTGTGTGTGTGTATGTGTGTGTATGTTTGTGTGTATATGTGTGTATGTGTTGTGTGTGTATGTGTGTACGTGTGTGTATTGCACATGTGTATTGTGTATGTGTATGTTTGTGTATGTGTGTGTGTGTATGTTTGTGTGTATATATGTATTGTGTGTGTATGTGTGTATGTGTGTGTGCATGTGTATTATGTATGTGTATGTTTGTGTATATGTATGTATATGTTTGTGTGTGTATGTATTGTGTGTGTGTGTATGTGTGTGTGCATGTGTATTGTGTATGTATATGTGTATGTGTGTGTGTATATTTGTGTGTGTATATGTATTGTGTGTGTATATGTGTGTATGTGTGTGTGCATGTGTATTATGTATGTCTATGTTTGTGTATATGTTTGTGTGTGTGTATGTATTGTGTGTGTGTGTATGTCTGTGCGCATGTGTATTGTGTATGTTTGTGTATGTGTGTATGTGTGTGTATGTTTGTGTGTATGTATATATTATGTGTGTATGTGTGTACGTGTGTGTGTGCATGTGTATTGTGTATGTGTATATTTGTCTATGTGTGTGTATTAGTGTGTGTGTATATGTATTGTGTAGGTGTGTGTGTCTTCTACAAGGTTTCACACATGGCCAATGTCTTGGGAATTAGCTGTAGAGCTCAATACACCACATTACAATCTTTTAGCCTCAGCTTATCCAAGGTCTTTTGCTGTGATCTATGTTTCAGTATCAAGTGTAAGTTCATGTATTAAGGACGAGGTCTGTACCAGGCATTCTAGTTGTGTTGCAGTTACAAGAGAGGGGTGTTTACCTGGAACGGATGGGAATGGCCAGGTGGGGACGGCTGCTGCCCTCACCGTGCATGGATGCGGTGGGGGACAGAGGTGACCTTGGCTCTCTGCTCCATCATTCCCAACTTAGTTTGTTTTTTAAGATAGGGTCTCTCACGGAACCTGGGACTCACCATTTTTCAGCTATACTGGTTGACCAGAGATCCCAGGTCATCCTGTGCAGGGTTGAAGTTGCTGGCATGCACAGCTGCACTGGGCTTTTTGGGTTGTTCTTTACACAGATACTGAAGATCTGACCTCATGTCCTTAAGCTTCTGTGAGAAGCACTTTACAAACTGAGCCGTCCCCCACCCCCACTTCCAGGCACAACTCCATCCTATTTCCCTCTTCTAAACATTTAAGCTGGGTGAACAACAGGTTAGGCTGTAAGAAGAGCTTGCTTCTGCCAAGCCATGTGACCACAGAGCTGAGCTCACCAATGAGGACTCTGGAGTCTTGGAAACCACAGTACAGTCTGAGAGTTGTCACCCAGCAGCTTTTCTGGCTCAGCTTCTATGTCTGCCCAAGGGCTGGTCGGCAGTGGTGGAGATACACATAAGCCACATGGTAGCTGGAGACAAAGCAAGGGGAAGCTGAGGTTCAGAGAGAGGCGAAAGTTAGGATCACAGAACACCCACAGGAGCGGCAGCACTGACTGGTCAGTGGGGATGGTCCAACCCTTCAGGATAATCAGAAAAGCAATGCTGGGCTGTTCAAAGCTCTCAGACACTGTGTCATTGCCATGGTCAAGTAGAGGGGTTGAGAACCCATGCAGAGGTGCATCCTGTGCCAGCCAAGAGCAAAGAAGCCGAGAGGAAGTTTCAGGTGGCCTCAGAGAGAACCAGGCCACCCCAGCGTGCCTGAGGAACTGGCAGTCCTGAGAAGCCCTGGACTTTTTGATCGTGTGCTTTAAAGGCCTGTACTCTTTGCCTTCATCTTTTCAGGAACCCCGTGCTGTGCTTTCATTTCTATTTTTAAAAAGCACAAAGATGTCATTACCATTTGGCGACACAGGAATCACCTAAAATTTCAGTTCCGACCAATACATGGTGTAGACAAGGGCTTCTCATTGGTGTGCCCATAACTCCTCAAAGATCTTGTTTCAAGGCAGGTTTGGATTCGGGATCTGGGTGGGGTCAGAGCTTCTTCACTCCTGACAAGCTCCCAGGTGATGCAAACCTGCCAGGATGGTCCTTCTCTAAGTGCTGAGGCTTGGTGGCCTAATACATTATCTCCACAACCACACAAAGTTCTGAGTGTCGTGTGAGGTGAAGACTGACAGGAACACTCCAGACAGGGACAAGGGGCATGCGCCAGTGAGCCAGAGGGAAATAGCCTTTCACTTCTCTCTGTTCTCAAAATCTGAGTTCATCCAGCAACTATATCTGAGCTGCTGATGTCCCCTCTCTCTTCACGGACACCCTGGTCCCTGAGGCCATTCTCATCTGCCATTTTCTCTCAGAACCTCTCCATGTGGAAACAAGAACAGCTTCAGGTCTCCAGTTATAAAGTTTTGGCTTTGGCTTAGGAGAAGCATAACTTCCCGTCCCTGAAATGCAACCGTTCATCTTTCTTGTCAAGTCGATGGATTTACATCGCCTCGGAGACAAAGAGTTGGGTCAAGTGAGGTGTGAAGCCCATCCTAAATGTGGCAGTGCATCCCAGAGGGCTGAGCTCATCTCTCTCTGCTCCCCGACTTGGCCCACTTTCTTGTCTCCTTTCTTCTTTAAACAACTATAGATGAGATGAAAAATGTCTTGTCTTAATCACTATTCTACAGCTGCGAAGAGACCCCATGACCAAGGTAACTTATAAAGGAAAGGGTTTAACTGGGGGCTGGATTACAGTTTCAGAGGCTTAGTCCATGTTCACCACAGTGGGAAGCATGGCGGAAGGCAGGCATGGTGCTGGAGCAGTAGCTGAGACCGCACATCTTATCCAAAAGACGGAAGCAGAAAGATGGCAAGGCTATGCCTGGCTTGGGCTTTTGAGACCTGGAAGCCCAACCCCAGGGACACACCTTCTTCAACAAGGCCACATCTCCTAATACTTCCTGAACAGTTCTTCCACCTGATAACCGAACATTCAAATGTTTGAGGCTATAGAAGGCCACTCAAAGCACCATAGGACCACTAAGTACCAAGTGGATTTTACTAAGTAGGCCAATGGATTTCCCCTAATGAAAAATTTTAATTTCAAGGGCAAAGAAAAACTTAAGCAACTCAGCAAATTACTCTAAATAAATAAATACTTTTGCATGAAACACAATAAGTTAACTGAACAGGATCACCATAATTTTAAAGAAAAAAATTGTGTGAACCATTGATTCATATTTAAAATATATGAAGCACCTCTCTGTTTAGACATATTAATGTTTAGACATGTGTATATTTCAGACCTTGGAAAAGCAATCAGCTACCAGTATACAATACCTGCCCCAACCTACAGAAGAACACCCGTCAGTGACAGATGAGGTGAAATAAATAACTAAAAATGCAAACAATTCAGAGTTAGTATGCACCAATTAAGTATGAGTAAAACTATATGATTGCTCATGTGGCTATAAAATATAAAGTGATACTTTTATTTTAGTCATTTTAATGGCTACTGAAAGAGAAGATACATATTAGTGAGTAGTAAAATTGTAACAATCATTCAAGTCAAAACTCCTAAAATAAATAGAACAAGTGTAAGAATGATTGAAAGACAGCAATTAATTAAGAATCAATCAAGAATCACAAGGACTCGGGTCTGGGAGAGGGAGACGTAGCTGAGGTGACGAGGGTGACAGAGGCCCTGAGGCTTTAAAGTTTATTCAGGGGGTGCTGGGAACGGGTCGGGAAAGGGAGGCATAGTTACTGTTGGGATCTTACTGATGGGATGGTGGGGTGGGAAATTAGGAATAGGATCAAGGTGGTGGGGAGGGGCGGGAGCTCAGAGGCTGAGATCCTGTGAGCAGGCAGAGCAGGCCTGCATTCCGGTCTCAGGGGACAAAGCCGGAGCTTCAGCTCTCCGTAACTGTCCTCTGGTCTCCTTTCCTTATCCTCTTCATTGCCACTGGACTCCAGCCTCAGTGGTTCTTTGCATTTTATTAAATTTATTGTTTTATGGTTATGGGTGTTTTTCCTGCATGTGTCTTTATGCATCATGTGTGCAGCTGTGCCCATGGAGGCCAGAAGGGGCCATCAGGTTTCCTGGGTCTGGAGATACAAATGGTTGTTAGCTGTGCTGGGAAATAAAACTGGGTCCCCTGGGAGAGCAGCAGGGAGAGTGCTTTTAGCTGCTGGGCCATCTCTCCACCACAGTCTTAGTGGTTCCTTCTTACTTCAGACACACAGCGAACTCTACAGCACAGTCTGTGGACCAGTTAGCTCTCCTGGCTCACAAGCTGTAAGTCTGCCCTACTGAACGCCAGCTGAGCAGCCCTCTCTAGTACTCAGTCTCAGGATCATTCTGCTTTCTTCCACTGTGAGGCTAATTTTCTAACAAACTGTCATTTTGCTTATTGGCTGTGTGTTATCATTGGGCTTCCCTCACTATAGAGCAAGGGAATTTGTTTTGTCTGTCTATAGCAGTGCTTTCACAGATTGCATGCGGCAAGTGCTCGCTACAGAGATGCCCAACGGTGATGGTGATGCGGGCAAAGCCAGACGCCAGGGAGCAGAGCTGGCATGCACGAAAAGGAGAGTCGGATTGCCCATGTGACAAAGGCTACTCTCTCTCCAGAGGCAACAAAGTGGGTGAAGGAGACTGTGTATGAGAAGTCACTTGAGGGTCTCTAGTATCCTTTCAAAGAGAAGCTTTAATCACGTGGCATAGAAGAGACAGGTCATGTGCTTCATAATATGGTGGCCTTAAACTGCCGCCAGCTTGACCTGGGGTATGCTCGCTCCAAATGGCCACAGCAGTCAGGACTATGGCAGTATACAATACCTGCCCTAATCTACAGACAGTGAACAGGGAGAGAGTACTGTAGCTCCGGGTCCTTTTTAATGTTGGTCACGTGCCACATAGCTTCATCTCAAATATAGTAAGTGAAACTAGGCTACACTAGCTTAAATTAGTGAGCGGTTTGGTTCATCTTTATTTGTTCTCTTCTTTAACTTTTTATGATGATTAGTGAAATCTTTAAAAACTGTACAGCTGGGTCACATCATACTTATATTAGACACATTGGGCTATTTACTCAGAGGTGAAAAGTAGCCAGCATGTATAACCCTCCCTCCCTTCCCCCTCCCTCCATCTTCCTTCTATCCCTCTCTCCCTCTCCCCTCCCTCCATCTCCCTTCTATCCCTCCTTCCCTCTCCCTTCCCTCCCTCTTCCTTCTATCCCTCCCTCCCCTCCCACTTCCTCCCTGTCCCCCTCCCCCTCCTTCCCTTTCTTCCTCCTTTCCTTTCGTTTCTTCTGTCAGTCCCTCCTTTTCCCTTTCCTTCCCTCCCTCCCACCTCCTCCTTCCCTCTAGAAATAAATATCTTTTAGTAACTTAATTGTTTTCTGAATGGACACCAAGTAGTTAATCCTCCATTCTCAATAAAATAGATGCTTTTCATAATATCAAATCATCCATCTGCCTCAGCATCAAGTTGCTGGGAACGATATTAAAGTCAGTGATATATAGTCCATTAGCTGTACCCAGCCTGGGCCTCCCTGGGAGGAAAAGAAATGGCACAAATGAGGTTTCTTCTACATTAAGCAGCAAACAAATGAAAGCCTTTGAAGAAACCACCTACGAGAAGTCAGGGGCTGTGATTAGCCAACCCTCCAATTTGGCAAACAGATTTCTTTGCAATGTAACCACCTTACAAATAATGGCTCCTCCCGGTATGGGTGAGGGAGACTGTGGGATGTCCGGGTCTGAGACAAAGGCAGCCCCAAACTGGATGTTTGAGATGCTTTTTAGGAAGGAAATTCCCAGTGTTCATCTTGGCTGGCCCTGGAACTGCTCTTGGAGATTGTAAGGTTGGCCTTGAGCCGTCTGTATCTGAGCAGGGTGCTGTGTTTGCTTAACGAGGAAACCGAAAGACTTTTGATTAAGTTGCTTTTACTGTCCTCTCAAGTGTGCAAAGGGGGTTGAGCATTAAGTCACGGCTTGTACATGTGTGGTGTTCTTCCCAGTGGCCATGAGGACTGTGGCACTCCCAGGACTCATGTGACAATCATTTCTGTGGACAGGGCAAAAAACTCAGAAAGCCCCCATCTCCTGCCATTTCCACTCCCCCCACACCCTCCCCACAATTCCCCTCTCTCTTCTGTTCCCCCTCTTCTAAGAACCTCTGTGAATCTCTGGGGGGAATCTTTCCAATGGAGTTAATCATTAGTCAGAGCTTGTTGGCTCACTGCTGTAATCCCAACACTAAAGAGGCAGAAGCAGGTGGGGCAGAGGTTCAAATTTCTCAGATTAATTAATTAAAATACAATGAAAGCAAAGAAATCTCTTCCTTGAATGTGTGTTCAAGCCCTTGGAACTGGAAAAGATACATCTGGTAACCAGTCAGAATTTTCTTTGTTGTTGTGGTGGATTTTTTGATGTTGTTGTTGTTGTTGTTTTTCTAGACAACATCTCACTATGTAGCCCTGCCTATACTAGAACTTACTATGTAGACCAGACCAGGCTAGCCTTAAGCTCCCAGAGGTCTGCCTGCCTCTGTCTCCCAAATGCATTCATATGGGATTAAAGATGTGGGCTACTATGTTTGACTTCAGCATTTTATAATCAAGGAATTGTGATGCTAAACTGAGACTAAGTTGCTGGTCTTGTAGGTTTTGAGAAAGTCTTCAAATAATGGTCTCCATTTTAAACAGAGGAAACCAAAGTTGTTGGTGTTGGGTTTTATTGTTTGTTTGTTTGTTTGTTTGTTTGTTTCAGGCAGGAGCTGAGTAACTGAGGCTGGCTTTGAACTCCTGATACTGTTGCTGCTTTCTCCTCCCATTCATATGTTTGTGCTGGGATTACACATGTGTAGCACCAAGCCTGCCTAGAAGAAATCATTTTGCATCCAGAATTGCAGCCCAGAGGTCAAAATCACCTCAGTAATGATAACGTGATGTTTGGAGTGAGCTGGTGTCTAGGGCAGTGTTTGCCCTGGCTATGGACAGCACCTCCCATTTCAGTGCTCCTATGACTTTGAAGCTGACCCTGTAGTAGGGACTGGTGTGCAAGTAATGGGTTCAGTAAACCCTCAAGGGACCAGGAGACTAAGACAGGCCAGTGCAGACTCAGATGGACCCTGTCTCACAGGCCCGTGGGCTTTCTTTCCTCAGAGTCAGTCTACACTTGAGGCACCTCTGCCTTCTCACTATCATTTGCACAAGGGTCAACCTGGCCAAGGTGAGCTCTGTCACCCTCAGAGCCAGGGAATGACACAGAAAAGTCTGAGGTCCTGGGGTGGTGCCATTATTACCTATTATACCATATTTTGGCTCTGAGAGGAAGGCTGGCATTTTCTGCTGTCTTGTCTGTCTCCCAGGGTTGCTTGCCCTGATGTCTGGTTTGGAGTGGGCAGTGGACATTTCCTGTTTTAGATTGCCTGGTGTCAATTCTCCCATCACCCAATCACAGAAGCAGAGGGGGCATCTTGAGAGCAGGGCTCCTTCAGCAGTTTCTCACTGAAAAGGTATTCAACACAGGGTGGTGGCTGTTCATGACATTCCCGGAAGAACCCAAGGAGCCAATTCTCAGCAAACCTCTGAGAAATTTGTCTGCTGCCCTCCAGGGATGAAGCAAGAAGTAAGGAGCTCTCACTGCGTTCAAGAACGTTCTTGGACTGGAGCGAAGACTCAGTAAAGTGTTCCCTTCCCAGATGTAAGGGCCTGAATTCAAATGTCCAGGACACACATAAGAAGTTGGGCAGAGTGACATGTGGCATGCAATCCCAGTGAAGTGACATGGCAGCTGGGGATAGTGAATGGCTTGGCCTGTGTGGTAAAGTTCCAGAGCAAATGAGACACCTCATCTCAAACCAGCAGTAGAAGGAGCCTTGGACCAAACTCCACTGTGCACCTAAACACCTACTGCCCATACACAGGAACATACCCACACGCTGCAGTCCAGGGTTCTGAAGTTGCCTCTGACACTGAGACAGCCATTCCTGTCATGGGCTACAAACACAGCAGGGAGAAAATGGTCCCCTCTCTCTGCTGCTGTCTAGTCCCCCAGCCAGTCCACCAGGTAGGACAGACTCATTGAGGAGGGTGTTTGGGTACCTTTGCAGTTCAGAGAAGCCCCTTGGACAAAGGTCAGAATGGACTCTGGGAGCCAGTTCACTATGCTAGGTTCACTAGGCTAGGTGAGCACGAAGTTTGACAGTGACAGTCATAGCAAAGCCAACTAGGAAGAGAGAGAAAAACCTTCTCATTCCCTGCTGGTTATGACCTTGAGTACTATTGACACTGTAGGAAGCCATCCTGACTTCTCAGAAGGCCCGAGAATGAGGCCACAGTTAGTAATGAAGAAAAGAAACCAGTCAGCAGAGGATGCATCTTAATGCCTGTTAAAAGCCCAGAGAGGGGAGCTGACTTATTCCGGATTATGTAACACTGGGGCAGGGGATAGATAGGCCTTGAACCCTGCCTACCCCACTCTCATCCTTCAGCCTTCACCTGGCTGCCACTGAGAACTTGTGAACGCTTCCACTGTCTTGCAGTGCTCACACCGGCTGCCGGAGGCTCTCACAACCCCTCTTCACGTACGCCCTCTAAAGTGGCCGATTGATCTGAGTCCACTGAGCAGCCGAGATGCCCGAAGATCTGCCCAGCTAAGAAGCTCTCGAACGAACACATTTTCCCTGGCAGACCTGGTGGAGCCTGGGTGTGTATGAATAACTCAGGACTGGAGCCTGGTTGGTGGGGAGCTCAGAGCCAGCTTTGAAAACACCCTAGGGGCTCTCTCTGAGTGGCACAGTGAAATGTGGCCACACCGGTTCAGTCTATTTTAAGCTTCGGAAACCAAGGGAGGTGAAGCTGGGTGAATCAGTGAGTTCCTGGGCAGATGAGTTCCAGGCTAACTCTGGGTGGCTCTAAGGTCACCTTGGGCCCCTCTTGTGTCTCTGTGCTTAGTTCTTCCTGCTTCCCTTTGGATGGATGGGAAGGAAGGAGTCACATGGGAGGGACACTTGTTTAGACAGAAAAATGGAGAGACTGTCATCTGCTAAGACCTGGTCGGTGTCTTTAAACAGATTTTTCGCCTTATGTAATCCACTGCTTTGAGGGGGAGTCCAACCACTGTCTCTGCCTCTCACAGAAAGGAATAGAAGCTCAGAGAAAGCAAGACTCTTTCTGGAGGTCACCAGTAGAGCTAGGGTTTGAAGTCCACAGAGAGGGCAGTGTTGGGGCACTAGCATCACACATGGGGTGTCTGTGCTCTCTGGGACCACAGCACAGGACCAGGTCCAGCAGTGGCCAGAGCTCCTTTTGCCACATGTAAGCTGCGTTCATTGGGTTCGTTGATAGCTTAGAACGTTTGGTTCTAACAGCGCCGTTGTTCAGACTACAAAACCAAAGCTTAATGTCCTGAGTAAATATTCTTTGGTACTACATAGCTTCCAGGTTCTTCCTCAGAGCTCCTTGTTTGGGGTTTGGATATGATGGTGATCGAGGAGAGAAAGGGCAGAGTATCAAATCTACAACTGATAAGGAAAAAATGTTCAGAGTGTAGAATCCAGGAATCACTAATCATTTTGCAGCTGGTCACATTTCATCTGTCATCAGGAAGCCAAGAGATGAATGCCGGTCCTCAGCTCAGGACCCCAGCCTAAGGGATGGTGCCGCCCACGGTTGTTGGCTTTCCCCAATTCAATCAATCTCATCTAGAAACTCCCTCTCAGACCTGCCCAGGGCTTGTTCCCAGGTGATACTGAATCCTGCCAAGGTGACCACCATATGTGCCATCTCAGGTAGAAAGGGAGTTGGGTTAAATAATAAAAACCAAGAACAACCCACGTGGCCCATTGTGATAGTTTGTATATATTTGGCCAATTAGGAGGTGTGGCCTTGTTGGAGTAGGTATGTCATTGTGGGTGTCAGCTATAAGACCCTCATCCTAGCTTCCTGGAAGCCAGTATTCTAGCAGCCTTCAGATGAAGATGTAGAATTCTCAGCTCCTCCTGCACCATGCCTGTCTGGATGCTGCCATGTTCTCACCTTGATGATAATGGACTGAACCTCTGAACCTGTAAGCCAGCCCCAATTAAATGTTGTCCTGATAAGAGTTGCCTTGGTCATGGTGTCTGTTCACAGAGCTAAAACCCTAACTAAGATACCCATCATCCTAATATAACCAGTAAGCCATGAGTTTCCTCTCCGTATTTCCCCAAGTTTGCAGCCCCAAGTTAATGTCTTAGGAGATGTTTTTCTTGAGTGTTGGACAGTTAAGCAGGCAACATTCTGTGTTCCTTTGAGCTGTGTAGACTCACTTTAGGTCCATGGTTAGCTGTCCCATCCTCATTTCTTATTTTGAAGCCAGGCTTCTTGAATACATTAAAAAGGAGTCAGTTTGTCTCCCAGCCTTGATGGTAAGCATTTCAGTTCTGTTTGTCCCATAGCTTAGCACACCGATGGCTTGCTGTTCCCTTTCCCTTCCCTCGGGCCAGAGAAATGATCAGGACAATGGAACTCTGTATGTCTTTGTGTCCCAGAAAGCACATCCCAAGCTGACAGGAAATAACAGGCATTCAAATCAGCCATGCTGCTATGGCTCACTGTTTAAGTCATTGGTAGTGAGAGAATTCTCTCTCTCTCTCTCTCTCTCTCTCTCTCTCTCTCTCTCTCTCTCTCTCTTCCATTTAGCACTCGAGAGTTTTCCCTGCCAGGGTACTCGCTGAGCATCATTCAGCCTCCAGTCTGGCTCCACAAGGAGTGTCCAGCCTAGAAAAGAAAAAGTAACTGATGAGAGCCCCACAGAATAGTTATCTTGGCACAGGCTGGTCCTGCTGAGTCAGAACAATTGACTATTGGCAAGGCCCACATTCTCCACAGGCACGAAGGGAGAAATGAAGCCTTCTTTGGGGAAGGTATGATTCAGAATGTCAGAAATTCTGGTTTTGAATGGAAGGCCTCAGGGGGACATCCAGACAGCGGCCTTATTCTGTGTCATGAGGCCGAAGGGTGATTTTGAGAGGCAAGGTTGGCAGAAGAGCCAAATCCTTTTGCTGAACTGCCATCTGGGTGAGATGGAGTCCTGGCAAATGAGAGGACCTGGATTCTTTGGGCACTTCCTGCCCTGGTGGCTGATAGCTCTCCCGACCATCCATCTGCTGGAAAGAAATATGGTAATGAATGAATCCAGTACATCTGGGAGACTAAAAATGGCCAACGGGGGTTGGGGCAGGGGAGTAGAGAACAGGGTTCATGCTACTGACCAACAGCAAAAGCTACAATAGTCATTATCTGCTTCAAGCCTAGAGTAAAAGAGGCCAGATGGGTTCAGTAATGTCCCCTCTGCTCTGCCCAGGCTGGTTTTGCATCACAATTGCTGCTCTATGCTGTTTCTCTAAGTATTGGGATGTCGGCTGTACACCCTGTGTCCTGGCAGATAGACTTGGAAAAGGTTTCTCCTTGGACTTCCAGCTTAGGCCAGCAGCAGGCAAGGGACTCAGGCCGTGTGTTACCCAGGAAGCTAGACAAGCATTTCCTCTGGGAGTCCAATCAGTCTCACAGAGAGGAACTTCTGCTGGTCCTAGGCAGGACTCTCCATGCAAGGCCTGGCTGGTGGCACTCCCCAGCCCAGTATTGGTTTTTTTTTTTTTGTGCATCTGGGATAAAGGAGGGACTTTTCACTTTGCATGGGTCACTAGGAGATTTTGTAAGCCTGCATGTTTGCATGCTGACTTCCTGTTGGCCTCACCCTTCTCATCTGTCCACATGAAAACAGCTGTACGTCAGAGGAAAACAGACAGAAGCCCAGAGCCAGGCTGTGTGTCCTATTGGCAAGGGCAGACACTTGCTTGGTGTTCCACACCGTAATGGAGCTTTTGAAGTTTCCTAATCTCGCTAAAAAGAGATAGCAAGAATTTAATAGCTTTCTTTTTCTTTTTTAAGGGAAACTACTGATAAAGAAACTGTGACATAGGCAAAGAAAAATGTAAGTGCTTTTGAGAGCAATACAAGCAGCAAATAGGGAAATGCCGTAAGACCTGACCCATAGTGTGCCTGCCTGGGCAGCTCATGCCCGGTCACACAAAGGGGAGACTCTCATTTGCAAGTTGCCTTTATACAGAGATATAGCTTAGCGAGGGGAAGGAATTATAATTACTATTATTAGGAGTTGTTTTGTTTGGTTTGGTTTGCTTTGGTTTAATTTGGTTTGTTCTTCCAAAATAGCTCTTAAATAGAATGTCCCAGGGCAACTTAATCTCTTATGTCAACATACAAGCCTACACAATCCCCACAGACACACCTAGGCCTGAGAGCCTCGCCTGCTTTCTCATAAGGAAGTCAATCTCCTATCAGTCCTGACAGAACAGTCCACTTGTAGAGCTCACAGGGTTGGCCACTAGGGCCTGAAGCTGGGAGGAACAGGACCCAGAGGCTGGAGAGGCAGGAAGAATGTAAAGAGCCACACGGAGGGCAGAGGGCCCTCACCCCTATCTGGCCAAAGTCTCCAACAGCTGTGCGTCTTGGGGATTCTAGCGCAATTCACATGGATGTGAGGTTTGCTGACTCAGCATTGCTTACACACAGGAAGAGGTCCAGTCTGATCAGAACAACGAACCCTGGCCTCTCCCTTCCCAGCGGTGAACAAAAGGAACCCCATTCATGGTTGGAACATATCTTAACCCCTTGGCCCATGCTCTTGTGTTATTAGATTTTAATCCTATCCCAGGAACCTGTGATCCACCTCACACTGTAATCTCATTTACTGAAACAGACGGCTCTCTGGTCTTTGTTTGGTTTCTTTTTGTTTGCTTCAGAGACAGGGTCTTACTATGTAACCCTAAGTGGCCTGGAAGATCTCCCTACTTGAAGATCTTCCTACCTCTGCCTGCTCAGTGCTGGGGTCACAAAGGTACATCACCCCACACAGGGCTCTTTAATACCTTTGAGTTTCAATTTAAGAGATGCCAAAATCTCATAATTGTCTAAAACACTTGTGCAGCTCTCCTTTGAGAAGGCCACACCCACAATTAGATGCGTCTTACCCGTCGCCAGCCCAGCCCTTTCTCTTAATTTTATGCGTAAGTTTCTGCTAACATCTCTTCTTAATGGAAACCCAACTGCACACCACACTGATGTACACTGAAATTCATTTCCAAGAGGAAGTCAGAAGTCCCATCTTCACTGGACAGAGGTCTCTGGAAAGGGTCTCTCAGCCTGCTGTAAGCAGAACCTGAAGCCGTGCCTTTGGCTGTAGCCCACTGCCACTAATAGATCCTTCCCTTTTCATAAAGACTAGAAGAAACCAAAGAAGGTGTGCACTGATTGCCTCTTAACTCACACAGAAATGGCGACTTCCCAAAGAAAATACTGCTGTTAAGGACCCTGTGTGCAGAAGCAACAGGTCCACAGCAACCTCTACCACCACATGCAGCACCTGAGGAGCCTGCATGGCCCCTCTTCCCTTCACCTCTCACAGATGGCTCTCTCTCTCCCAGACTGATGTTGCTGGGGCTCCTTTGTGTTGCTGCTACTTTGGAGCTCCTCTGTGGTTCTAGTTCATGCTGGGGCACAAGCAATAGAAACCATGGTCCAGCTAATGCATCCTCTGGGAAGACTGAGGACCACAAAACAGTCATCAGTCAGTGATCTCGGGATGGAGAGGGACCCAGAGATCACATCTGCACCGAGACTGAAGTTGATGCTTTTAGATTTTAGATGTTATTAGAAGCCCTTCCCCTTTCCATGTTAGTGAACTACCGATTCCCAAGATCCCATGGGTGATGGAAGGATCCAGAAGATTTCTGGCCATATTCAATTCACTCTGCTTCAAGTCTTCCACAAGCCAGGCTCACAGTCTGCCTAGGAGGGACAGAAGGGAAAGGGTTTTGGTTTGTGACTGTGTGAATGGAGACATTCAATATTATCTTTGTGGAGAGTCATCATGGTCGATGGGCTTAGACATCAGAGACGGGAGTTGATTCTGGATTCAGGATAGGCATGGTGATAACAAATTTAATCTTTGCACAGCACTTGCTACAAATGTGCATATTTGGCTGCATGTTCCAGTTACACTACAAGAGAAATGTTCCTCTTATCTACCGCCGGACCCCTTACCCCCAATTCAAAGGAAATGTTCATTTTATTTTAAACATGGGTTTCCTGGAGCCTCATCTTAAGTTCTAGCAAGCGTGAAGTGCTGTAAACTCAAGTCTTTTTTTGTCAGACCTACCCTCACTTGCTCCTCTGGGTCCTCTGCTCATGAGTCACTCGGCCCTGGGCCTGACCATCGTTGTCCTTGCAATTTCATATTCGTCATATGAGGAGAAGGAAGAAGAGAAGGAGGAGAAAATGGAGGAGGAGGAGGAGGAGGAGGAGGAGGAGGAGGAGGAGGAGGAGGAAGAGGATGAAGAAGAGTCGAGAACAAGGATAAGCTACTCTGCCAATTTGTACCCATTTGTAGATCATGATTCAAACAGATGTCTGATAACTCTTGAGTATGATGCCCACTTTGGTCATCAGTTGGAGGGCAGAGGTCATCTCGGCTGGAAGGAGGCAGTTGTGAAGTAAGACACACTCTTTGAAAAGAACTCACTGTAGTGAGAGAGATTGAGCTGTGTGCAGATCAGTATTAATCAATACAGGATTTGGTGCTGTGAGTTGCCCAAGGACCAACTCTTCTTCTTAGAGAGGATACTGCTCCCGGCCGCAGAAGCACTCATAGGACCCAGGGGTGGCTAACTGGTGAGCTTCCCTAGCTGCAGTGACTGGTCCAAGGGTGGGCACATGACAAAGTCTGCAGATGAGTTCTTCCTTGTGCTTTTTGACGATGAATCTGGGAGAGAGCAATCAACTTCCTGTGTGATCTTGGAGCTGCCGAGCATGAGGCAGACCAGCAACACTCATGTCCGCCCTCCGAGAAGAAAACACTTGTGAATCACAAGTCGGGTGGGAAGCCCCGAGAGAGCCAGACACCTCTTCCTCCTCACCACCTCACAGTCAGCGCCACCCTCACATCACCTCAGAGTCTCTCTGAACTCTCTCCCCATCCCTTCCTCCTTCCCTCTCTTCCTTTCTTTGCTTAAGCTGGTTTAAGTGGACCTTCTCCTGTAACCAAGGGAGGTAGGAATGAAAACAAAGCCTAAAAGGGAGTCATTGAGACAAAATATTTGTCAAAGAATGAACATAACTCTGAAGTCACAGAGGGGAGAGAGAGGGGGAGAGAGAGAGAGAGAGAGAGAGAGAGAGAGAGAGAGAGAGAGAGAGAGAGAGAGAAAAGAAGAAGAAGAAGAAGAAGAAGAAGAAGAAGAAGAAGAAGAAGAAGAAGAAGAAGGAGGAGGAGGAGGAAGAAGAAAAAGAAGAGGAGGAGATTGGAAACATACACTGTTTCCAATCTCAGACTCTATGAATGCTACCCTCTTTGGAAAAAGGGTTATGCCCATAAAATTAAGATAAAATATCTTAGGATGAGGTCGTCTGGATAATATGGGTGAATCCTGGACCCTAAATCTAATGACAAGTGCTCTTGTGAAGGCTACAGAGGAAGCAGGGGGTCGGAGTGATGACCACAAGTCAGAGCGTGCTGACAGCATCCAAAGTAAGAAGCTGGGAGCAGACTCTCCCCAGAGTGTCCTCAGACGCCGTGGCTCCGCTAACACCTTGATTTTAGATTTCTGGTTTCTGGAACTGTTAGATGATAGACTTACCATTTTGATCAATCCAATTTGGGTGGTTGTCTTAGCAACTGTAGGACAACAATACATTATAGTCCATATAAAGATTTGCCTGTTTGCCTGTTATTCCAATTTCTCTAGGGCTTTCTCTCCTCCTGCCCTGCTCAGCACCAACACAACAGTCCTTGCTGTTTGTTCTCTGGAGCATAAAATACCCAAAATCCTGAAAGCCACTGGCCTACAGTTAGTCAACCACAGGTCCACAGACTGACAATTTCAGTTCCTAGGTCAGGAACAGGATGGTTTATTACAGTGAGATCAGTCACCAGGATACCTGAATCTATATATCCCCAATAATCATTGAGAGACACACAGAGAATTAAATGCTAGCCTGTGCACACAGTGAGTCACAGAGAGAATCAAATGTTAGCCTGTACACACAGTGGGCTTCACCTTTAGATTTTCATAGAGGAGTTCCTTCAATAGTTTTGTATAAATTCTGTGATGGATAGTTCCAGGTTTCTTACTATTTCCATGATACTTAGTCCCGATGGGGAGAGCTCATAATAGAAGCAGTCAAAATTAAATTTAAAAATTTCCCATTCATTTGAGAAATAGAGAGAGAGAGAAGTGTTGGCGTGTGCCATGTCATCTGGGTGGAGGTCAGAGGAAAACTCTAGAGAGCTGGTTCTCTCCTTCCACCATGTGTCTTCCAAGGTTCATTCTCGGGTCCTCACAGGCTCGGCACCTTTGCCTGCCGAGCCATCTTGCTTGCCATAAATTTTATTTTTATTTCCAGTGCTGGATACTGGACTCAGAGCCCGAATCATGCTAGGTAAGCATTCTATCTTTCATCCAGTGCCACGCCATTCCATCCTTCCTCAAGGGCCACCACCTTTGTGGTGCTAGTTTGCAAGCTCTTGTGCCCTTGGATCTGAAGGGAGACACTGTGTCCATTTTCCAAGGCAGTAAGTGAACCTGTTGGTCGGGGTGGGAGTGGGGGGGTCCTCTCGTAGCTGTACTCCTTACACATTCTACCTCTAGAAGGGAGGTAGAGCATCTGCCTGCAAGTTATACATGTCAGCGGTCCATGAGAGAGCTGTTTCCTGAGGGGCTGAGAGTGGGAATGGGGGTGGGGGTGGGGGTAGGAGGTGTTGAACTCACTCTCAGTCTGCAGACATATTAATTATTGCTGCTCATATTAGCTCATGCTCCCCTGACTAGGACAGCTCATAACTGATGGTAACACCAACAGTGACAGCGTGGAAGATTCCATACATAACAAAGTGGTTATGAGAGAACCTCGCAGGTGGAGTTGACCCACCGCTCACAAACCATGGAGAGATTTAGTGCAATTCCTTGTGGCCATTGCCTTGTGATACTTTTGGAGCAGCTTTCAAAGAGCTTCCAAAAGAGGAGTTTGCTAATATCTGGAGCAGCCAGGGCTTCATTAGAAACAAAACCCACCACTTCCCAGGATGCCGCCTTTGAAAAAGGCCTACTTATTTGTACCTAAGCTTCAGGAGGATTGTCAAGCAAAGCCACATTGCCTTCTAATTCTGTCCTCTTTACAAAAAGCTAGCACTATGCGGAGAGGAAGAACTTGGGCAGAGACACGGAAGAAGGACCAAGAGGGAGAAGAGCAGCTAGAGTGTGATATCTTCTGCTAAATGCTATAATCCCACCCACAGAGCCTCTGTGGTCAATGTCCAACTCAAGACTGATGCTGGAGCAGAAGAGTTAGGGTTTGGAAAAAACCCACGCCAGCTCTGTAGACAGCTTTTCTCTAAAGCACTCCCTGGCCTAGTTCAAACTGACAGCATGGGTGGGACGTGGCGTGGTGAGCCAACTGACTTGAATCGAGTTCTAATTCAGCTCAACGAAAACGCCTGGCTTGTATAATCCCATTGATTTATTTTTATTGTCGTGTGTGTGTGTGTGTGTGTGTGTGTGTGTGTGGTATGAGTGTGATGTGTGTATGTATGTGTGGTATATCTGTGTGTGTGGGGTGTGTATGTGTGGTGTGTGTGTGGGGTGTGTGTGTGTGTGTGTGGTATGAGTGTGATGTGTGTATGTATGTGTGGTATATCTGTGTGTGTGGGGTGTGTATGTGTGTGTGTGTGTGTGTGGTGTGTATGTGTGTGTGGTATGAGTGTGATGTGTGTATGTATGTGTGGTATATATCTGTGTGTGTCATTGATTTATTAGAGAGACATTGTAAATCCAGACTGCCTTTGTTAAACAAAGCAAAACCATTTCAGAACTTAGCATTTAACCTTAAACAAACTCGAACACTGAGATTTGAACCTCCTTTTCCTTCCGCTTTCCCCCATTTTATTTTTGCGAGCAAGCATGCGTTTCCCCCACGTCAGCAGCCTAGGCAAATGTTGAGTTTGAGGCAACTGGAGGGCATGAACTTGAACTGAAGTTTGAAAATATAGACTGTCCTAGATAACATCGCAAGATTAGGGGACATTTTGATGTAGAGCTTAGCAGAAGGCTTTTCTCTTCCCAAGGAGCAGTCACTCCCTGTTCTGGAAGCAGAGCGTAGTTTACATTTGCCAGAGTGGGAGGAAATGTCTCTAATTGAGCGAAATCCCAGGTTTCCCAAGACTTATTTTGGTTCTTTATCTTGGGTCAGGGAGGAATTCCAACCTTGGGTTGGAAGGTGAGGGAGCAGGGTAAAGGTGCCTCCGGAAATGGAACCTGTAGGCTTTGATTAGAGTTTTCAAGAAGTGGACAATGACCCTCAGTGGCTAAGGGTTAGCATGGGTCAGTGGCACCGAGAGATAACATTTAAAAAGGGATAGTGACAAAGAAAGAAAGAAATGAAAAAGAGAGGAAACTATCCAAGCATATCCCAGAACCAACAAAGGAGCCTGTGAGTCCTTTCTCTCAGATTTGAGGGTTTGAATCTTCAGGGCTAGCCTGTGCAAGTTGGCTGAACAAGGCTGGTCTCACCTGGGAAGGTAAGGGAAGCTTTCAGCCCAGAAAACCAAGAGCAGATGCAACTATGCATCTGCTATTATAGCCCTATAGGACTGTTGACAAGAATGTATCCCTTTGGGAGACTAAGACCTTCAACCAGGCAGAGTGCAGAGTTTGGGGGCCAGAAAGCAGGTTCCCAGCACGTGCCCTTTCTCCTGGAGATGCCACCCAGTGAGGCAATGGCTGCCTAGTGAATGCATCCCAGGCTTCTGCTGGACTTCCTCTGAGCTGATTCCTTGGCTCTGGCATTGCAAAGTTTTCCCAGCAACCATTCAGGAAGATTGCCCCAGTGCAGGTCACCACATACCCTGCCCAAGCAGACATCCACCTGGAAGTCGTGTTGGTCCTGTCAGCCTCCTGCAGATGTTCCCCATCTTCAAGACTGACTTAACTCCAGGGCAAGAGGTTATATTGCCAGAAAACAAACTGCACACGTAGGCCGGGTGAGAGCTCAGAGGGTAAGGTGGTTGTTGTGCAAGCCTGAGGACCTAGGTTCGATTCCTGCATCTATGTGTTGTGTAGCAGTTTCCTCTCGCACTGAAATTCTCCATGAAGAGCCGCCAGTGCAAGCCACACAGTGAGACCCTGTCTTACAAAATAATAACAATAATAACAACAACAACAATAATAATAATCAAAGACATTTTGTCTGACAACTTTGTTTTATATTTTGTGTAGTAAGTGTGTCAGGATTTGGCTAGAGTTTATGGCTTCAGGGTAAGACATACTCAGCTCTCCTCTTTGTTAGAAGCTGCGAGTACCTGAAGCAAACAACTAAGGAATGAAGAAACTGGCTCAGGTCAGTTCACAACAAGAAGCAGCATTTTCTTGGCTACTAGAAGAGAAGAGACTTACCTTTCCAAACACTGAACCGCCTGAAGATGAAAGAAAGAGCAAGAGGCAGGCAGTGTCCTCTGCAGGCCTTCTGTGGAACAAGCAAGCATCAGGAGAGATCTGTAATGAGTGGCTGGGCCCACGAGCCATGGCTCTTCCCAGAGGTTGGCGAACAGAAGCTCTGTTGTTATCTGTAAACCTCCTTACCAGCTGGGGCCACGTGTAGCATCAACATTGCGCACGCCAATCTAAACTTACAAAATAAATTTCATTGCAGAAAACCTCAAGAACTCACACAGCTGGCATTCTAGAACAAGGAAAGCACAGCCCAAGGCCGCTCTGTGGAATAAGTGTCACTGCAGCTCCAGTGGCCCACCCTCTCTGGGCTGCTGCGTGCAGCTGGACTGACTATTGGGGCAAACTTTGCAAAGCAAGCTTAAGTGTGGGGTTCGTGGCTAATCAGTCTCCGTGAGTTTGTTGAGTGCATGCCTCCTCCAGTGCATGAGGCAGGAAGATGTGGTTTCTTCCTGGAGGAATTCTGGGGGTTTGGGAGAATTACAGCTGACACTCAAAGGTATCACACTAAAAATGGGACCAGTTCCAAGAGCCCACTCCAGGGCATGTTCTGCTCTGCATTCTGCTGACCACAAGCAACTGGAAAGACACACTTGTTTCCTCTCACAACCTTGAGGGAAGTCAAGGCAGGAACTCAAACAGGTGGGAGCCCCAGACAGGGACTTGAAACAGACATTATGGAAGGACAGTGTGTGCTTGCTTTCTCCTTCTGCCTTGCTTTGCTTGTATTTCTATACAGCCCAGGCTCAGTGCTGCCCACAGTGGATTAGTCCCTCCCACATCAGTCATCAATAAAAACAGTGCCCACGGCCATGCCTTCAGACCAGTCTGATGGAGGCAATCCTTCCTCTGAGGCTCCCTTTCACCAGGGGACTCTAGTTTGTATTAAGTTGACACTCAAGACTATGTCCCAGTTGTGTCAGAGAGGAGGTAATTAAAAGAAATGCTGACCCTGGGAAAAGTCAGATGGAGATGGGCAGTAGGACTTCCATGAGTTTCAGGACAGACTGGTCTACATAGCCAGTTCCAGTCAGGTGAGAATAAACAAGGCTACCTCTGTCAGAGGACAGTGAGAAGGAAGTATGACCTTGCCAACTCCCTGCTGAAAACAGAGCTGGACAACACAGCAAGCGAAGGGTTCACTGACTGACAGTGACATCTAATCAAAGGGGGGGGGGCATCAGTGTGCACCTAGCTTCCTCTCAGATACACAGTGTTCACAGTGCACAAGACACTCTCCAGGACTTCACTGGGTGTGGTGAACTGAGTCCCACTGAAACGGGTAAAAGTCCTCCAGGAGATAGGATGTAGCTGAGGGATCGATGGAAGCGACGTTGGGTAATTAGGGTGGGATTACAATGCTCCTGATTTGTCAGGAATGATGAGCGTCACTCAGGATTTGGGGAGCAGTAATCACCTGCTCTCCCACACACTCCCTCAGCTTTAGCCCTTCCATCAGCCAGAGTGCAAGCACTATGCTAAAAATGAATCTGAAAATCTCCTCACCTGAGTTGTCTTTGTGGGGCCAGTGCCATGCCCTGCTATGCCAGAGGGATTAATTGTTCTCAGGGTTTCCGTTTGCAAAACCCCGCCCCCCAGCTTCACAAACACCCCAAGGTCACGTTTATTTAGTGTGGATCAATCTATTGTAATGTAACTACAGGGTGATCATTTGAGAGTGAGCTCCAGGAGCTAATTAAGAAGGGGAATCACCAGCCTATGGCATCCCCCCACTCTACCCCCCAAATGAACCAGAGACATCTCCAAGTAAGGAAAATGCTGTCAAAGTTCCAAAAGCATGGAAGGGAACTGCTTCAAAAAGCCAATTTGACTTTAATCTGAAGGAGAATCCAACCAGGACAGAGAGCCCTAGTCTATCTACTATAGAGACCAAAAGAGCCCTGAGGCTGAGAACCAACCGGAAAAGTCGATAGTAAACAGAGTCCGTGATCTGACTGGTTATACCGACAGAATTTACTGTTATTTTAGCACCTGCTACCAGGACAAACCTGTGACCTTGTGAACTGACCTGTGAAATGACATTGATTTAATACAGGGCATAAGAATGTAAAAATTAACTGAGGACAGACATTCCACAGTTCCTTTGCTTGAGCTGAGTGCTTCATGATTGACCACACACTTTAAAAAAAAAAAGAGTATTTAAAATGTATCATTTGACAGCTTCCTACGCGTATACAATGTATCTTAACTATTTCTCCTTCCCACACTCCCCTCCCCTGACACCTCCTAACACATCCCCCTGCCTCCTTCATAACCTCCTCTCCTTATTTTTTTATAACCGGCTGTGTCCCATTAGTGCCGCCCGCATGCACACGGGCGTGAGGCCACCCACCAAACCATGAACAGCCTATCAGCGGCTGCACTTCTGAAGAAAATAAAAGACTTCCCTCTCCCCGGCAGCTGTCAGCTGCCAGTAGCTCCTCAGCCAAGGGTGGGGCATCATAAGCCCTCCCCAGTCTATGCTGGAATGTTGACCGGCTTGAGCCCCTGTAGGGCTTGCATGCGGGTAACTACATACACAGCCACGTCAAGTCCAGAAAACAGCCGCTCACAGCACTCCTCCTCTGGCTGCTGTATTCTTTCTGCCCTTCTTCCAGATGTTTCCCCAGTGTTGGAAGAGGCAGTGACATTAAAGTCCAGAGCACTCTTTACTTATGTTCAGTGCTTTGACCAGTAGAAGTCTCTGTTTTAACTGCTGACCATTGCAGAAAGAAGCTTCTCTGACCAAGCTTGAGAGCAACGCTAATCTATGGTTTAAACATAGGAGTTTAGAAGGCAGTTTGGCTTGTCCGTTGTGCAAAACAATAATAATACCCACCAGCTTCCCCTGGCTTATGACATTCACAGCCATGACTTTTGACCTGGTGTACAGTACGAAACAGGAATTCCCTCCTGTGGAGTAGGCCTCAAGTCCAAGCATGAAGAGGTTGGTTACCCCCATACTTGCCCACCAACTTGTAAGGAAACCATTTTTACTTGGAATAGTCTGACTTTCTGTAATATTCAGCAGTGCAGTCTCTCCGGGGAGTCCCATTTCCCATCACCTGGAACAAGATTGACATGAGCCTGAGACAGGACCGTGCAATGCCAGACAACCTCATACCTACACCCTTAAAAAGCCAAAAACTACCAACAACCAAACTAAACCAAACCCAAACCAGCTGTGGATGATAGCACAGTAACCCCAGCATTTCGGGAGCCAGAGGCAGAAAGACCAACATTTTAAGCCCTGTCTGAACAACTGTACCTCAAAATGGAAAGTAAAATCAAGGCCAGAGATATCTTAGTGGGCCCGGTTCTGATGTCTAATCTCCAAACTCTAAGATAATGTGTGTTAGCCACAAAATTGTTTCTAACTTCGAAATGAATATATTTAGATGACCAATCTAGGGCCCTGGTCCAAGCTGACATGCTCTCAAAAGCTATAAAAGCAACTGCTTAGGTACTTGGAGGTTGTTTACAGATGATGTGTGGGGAAATCTGGAGTTCTTATAAAATATGGCTGAGGGTTTCCACATGATGAGAATTTACCTATGGAAGGCTCAAAGCTTTGTTTAAGATTTTATACATTTTTAAAAATGAGCATTTTTTTTGAGACAGAGTTTCTCTGTGTAGTCCTGGCTGTCCTGGAACTCACTCTGTAGACCAGGCTGGCCTCAAACTCAGAAATCTGCCTGCCTCTGCCTCCCAAGTGCTAGGATTAAAGGCGTGCACCACCACAGCCGGGCAAAAATGAACATTTTTTTAATAAAAATTAATATCTTTCTTAATTAGGTAGATAATATCTGTATGTATATCTATCTGTATACACTCCTTAATATTTACATACATAGTGCACACACACACACATATACATGCACACATACATGCACACACACACACACACACACATGCACACATGCACACATACTCCATCCAACTGAAATGGAAGATAGTTAACTTTACTTCACACCCTCCTGACATGGGAAAGCTCCTGGCTCTGAATATTAACTATCATCCAACTCTACATTACTCTTGTGTTTGAGCTTCAGAAGACTACCATGAACTGATGATTTTCTGGCAAGATCCTAATTTTAGATATTCTGTACTCTTTCCTTATTTTCGTCAAACTACCTTTCCTGTGGGTTTTTTTTTTTTTAGCTCAAATACTATGGTCAGTGGTTGTAAAATCACTGTTTTGACAATAAATGTCCCCAACCTACTGATTTACAGGGAACTCTAAACTATGCGTTTCCTGATTATGTTAAAAAGAAATAAAATATTTTACAGCTTCTTGCTATTTTTCAACCCTGACAAAGAACTTTCTGCATAGATTTTTTTTTCAGTCAGTAAATTGATTTGTGGGTTACTGGCAGGGGAGATAAGAAGCCAAGGTCTCCAGATGTTGACTGACACTGATGTTACGCAGCTGACCCCTAACAGAGCCATGATGGAGCTCAAATCCCTTGGCACTTGAACTTTGACCTGGCAGACCTGTCACTCTGCTTTCAGCTTGTGTTGAAGACCTCGAATCTCTCCCATAGAACCTTCAAACCAACCAAGCAACGCTCCAGCGTGTTTGCTGTCTCTCATCTCCATCCTATAATGTTTATTTGGAACCCAGTGTCAAAAGACCCAGAGCAACAATGACCACCAAGCCCTCAACACAACCATCTTCAAAGGGCACTCGAGAAGTTCCATGTCTTAGAAGTCTTTGCAGCTGCCAAGGTTGCCACCTACTCGGGCGACTTCATTTCCAGCGGGAGATCTGGCTGGAACCTGTTCAGCTCTGCAGATAAGCTGATTGACCTATTTGATCCATGGCCCAATTACAGCTCCGTGACCATCAATCACTCTTAAGACAAAAGGTGTCATCAAGCCTCTGGGTATAGAACTGCTCTCTTCTGAGTTTACTTAGCTTGGCTACAGCCGGAAAGGGGTGGAATGTGTGTGTGTGTGTGTGTGTGTGTGTGTGTGTGTGTGTGTGTATGACTGTGTGAACCATTTAGAACTGGAGGAGTTGTACGCGATCATGTCTGTATGTGCATGTTTCCAGGATGGTGCTCTGCGTTCCTGTGACGGTAGTCCAGCATGAGAGTGCATGTGTACATGTGTGTGTAGTATACACACTTCACTTGTGCAACGGGAGGAAAAAAGGAAGAGGGGACAGGTAAGAGACAGACAGAAGACATTCTACCAGCTAGAGTCAGTAATAAGGACAGCTATAAGTGACAGAGGACAAAGTCAGAGAACAGGGGGCAAGAAGACAGAACACAAGAAGGAAGAGCGGGTACGGAGCAATGCCTCCTCTGTTCCTGGTATATGAAATGCAGTAGATGTAGAAGCTTGCAGGCAAAGAATGCCTCCTTTGTCATTTTTCTGTCTCACTGTCTGCAGAGTCTGAGACAACCTCAACAGAAGGTACTTCTGTCCATTTCTGTAGCCTCCTTGCCCATCCTGGGGTTTTATCTCTTATCAACTATTGACAGCCAACAAAGGAAGCCACCTTGTCCTCTGTTTCAACAAGGTAAACAGTGGCTGTCTCCAGTCTACCTTCCTCCTAAATCACATACAGGTGTGTGTGTGTGGGGGGTCTGAGAACAAATGGCAGCCAAGCCTAGCACTTAGTGCTAAGCAGTGACAGAGAGAAGATTACACAAGGGACATCTGTAGCAAGAAGGCCGGGGAAGAAGGACTCTGTGCCTCTTATAAAGGGGGCTTTCCCTATTGGGTTTGGGTCACCTTGTAGCAGATGGGATTTCACGAGGCTAGGTCTCTGGTTCCCAAAGTCCTTGAGAGGTTCTAGAGGGGCCCAGAGAGTTCCTTTAGCACCTGTGGGTAAGGCTGGATGAGACCGGCCACAAACTCCCCATGGTACCAACCTGGCCCGCCTTGGTTTGAAGATTGTCATTCTTTCCCTATGGGCCCCCCAGTGATAGCACCTTACGACCCTACATAAAGTGACCGTTAGAGATGCTTTTGTTGAGGCCATGAGACAGTTGACGGTGGACCTCAGTAGAGGAGACTCCTTGATTCCTGTGATTTAGGGTCCTCACTGGATGGCCCCTAGCACAGATACTGTGCCCTTAGATGCTGACTCCTGGAGATTGAGAAACCCTAGTCATCATGGGCTGGGCAAACTGTGGCAGGGCTGGTATCCAGTAATGAAGAAGCAGAGACGTTTATACAGCAGGAGTCTGTGCTACTCTGCGGCTGGCAAGTCCTGAACGAGCAAAGGGAAGCCCAGACGCAATGGTCAAGTTCTCCAGTATGACAGTGGCCACGCCTACCTCCTTTCTGGTTTCATGTTGCATTCTACAGCTTCTCCGATGGCCTAGTCCTATCCTAACACACCACCTTTGTCAACAAACAGCCACTGTCTCCTAGATCTTCAAGCATACATCATCCCTAAACTCTTGAGCTATTTCTAATGTCACAGTAGGCCTGCCACTGTGTATCCCATGAGGATTGTAAATCAAGCAGACAACAACAGTAACAACAACAGCAACAAAACACGGACAGACATCAGTCAAGTTTTCTTTTTCTTCCATTTTTTAAAGATTTATTTATTTTATATGATTAGACTGTAGCTGTCAGACATACCAGAAGAGGGTATCGGATCTCACAACAAATGGTTGTGAGCCACCATGTAGTTGCTGGGAATTGAACTCAGGAGCTCTGGAAGAACAGTCAGTGCTCTTAACCACTGAGCCATCTCTCCAGCCCCAGTCAAGTTGTCTTTGAGCCATTCTCTTTGCTGTAGGAGCCGTAGGGCAGAGTAAGGAGCACCTACCTCCGGGATGAATGGCTTGGGTAAAGGCATTCATCAACAGACCACCCCCACCATCACCACCTACCAAATGACCACAGGCTTGAAAAACAGGTGGATAAATCTGTCAAATAAAAAAAAAAATTCATCCTGTTCCAGCAGACTGTGAAGCAAAAAGAGATGCACTTGGCAGAGCTGTAACCCATCCAAGAAGATGCTGAATGTTTAACTGTCTGCCTGGTGCCTGTTTTCATAGGAGGGAGTCTCATGGTGTGGGTTTTACAGGCAAGCAGCTCACACATGCAGTTATCTCTCTCTGATTTTTAAAGAAGCGCTATGTTTATGTTTTCATGTCTACTAACAAGCTGCCTTTTGGTAAATCATTATTTACCTTAAATCTCAGACTCCTTTTTTTCACACTGGGAAGTTCTTTGCTGGAATCTTCTCAAAGCCAGGAAACCTCTTCCTAATTGGACTGTAGTTTATTTCCGTCTCCATCAGCAACCACTTCAGATCGCTAGCATGTGGGTGGTTTACATACATGCGTCATGCAGATGTTACATTCCTGCAGAAGATAGCTAGCCGCTCTCACCAGGCAGGGCCTTCCACCCGAGATAGTGTGATGTAAGAGTCAACCCCACTAAGGGAACTGGCAGTCAGGTGATGAGTAGGCTCAGAGGCCTCTCTTGCCTCAAACGATGTCATGGCAACCACTTGAGAATGCTCCACTGGCCTCAAGTCGCAGCTCTGCTTTATCTGAGAAAACTCCCTTAGCTCCTCCTTCCCTCACCTTCATGAAGGGATATCTCTTTCACAACTCATACGTCTGGGGATCCTGTCTCAGGTTCTGCTCTGCCCCTAGACCTGGAACGATGTAGAAGAATTTTATTCCAGCAACATGGCTGCTCTGGCAAGGGTTCACATCCAAAGACCCAGATCTTTGTGATCTGGCTGGAATGTAAACACACTACACACCTTTAATCCCTCTCACTGGAATACAGACATGCCCTTAGTACACGTATTTAAGGAAAAATTGGCTTGTAGAAGGAGGCGGCCATGTTTGAAAGGGACATCTAATTGAGGGCCAGACAAAGTGACCAATCAGAGAAATATTTGACAGAATGAGTCAGAGATAGGATGCATTCAACTCTTCACGGGAACAGCATAGGAGAGAGGCTATTTAAGAGCAGTGCAGGGAGGGTCAGTCGGGAGTCAGTGGAGTGAGTGCAGTGCAGTGGAGTTGAGTTTGTTCATGAGTTCATGAAGTTCAGTACAGGTCAGCAGGGGCAGGTGAAGCCAGAGAATAAGAAGGAGCTAGGAGATTAGAACAAATTGCTATAGTTAGTTTGAGGTCAAGCAGAGCAATTCCGTGAGAAGCTGAGAGAAGCCAGCTTGAATCAGTCAACTTAGAGAGGAGTTCAAGCCAGAACAGCTGAGTTGAACCAGCCAGCCAAAGTTCAGGAAGAACTAGAAAGAGTGAGGTTATTCAGCAGTTAGCCTCTGAGATGACAATTACATCAGGTGAATAAAAGATATTTTTATAAAACAGTGCATGAATCCAAGTTGCGACAGTCCCAGAGAGCCTCCAGTCTGAAGCACTTTTACCTGGCATCATAGATGGACTATAGCTGCCCTATGGTAGTACTTCTTCTTCAGTTCCTTTCAGAGGTTTACCTTGGCTGGTAGAAGCAGGTCAGAGTGTCTCCACTCAGACACCAAGCAGGAAGACAGAAGGTCTTTAGTACATGTGCCTTTACTTCAGGGAACAGATTCTCCCTAGGGTGTAATCCCTTCCTTGAAGACCCAATTTGATCCCTGGGACCTACAACTGAAGGAGAGAACTGGCTCTCTAATGTCCTATGACTTACACATACATGACATACATGCCTGTGCTTGTGCCTACACAAACACACACACACACAGAAAGTTTAAAAACTGAATAAGGAAAAGATTCCATAACCTCTAAAATAGTATCACTAACTGGGAACAAACTTCAGATACACAAATTTCACATTCAACCCATAACAGCCTCCATCACTGACAGGCTTGAGGCAGACTTAAGGCTCTAGCTCAAGGCAGGGCACACATATAAAAGGGCCGTGCATATGGACTGTTCCTTACCAGACCATGACCATCATCTGAAACTTACCCTTAGAGATTCAGTGGACGGAACCATGAAGTTGAAACACAATGTGCTTTATTCTGCTGTCAGCTGTTAGTACTTTCATGGGAATTTTTTTGTTCCAGACCCCGATATGGCAATTAGTCCATGAAGCACTGGATAGGGAGGAAAGCTAAGACCAGAATAGAAATGTGGGAGCAGGCAGCTGTGCCACGGGCTGGGGTGATGCAAGGAACCATAGCCAAGGTCTGGCTTCTCCCCGATTGGCCATCTCACATGATGGGGCTCTTATGGACGGATGCAAAATGTTTCCCACAGGCTCATGTGTTTGAATGTTCTGTTCCCAATTGATGGTGCCGTTTTGGGAACTTGTAGAATCTTTTATTTAAATTGCTGTTGTTACTGTGTGATGGTGTCGGGGAGAAGTGTAAGCAAGCCACTGTGATGTACATGTAGGTGTCAGCGGACAACATTCTGAAGCCTGTTCTCTTTCTGCCCTGAGTTCCAGGAATCAAACTCAAGTGGTCAGACTTGTGCTATAAGCTTGTCTATATGCTGAGCCACCTCTCTGACCTGAGCTTGTGGAACCTTCAGGGGAAGATGGGACCTACTTAGAGGCAGTGCTTCACTGAGGGGTGGGAGATGGAGGCTGTTGGCCTGCTCGGCTTCTGGCTTGAGCTCTGTTTCCTGATTCAGAGACGGTAACAAACTGTGGAACACGTTTCAGTTTCCATGCTTCCCTCCCCCAACCCCCACCCTTCCAATCTCCCACCCCCTAACCCCCCATCCTCTCAATCTCCCAACCCCCAACCCCTCATCCTCCCAATCCCCCACTCCCCCCAACCCCCACCCTCCCTATCCCCCACCCCCGCCCATGACGGATGCTATCCCCTAAACCCTTTCTCCCTTAAGTAGCTTCTGTCGGATGTTTGGCAATGGTGGGAAGAGACAGGATAATAGAGTCGTAATGCCAGTAATTCATGGCACTCTCCTGCTTTCCTATGTCAGAACGATTCAACGATAGACACGTGACAGGAATTAAACATGTTTGTTTCCAACACAAAGACACATATCTTATGATTTGACTGAGTAGAAGTACCTAGGATAAATGAATTCACAGAAACAAAATTAAGCAGTGGTTTCCAGGGGTCAGAGGAAGGAAAAGGCCGTGAACAAGTTCTGTAAATCTGTTGCCCAAGATTTGGAAGGTATAATACGATAGAACTGAATGTTGAAAAACTGTTGGTGGCAAATGTTGTATTCTATATATTTCGTTATAATTTTAAATAATTTTGAGTGCATGTTCTTCAAAGGCAGTTTCAACTTCTTGTTGAGTACAGCCATGGGAGCTGTTTGCTTGCCTTAACTCAGCTGCTGACTCCCTTGGCAATTCCCCATCCTAAGAGGAAAGCTTTAAAAAATTAAAATAAATGCCTACTCATTTTCAAATTCACCCACATTCCAAAATTTTGAATATTGACTGTGGCAGGAATTTCCCAGTCCAATCTTTTTAAATATTAGTGCAGCAGGAGACCTGTGATTGGACAGGGAAAAGGGAGGTGGAGCTAAGAGTTGCGGGGGGGAGGAGCCAAGACGGAGACGGAAGGACAGGATGATTCAGAACCAGCGTGGCTTTAAATAGCCACAGGTAGTTATGACTATCTTATAAGGTTAGAATAATTAACTTGTCTAATCTAGTTGGGCAGCTTGTATCATTAACAATTGGACCAAGAATTATTATGTGGGCATCTTGTGAATTGAGAATTTATTGATACATAAATCTGACTTGTTAATCATAAGCTTGTAGAGTTTTGTTTCTACCGAGTAAATGGGTGTTGTGGCGGCTGACACTGGGTGGATGGTCGTTGTGTGGGGCTGGCGTGGCAGACAGCGAAGGGAACCTGGGAGCTCCAGCCCCGCCAGAGAGTTGGCGGGCCGAGTTGCGGGTTCATTTTTTAATACTTCCCGCAAGAATTGAAAATTTTTCCAGTATGGAGTTGTTCCCAGCCCTACCCTGACCAGTCTACTTGCTCCACTCTGGGATTTTCTTCTGCTCTCCCCGTCCCTCTTCCAACGCCTCCTTTCTGAGTCCACCCCACTCTGATTCTCTGCTGCTCTCCGCTCTCCCAGCCCCTCTTCGAATGCCGCCTTTTGGAGTTTCACTTTTTCCTTCTAGGAGAGTCTTTTCGTTCTCTGTCTGTTGCTGTGATAAGACGCAATGACCCAAAGCAACTTACGGGAGGAAGGAAAGGATTTATTTCAGTTTACTGCCCTTCAGTGAATGAAGTCGCGGCAAGGACTCAAGTAGAGGCTGGAGCATCAAAGGATGCTGGTCACTGATGCTGTTGACTGGCTCGTGCTCAGCTAACTTGTTTGTAGAGCCCACGCCTACTTGTCTAGGGATGGCTCCACCCACAGTGGGCTGGCCCTCTTACATCAGTCATCAATGAAGACAGTCTCTCACAGACATTCCCACAAGCCACTCTGATCCTGGACATCCCTCCACTGAGGTTCTCTCTTGCGGGGTGAATCTCGTTGTGTCAAGTTGACAAAAGTTAATTCTTACCTGTCCCAAGCACATCTCTTGACACTGCTCCATGCTTCAGGGAGCTCACTGGCCTTTATTCTCGCTACTGGAGCAGAAGAAGGCTCAAGAATGATTTTGATTGACTTAGTCAGGTTAGGGGACAGAATGGGATAGAAATAGGAACCTGTTGGGGAATGAACGGTAAGGGGTGGCAAACCCCTTTCCTATGCAGTGTTTCCCCCTCTTTCAAATCAATATACCTGTGTGTGCATGTGTGTGTGCATGTGTGTGTGTGTGCATGTGTGTATGCATTTATGTGTGTGTGACTCCGTGTGTGACTGTGTGTTACTATGTATGTGTGACTGTGTGTGTGTTTATGTGTGTGACTCTGTGTGTGTGCATTTATGTGTGTGACTCTGCATGTGACTCTGTATTTGTGTGTGACTCTGTGTGTGTGACTGTGTGACTCTGCATATTGTGTGTGTGTGACTGTGTGTGTATGTGACTGCATGTGTGTTTATGTGTGTGACTCTGTGAGTGTGTGACTGTATATGTGTTTATGTGTGTGACTCTGTGAGTGTGTGACTGTATGTGTGTTTATGTGTGTGACTCTGTGAGTGTGTGACTGTATGTGTGTTTATGTGTGTGACTCTGTGAGTGTGTGACTGTATGTGTGTTTATGTGTGTGACTCTGTGAGTGTGTGACTGTATGTGTGTTTATGTGTGTGACTCTGTGTTTGTGAACATGTGTGTGCATGTAAGTATGTGTATGTGTTTGTGAGCACACACTAGGATATACATGCATAAGTGAGGGCCAAGGTAGAACTCAGGTATCTTTCTCCATGTGCTGCGCTGTAGTTTTTGAGGCAGGGTCTCTCTGAACTTGGAGATCATTGATTTGTCTAGATTGGTTTTATCCTCCCAATCTCTGCCTCACCAGTACTGAGACTAGGGGAGTGTGCTGTCATGGCCAGGCTTTTACATGGACGGTGAGACTCTGAACTCATGTCCTCATGCTGTGACAAGTGTTTTACCCACTGAGCCTTCCCCCAGCCCCAGAGCTTTCACTCTAGCCTCAGTTAACTTCCTATTGCTCTGACGAAACACCACAACCAAGCCAATTTATAAAAGAAAGCATTTAATTGTGCTGACAGTTACACAGGAATGCCATGGCAACAGGAACACAGCTCACATCTCAGGCTATAAGCAGGAGGCATGGAGCACATTGGGGATGGCTTCAGTCTTTGGAAACCTCAAAGCCCACCTCCAGTGACAGAGCTCCTCCAGCAAGGCCACACCTCCTAATCCTTCCTAAACAGTTCTGCCGACTGGGGACAAGGATTCAAACACAAGATCCCGTGGGGCCATTCTCATGCCAAGTCATCACAGTCCTTTGTTTCTTAGCTATTACTCGTTTGGATCTGTGTTCTTTTCAGCCACCACCACTCCCTTCGGAAAATGTGCAAACACAATTCCATACACCTTATTAAATCCCACTGTGTACAAGATACCACTCAAGTGTTAGATATGGCACCTGCGTTCTTGTGCTTATGGTCTGAGGAAAGGAATCAAGCAGGAGAGGCGTTTTCCCAGGTCAAGAGCAGCCTGTTCTTTCTGCCTCAGAGAGCTCAGGAAGGATGCAGGGGTCTGCAGATGAAGTTAGTTTGTAAGTGTGGAACTCTTTTTTCCTAGGTTTGATATCCCGTGCTTCTCCAGGATGTCAGAGTGTAAAGGAGAGATCTTCTAATTGCTAATGGGGACAGGACAATTCCTTGGTGTGGGGGTGTCCATCCTTTCCAAAAACATTCAAAAGTCCCGTTTCTAGGCACTAGGTGCTGGAAGATCCCCAGTGATCTTCCATGAGTCCCCACATACTTTCAGTCACATGACCAGGAGTGACCAGGTCACATAGGATGTCCAGTTCCTTTCCTGTTGTCCCTTTCCATGACTCTGGGTACTGCCCCATGACCCTTAGAGCCCAGAGCTGAGTAGGAGCTCAGACACCATGGATGGACACTTGAGGGGACACAGGATAATGTATTAGGAATCCTGTCTGCCTTCCACTGCAGTCTGACCCAGCCAGGTCTCCACAGAGCCTGTAGAGTTTTAGCTATGCATTAAAACTGTTGGGAGCTACCTTAGCTCCATGGACTGGTCTAAGTGCCTCAGGGAAATCTGAGGCTGGGCACAGCTGTTTTAGAGGAGACAGGTAGATGCTGGATTGGGGACTCCTTCAGCTATTAAGAGTGCAGTAATTCTTCCAACATCATATTGGAACTCAAGCCCCCCAACAACTGTAGGGAGAAGCAGCTGACACAGAAGGTTCTGCCTTCATGGAAGATATCAGTGTCTTATAAAAGGGCAGGCTGGACTTCAAGGCCCTTTTGGCCCTTCTGTCCTTTGCTCCATGTGAGGACTCTGCCGTCCTCCCTTCTGGAAGGCTTGGTAACTCTACCACCATGGGAGCAGAGACTACCAGAAAGGTACCAGGGCTGGAGCTGTCCTAGATCTAACCCAAAGGATGTCCCGAGGAAAGACTGTAGAGAGGGGGCTGGAAGGTTGTCTTAGTTAGGGTTCCTATGGCTGTCGTGAAACTCCATGACAAAAAGAAAGTTGAGGAGGAGAAGTTTATTCAGCATCCACACCACTGTTTGTCTCAGAAGGAAGTCAAGGCAGGAACCTAATCAGGTCAGGGACCTGGAGACAGGAGCTGGTGGCATGCTGCTTACGAGCTTGCTCCTCATGGCTTGCTCAGCTTGCTTTCTTATAGAACCCAGGACCACCATCCCAGGGAAGGTGTCACCCACAATAGACTGGGCCCTCTCCCATCAGCCGCTAATTAAGCAAATGACTTATAGTTGGATCTAATGAAGGAATGTTCTCAATTAAGTTTCCTTCCTCTCAGATGACTTTAGCTTGTCATTAGCCAACACAAGTGTAACTTAAGGATGTCCCGGGATGAAGAAGATGATCTTGGGATTAAGTAGTGTGAGCCCCGGGATGAAAGGGTCCTGCAAGCTGGTTAGTGCAGACCTGGCTTGAAATTCCCTCTGACAGGCTGTTTGCTGCCTCTGCTTCTCTTCTCTTTCCTCGTAACTCTCTTCATCCCTGTGACTGACGGGTGGTGGAGGAGTGAGACCAGTCAGAACCACTGACTTCTCAAAAATCATGTCACCAGCTGAGCCTGGTGGTGCAGGCCAGCAACCCCAGCTTTTAGGGAAGGCAAGGCAAGTGAATTTCTTGTTCAAAATCTGCTTGAGCTACAAAAGGAGTTCAAGTCCAACTGGAGGAACTTAGTGAGGACTCATCCCAAAACAAAAAGTGAACTGGTCAGGGTTGTGGCTGGGGGAGCACTTGCCTGCCCTGCTCAGGGCCCCGGTTTACTATCCAGCACTGCACTCACCAGAGGAGCAGGGAGCACATTCCATTTGCCAAGTCAAAGCGGTGTTTGAACCTTTGGAGATCTATGTATGGGACAGTGAAAGGCCCAGCAAACCAGTCGTACTTGAATCTCACCTGAGCTCCGTAAAATGTGATGACACCGTGAGAAACTGGGGTAAGGCAGTGTGTTCTTCACACTCTAAATGCCGTGCCGGTTTACACGGGTTTCCATACAGATTAATTTCAGAGCAATTATCCTAACTTCACTGCACTGTGTAAAGCGCTTTGGGGAGACGTGATGTGCTTGCTAAGTGGGCAGCAAAGATCTGGGCAGTGGCAAGGGCTTCAGAATCACTCCTCCAAATTCCTGTGTTTTCCCAGTTCAGGCAGGTAGGTCTTACCTATCTTCATTGAGAAAAAGAAGACAAGGTCCAATAATTAACACTGTCATCAACTTGGAATGCCTGTCCAGCTACAAAATAGAGTGCATAATTTACTTCATTGAATGGACAGAGGGCAAGGAGGGAGGGGGTAAATTAACCATAAATTTAGAGAGCTGACACACTGTGGATGCAGACAGAATATACAACATTAGCAGACAGAGAAAAGGTCAGCTCCCCAGAGGCCACACAGGAGGAAAATGGACTTCCCGTGAAACTCCACTGATGCAGAAGAAAATAGTTGGACTTTGGGGTGTGTCCAAGCAGTGTCAAGGGAGTCAAGGGAGAGGAGAAAGGAAAGGCTCAATGAACCAGTCTCGGGACCCAGCAGGAAGATGCTGGGAGCCATCAAGACCCTTGAACGTGACTTGCCAAACAGCTCAGAGGAAAGGTGAGTTGGGATGGCTGCTGACCTTGGGGACAGTGCAATCACTGGATTCGTCAGTAGGGCTGCATGGCAGCCATTTTTCATAGTTCTAGTGTGTCATCCGAGGTCAAGGTGCAGACAGATTCTATATGTGGTTCTGACCCTCTTCCTTGCTTGTATATAGCCATATGTGGCAAGGACACGCACTGGCATCCCTTCTTTGTCTTACGAGGACAGCAATCTTATTCTGAGTACGCCACTGTCATTATGTAAAGCTAAATGCTGTCTCTTCCCATAAGCCTCTGGTAGAACCTGCTGGGGATAGCATGTGAATTCAAACCCTCAGCATGTAGCACATGACAGCTATCCGTGGTGCAGGTAATATAGGCCCTCTGCAGGATGCTCTCCGAGCTTCACCCTGACCAACAGCCTACAAGTGGTTAACACTTGGCTGTTCCCTTTCCCACAGTCCAGTCTTCTGGGGACAAAGTCAGAGAAAGGAGAAAGACTCCATCGGCTGTAGCACAGCCAAGGAGAGGCTGCAAACATTGTTCATTGGGGTTGGTGAGTCCTGTTCCAAAAGGGGAGCCGAGGCGTCTTGCTGTGCTAAACATCAGCATGATCGAGAGATGAAATGACAGGAGAACAAGACGAAGGGACAAAATATGGACCAAGTCTAAAAATAGAAGGCAAATTAACTCTATTCAGTGTAGTAGGGAATGGTGCCATGTTTTCTGGGAGGCCAATGGCATGCCGTCCCATCTCTCTTTTGAATTAAGAGTTAAATGCTGTCCCTCTTCATTCAGGGACTTGCATTTCGATGAGTCTCTTCTGGTTCTGTGGATTTGTTTTTCTTTTTGGCTCTCTGACCCAAAAATCTCCATTTCAATAAGAAAATCGGGCTCCATGGAACAACCTTCCTCCTTGGGTCCTTTTCTAGGGCACTTGGCAAGCAGTGGGTGTGTGAGAGGAGGTCAGAGGTCAGGGAAGACTCAGGCATTCTGTTCAGAACGGGACCCGCGTATTTCAGAAGAGAAGATTCTACACAAACCATTTATTTCATGATCTTTATTTAAACGGATCTGTACTTAACGGTTTTCTGGAAGGGAGCAGGACAAGGTAGGCACCCTCCCTCACCACAGCTCTAAGGCAAAACTGAAGCATGTGTACAGGGGAGCCCACTCCACTCTGGCCCTCCAGGCACAGTGAAACAGCGCAGGTTTCTTCCATTCTGGTTATTCTTATTTGGAGAACAAAGGCTATCTTGTCTTTCAACTCCAAGGCTTGTTTGCCAAGATTATCTTTATCTAAGCTCTCTGTGTTAACAAGAGACACCTCCCTCATCTCAGGCACGATAGTCATCTTACCAAGAACAAAACACAACAACAAAACCCAGAAAAGCGAGGAAGGAAAGCTACAAGGGCGAGAAATTGAGACTTTCCAAAGGTCCCCACAGATCAACAGGGTCAAGTTCAAGGGTTTCAGCAAGACAAAGGGGTCTAGTGCCTTCTGACTCCTCTATCTTGGCGTGGCACTCTTCCTTCCAAAGGTCCTGCCCTACCCTTCCCCTCCTCCTTTCTCTCTTTAAAACAAATTTTAAAATAGTGCTTCTGTATCCCAGGACTGTCTAGAACTTGAATGTAGCCATGGATGAACTTCTGGCCCTCCGGCCTCCATATGGCAAGTGCTGGGATTACAGACAGGTATGCACCACCATTCTCAACTCAACTGACACTAGAAATCAAGCCCAAGGCTTCCTGTCTGCTAGGCAAGCACATTAGTGACTGAGCTACACCCCCAATTCCAGGAACCCACGATAAGCACCTCAGATCTAGGTGCTCAAACCTGCCATCCCCCAGTACTATCGGAAAGCCACAGAGAATTAATGTCTTCCCAACCCCGCTGTACGCAGCCTTTCACCACGGCTAACTTAACTTCTGCATGACACCCTCCTCTCTCAGATGAGGGATCACTCAGGCTGAGAGGAATTATGGGCTGTGTTAGCTCCTCCATGAGGCTCGCACACTGATGCTTTAGCTCCTGGTAGTTCACCACGTGACTGCATTTGAGAAAGCATCTGATCTTCAGGGTGGTTCTACCATCACCTGCAGATGTCCTCATAACAACTGTGATGTGGCTGCCCAGTGCTGAGCCCTAAGCAGGACATCTGTAGCTTCCCTCCATGGTTCAGGGAACACTGTAGAAGAAAGAGTGAAAGCCACTAAAACCGGAGGGGGAGAAGGTGAAGCAGTGTCCTGAGGCTGGGGGAGGATTGTAATCAGGAATACACAACAGTGTTGGTTACCTGCACAAGACCTGCACACACACGTGTACACACACATGCACACATGTGCACAGGCAATACAATATTATACAATACCATACATTAAAATAAAAATGACAGAGAAATAGTTGAGAAAAAGAAAAGGCCTAGTAGGAGTGGAAGAGAGAGGAGAGTCAATGGGGGTGGGTTTGAGTTTATGATCACAGTATATCACACACGTATGTAAAATCATTAAACACAAGCAAACAAACCCAAACACAGACGACAAATATGAAGAGAATACAGAAACTCGCAGCAAGAGGGACTTGGAACAAATGTGGGAATTGTTGAAGTTCACTACAAAAGAGGGAGAGACTCTGAGCCAGTTTATGGATGCTAAAACTCCAATCCAGAGAAGTGGGTTTCTTGAAGCCCTGTAGATCCTAGTGAGCGTTGATGCTGATGTCCAAATCTCCTGAGTTCTACTCTGAGACATCTCTCTTGAGTATCAAGCTATGGCAGCACATGGGAGTACGACGTACCGTTCCTAAACGCTCCCACCAGGGCTATCCCTGATCCAGAGGCGAATCAATGTGATCCAGGCACTGTGTGTTAGTAATGATGCAAGCTGAGGTTTGTAACAAAGATGCTTCCAGGTCTCCACATTTTAATATGTCATCAATGTAAAGATGGTTACTGGGTTCTTTTGCTTGTTGGGGAGAAGGGTCACATTAAGTAGTTAAGACTCAGTTCTTCTTGGGTTTTCTAGGGTAGAAGCCTAGAAGGACCAAGGAAACTGGAAGAGACCTATCGACCCCTATTTTGCATCTCTCTCCTGTCTTAATTTGTGTTGACTACATTTCAGGTACCCATTAACCATATGTGGTAAGTGGTCTCTGTGTGAATGGGAGAATTCTCCATAGAAGAACTCATCTCAGCTGGATCTCCAGAGAGGTTGACCTGGGTAGCTGGGGAGATGGAGCAGTAGGTAGCGTGCCTGCATGTGAGTGGGAACCTGAGTTCCTATCCCTAGCACGGATATAAAAAGCCAAATGGGTGGCTAGTGCTGTACCCTCAGTGCTGGGAGAGAGGAGACAGGGGGATCTCTGAGCTCAGGGCCAGCCAACCTAGCCAAACTAATGAGCTTTGTGTTCAGTGAGAGACTCTGCCTCAAAAGTTAGGTAAAGAGTGACAGAGAGGGAGGCCTGACTTCAGCCTCCGGTCTCCACATGAACAGTTCATAGCTATCCTTGGATTCGGTCAGTCACCACACAGGTTGGACATGTCTAGAAGTTGTTACGATTTTGGTGCCTAACCACGGGGTATAGGGATGGGGGTAGGCCTAAACAGGGGAGGGGGGAATGGGCCTAAACAGAGGGAGGTGGGTACTGGGCCGAGCCATAAACTAGTCACAACTGGGTAAGTTTACATGCTTGGCTGGCAGTTTGAATTCTCGTCCCATTCCTGAACTTCACCTACCATTGACCTTGTAGCCACTACCTGAAGGCCACCGAGCACACTGTACCCCACCCCCCTGTGGCTGCCCATTAATCACGGGCCAAAGAGACTTTGTCTGGCAGAGGAGCTCCAGGCTTCTGGAACAGGATGCAGCCATTGGCAGACCAGTTCTCTTATCAGGGCCCTGCAGTCAGAGAAAAGGCTCCTGTGTGCGGAGAGGGTGGCTTTTGTTTGCTTTCTCTTCTAGCTAAAGGGAATTCCTGGGGAAAAGGGATGCCAGAGGAAAGGAAATGCTTGCCAATAAGAAAAATCCTTCCCAGCCAGGCTCCTGCCCCACCCGAAGGACTGTCCCAGCTTCAAAGGATTCAGCAAGTGTTCCTCATGCTCAGGGTCAGTCCCAGTCCACGGTAGCTTGCTGGCCCTTTCCTGCAGAGGTCTGGTCCTGGTTTCCTCTGGCTGCCAGGGTTGCGTTTTGATCAAGGAATGCAGACACTCAGTCCTTCTTGGGTGTCCTAGGGTAGAGGCCTAGAAGGACCAAGGAAACTGGAAGAGACCTATCGACTTCCCTGTCCAAGAGGAAGATGCAAAAGGCAGACTTGTGCCCCAAGCTGCACAGCTGGATTGAAAGACAAGGTGGGAACCGACTGTGCCTCTGCCTGGCAGCTGGCCTCCAGTACTCCGAACTTGCATCGTGCCCGAGTGCTTTGCTGTTGAGATGTTGCTGTATGGTGGGTGTGCAAGTGGAGGCTTAGAGAGAGAGCTGTGCACTGGGATCATACCCAAGGCCACGGAACAGGCACTGGTTGCAGACTGCCTCCTCCTCACTTGACGGATCTATGCTGTGTCCCTAATGTGTGCCGGGCACAAGGGGAATTGATGGGCCAAGCTAGTCTAGAATTCCTGTCCTTGTCTCCTACCCTACTGGAGGAGAGCAGACAGACAGAGGTACATGTTAGAAGGAGACAGCAGGGAAGGAGGACAATTATCTAAAATAGTTACCCTACTTTATGTGAGAGGCCTTACTGACAAACGAATTTATGTAAAACCTTCTAGATGTAAGCTATTGAAGCAAAATCTTTAAGCCCCTGATTCTTGGAAAATGGCACCAATGATCAGTGATAGATGACTTAGCCTCCCCCCACCCCCCACCTCGTGCCCTTCGGGTCTTTATGCTGTAAAGCCATCTTTCAGATGCCACCTCCCTGTTTGAGAGAGTAGAAAGCCCAGGCAAGGAAGAGCGCTGTATATCCCAGGCCACACGGTAATGCCCAGGCAGCAGGCTGACACCAAAGCCTGCCCCTGTCACTGCCAAGTCTGCGGTGAATAGACTTGAACTCGGGGTGTCTAGTTCAGACAAGAAATTCCCATTTGAAACTAACAAGACTTGCCCGACCGAGCGTTTCTGCCTACTCAGAATCTTTGTATTTCCGTTTTTTCTTCCTCCAGTATTGCATGATGAACATTTCATTCATTCATTCATTCATTCATTCATTCATTCAGGATCTCTGCGCGCGTTGGTTTTACGTCAACTTGACACAAGTTAAAGCCATCTGAGAGGAGCAAACCTCAATTAAGAAAATGTCTCCATAAGATCCAGCTTTAAGGCATTTTCTTAATTAGTGATTGATGGGGGAGGGTCCAGCCCACTGTGGGTCCCATCATCCCCGGGCTGGTGCTCCTGTGTCCTATAAGAAAGCAGGCTGAGCAAGCCATGAGGAACAAGCCAGCACCCTTCCACAGCCTCTGCTTCAGCTCCTGCCTCCAGATTCCTAGCCTGTTTTGAGTTCCTGCCCTGACTTCCTTCAGTGATGGGCTTCAGTGTGGATATGGAAGTCAAATGATCCCTCTCCTTCCTCACTTGCTTTGGGCTGTGGTGTTTCATTGCAGCCATGGAAACCCTAAGATAGTCTCTCTGTATATTTCAGGATGGTTCCAAACTGGTCATCCTCCTGCCTCTGTCATTCTAGTGTCATTATGCCCAGGTCTTGAGGACCAGAGATGTTGTGTTCTGTCATGTCAAGCATGATGGGAGATACACTGAATGTAGCATCTGGAAGAATCCAGTCCTATTAGGTCTTTGCAAAAGAGACACCTGAAAAAAGTAGTCAGGTTGAGATACGACCTACACGGCTACACAGCCAATTTCTAAGGAGGTCAGAGGGCGTGGGTGGTGGAGGCACAAGCTAAGACCTGCCCAGAGGCTGGAGAAGGGATGCTGTCTGCTCACAGGGAGGCCCTTGGAAGTGAGTAGGAAACCATGCATAGGACGATAGGAATGCGTATGCCTGGGGAGTGGATTAGGTGCAGAGGGCTGAGGAGATGGCTTCATTCGTGAAGCACCTACTGTGGGAGCCTAAGGACCTGAGCCTGATTTCCAGAAGCCATGTTAAAGAAGCAGGCACAGCAGCGGGGGTGATGACAGGCAGGTCTCTGGGGCTCAGTAGCCAGCCAGCCTAGCCTAAGGTGAATGAGTGAATGCTGGAGGAGTCACACCCAAGGCTGTCCTCCAACCACGAAAGCATGTGCATACATGTGCACATGCATGTGTGGGTGCATACACACACACACACACACACACACACATCCCACAAAACAAAGCAAAACAAAACACCAACAGCCTATTCTGAAGTCTGTTTACAAGTGACAGGGCCTCGACCTGGTCCTCATGTGTGATTTTTCGAGACAGGAGGCCACTGAAACACCATGAAGAGTTAACTGTGTACTAGGGTCACACTTCTGCCTGCTTCTTTCCACCTCTCTCTCCTGCTGCCCCCCTTCTCCAGTTCCTTGTGGGGATAGTCACACTGTGTATCCTTGCACATGAATCCAAGCATACCCCATGAATTCTACACATGAATCCTGCCACAAAAGTCAGGAGAGAGAGAGAGAGAGAGAGAGAGAGAGAGAGAGAGAGAGAGAGAGCTTTCATCTTGCAAGGCCTCTGGGGGCCTGAGCATTCTGGTCTGCTCAGTCTGCCCTGTCCACCCAGGGTTCGTCAGCTTATTCCCACTGCACTCCCTGTGACCTTTCTCAGGGCTCCAGGAGAGAGCCAGAGTTCCGGGCATAGGATGAGGGCTGGGTGAGGTTCAGCAGAGCACTGAGTTACAAAGGCACGTGCTCTTGGAAATTGTCAAGGGGACAAATCATGAACCCGTAGTTTTTTGATCAACAGAACTTAAATAGAAACGGAGGCTATTCATTATGCTACCAGATTTAGAGCTTTTAACAAGAAACACACTCGTGCTTCAAGAAAAAAAATAGGCCCTCAGAAGTCAGTCTTGCTCTGGCCAATGAGCTTCCAAATTTCAGTGGCATCGTAAGTGGTGTCAGGATGACCCATTGATGTGCAAAAAATTTTCAAAATTTTATCTTTCTAGATTAAGTGGGTGCACTTCAATTCCCATTCAAAGTTGCTTTAAAGATATAAGTAGATTATCACATTTATTTTTGAGTCCCAACAGCCTTCTTTCCTAAGGGTGAAATTCGATACTCTGTTTCGCGTGTCTCTTATACCAACAGCCTGGACAACCACGCTGTGTTGTTGTGTTTGTGATTATGTAGCAGCTACGAACTTTAAATCTACCTAGGCCCCTGTGTTTTGGCAAAACAGGGTAGCATTGTTCCAGAGTCAGGCTGAAGGAGAAGTCAGGGAGGGCAAGAGGCCCAGTTGAGACTGGGAGGGGAGCCATAGAACTGTTCTGTCTTGTGTTTCCCTATCCTGGTGGGATAGCTTGGGGATCTGCATGCACACAGCCATCCAGAATTAGAATCATGGGTCCCTCTACTCTGGCCCAAGCCGATACTGGGGTAAGAGGGTGCCTAACCAACAACTCATAGATCCTAAAATGGTGGACAGGACAGAGCATCAGGCAGTCTGTCCTAGACAAAGGTGTAGAAGGGAATGAGTGAGTGTGAGGGACAGAACCCAGGACAGTTTCCAACCGATACCGTGGCAGCTAGCCCTCAGAACAGGGACAAATCACAGAAAACAAACTGGAAAATGAGAGTTCCACACTACTTTCAGTGGGAACCCAGAACAAGAGCCCCATAAATCCCTCCCAACCTCTGCAGGCCATGACAGGAGCGAACCTCTCTGGAGGAGGTAGACAGGTACTCACCAGATCAAAACTTAAACTCAACTTTACTAGCTCTGGGTTCAATGGTTGTATTAACTGAAGCCTACGGGACTAAATGCCAGAAAGCCCCTAGCCTAACTCTGCTACCCCGAGTCACCGTGCCTCAGGGGACCAGCAGTGGTTGTCATGTGTCGCCTTTCTCGGGGTGACGAAATGGAAGAAACGGGAGGGATGTTTATGGAGTAGAACTCTAGGAGAGAACAAAACACACTTCCACGCTGCTAGCCTAAGTCAACAGATGGCCTCAGTCGTGTAGAGAAATTCATCTTTTTCTGATCGCACAGGTGAAGTCACACCAATACAGATTCCGTGGTCTCTAGGTTTTGCTGGAATTTTGCGATAGCAAATATTGATTGTAGCTGGTGGGCTGCCGGCACAGTCTGTCAATGTTTGAGAACTCTGGAAACTCTGACAGGTTGTAGTGGAGAGACTAAGATAGAGTTCTGGCCCCAACCAGCAGTGTGTCCTTCCATGACCCTGGTGGACTCAGAGCCCGCCTGGTTTCTACATTTGTAGAAGGACTAGACCTTTGTGGTTGGACTTGATCTTTTCCAGGTCTACAAATGACTGATCTTATGACATAAAGTGATAGTATGACATTGCTAAAGTCATCTGATGTTAATTTGGATTTCAAACCCACTCTGATGAACGTTTTCAGGCTCGAGGGGTGGCCTGAAGTGCACTTGCAAAATCTAAATTAGTCTCTTCCAAAGCCTAAGTCAACAGAAGGCTGGTGGCCTTTCACAGCTACTTGGAGTCTCCAGGCTGGGCAGATGGTATGGACTTTGGTACCATTGACAAAGTTTCGTTCACCTCTGACTGGATCCTGCAGTAAAATCATATTAAGGTTTTTGTGTCCCCGTTTCTAGCTGGATAGACGCAGTTCAAATAGGGCTGAAAGCCCCAAGGGAGAGAACGAGAATTTTAATTGCAATCTCTCAAGACCATCAAAGCCATATTAAGGAATGCTCTGAGCCCTAAATCCTACTAGCATGGGCCAAGTCCTTGCAACCAGATAAGGCTCATGTTACAAACCCTGGAAAGAAACAAGGCGGTTTCATCCCTGAACCCCAACAGGAAGCCTGGCTGATAACAGGGTCTGGCCCTATCTCAAACACCTGTTGATGTGTTTATAAAAAGATAAAGAGATACAGAATATGTTCTATGTATGTGTGGTGAGGTATTGGAGAAGGAGATGTCTCAGAGGGCCCATGCTGAGGCACCCCTTCCCCCTGAGGGACCAGCCACACGATGGTATAGTATAGAATAGAGTTTATTCAGGGCATGGGGAGGGGAGTTAAGAGGGTAGTAGAGGCAGAGAGAGGGAGAGAGAGGAAGAGAGAGAGAGAGAGAGAGAGAGAGAGAGAGAGAGAGCAGAGAAGTAGAGGAGTAGAGGAGTAGAGGAGTAGAGGAGTAGAGGCCGGCCATGAGCACATGGAGAGAGGGGGGAAGGGAAGGGGTAAGGGGTGAGGGGACAGAGGAGGGGGCAAGCAGCCCCTTTTACAGTGGTCCAGGTCTACCTGGCTATTGCCAGGTAACTGTGGGGAGGAGCATACCTGGCTGTTGCCACATAACTGTGGGGGTGGAGTTTATACAGAATGCTAACACTTGTGGCTCTCCCTTTACAAGTGGACAGAAGTGGAAAGGTTGTTGGTTTCTTGTGCATAGGGATATAGCTTGTCCATGATGACGGGCAACGATCCTAATGCTTAGCTCCAGACTGACTGTGAGTGTTTTGGAATTACAGAGGGGATATTTTAGCCTCTAAAGCATTCTTAAGTTTATTTGCGTGAGTGGCCCTAGTGTGAGAGAGAAATCTGTCAGTGTGGTCCGTGGAACAGTGGTCTGGATCTGTGGTGCACGGAATGGCTAGATAGCCATGGAAGTTAACCATCCTTGGTGATGCTTTGGGGAACTAGTTCTCTCTGGCAATCCCTATAGGAGGCCATTTCCTGTGGCTACCATTCGAATACACAGTTATGACATGGGAGAAGATTTTTATGACTGTCAAAAAGATAACACAGTGCACAGAATGTCCCAGTCTACAAGAAGCCTCATGGGACACCACATTAATTGGGCTTCCTATTCATCTCCAGTGATGCTGATGTAGAGGTCAGATGTCTCCAGAGCACAGACTGTCCTCCAGCGGTTTGGATTAGTCGTGGAGATTATTGCCTTAACATTGTATCTAGAAGCACATTCTTGAACAGCATGGTCTTAGAATGCAAAGATTAACCCGTCCTCCCCTCTTCAAAAAGTTGTACTAACAGGACCTGCATAAGACTAAGCCGGTCAAAATCCCAGAACGGATGTGGGAGGGGCCCCTGAGACCTACCTATCATGAAGGATCAGTGGCTACCGAAGGAGGGAGAATCACTGTCTTTTGGGGTTCTCGCTGCTGGTAGGTTGCCCATTCTCCAGTGGATGGCCCCATTTCCACGTGCACATGTGGGGAGAGCTAGCGGGACTCAAGAGCTCATCAACAGCATTTTTTTTTTAAAGAAAAAGTGGGCATGAGGTAAGGGGGGGGGGACGGTGGAGGGTGGAGGGAGGCAGTGGTAGATGGATAGCTCAAAACATGTTGTATAAATGCACAACACTTTCTTTTTTTTTTAAAGATTTATTTATTTATTTATTATATATGAATACACTGTAGCTGTCACACCAGAAGAGGGCATCAGATCTCATTACAGATAGTTGTGAGCCACCATGTGGTTGCTGGGATTTGAACTCAGGACCTCTGGAAGTGCAGTCAGTGCTCTTAACCACTGAGCCATCTCTCCAGCCCTGCACAACACTTTCAAAGAATAAACTTTTAAAAAATGTTTTTAAATGTACCCTGGGTATTTCCCTCTCGGAACCCCTCCTATTCTCTGGAGTTCTTTCTCACTTTTCTTTAATAAATGTACACTCGCTCTTACAAACAAATGAACACATTAACTCTCATCAGGTGTGTACCACAGCTCCAGTAAGAGCATGTGCACTGTGCTCTAAGACTTCTCTAGGACATTCTCATGTTGCAAATCAGAATACCTCCCCCTCCCCGTAGCAGTTCCCCATCTCCCTCTTCCCAGACACAGGCTGCTGCATTCCAGCTGTTTGTGTGACCTTTTAAGACGTGACATGACTCTCAGCCTTCTCCACACAACCTCAGAGTAGCTTCAGCATGAAGTTGTTGTCATCATGATTTTTATCATTTCCATTTCATTGCTGGGCAAACTGAGGCATTAACATGTCCAGTCCACATGTGTCTCACTCCACAGTGCTAGTTAAGTAAGAGCTAGACCTGGAACCCATACCTTTAGATTTCTTGCATATGGAGTTGGCCTTTTGCTATGCTGTACTGGATTGAATAGTAACACACACACACACACACACACACGCACACACACAGAGACACACACAGAGACACACAGACGAAGACGGACACCTGAAGATGAGGCAGGCAATCTTATACTAGATTAAGCTGGCCAGAATCTGAGAACTAAGCAAGCCCGGCATTAGGGAGAGTTAAAGCAACAGAAGTATCAGGGGATGCTGTGGGATCTCTTCTTCCCACCAGAGACTAGTTAGTGAGGGTCATGAGGGTCTTCTTTGCACCTTCTGAGAGGGTGGTGTCCTGCTCACACTGATCTCAGACTTCTGTCTCCGGAACATACCAGAGTAAGTCTGTATGGCTTTGAGACACCTAGTTTGTGATTTGCATGTGCCTCTGTGTGTGCCCGTGTGCCTGTGTGCCTGTGTGCCTGTGTGCCTGTGTGCCTGTGTGCCTGTGTGTGTGTGTGTGTGTGTGTGCATGTTTGCATGGGTACACAAGTGCGTGCACCGGTATGTGGACAGCAGAGGCCAACCTCGAGTGTTGTCTCTTGGGAGCTGTTTGCCTTGATGTTTTTGTTTGGTTCACTGAATAGGCTGTGCTTGCTTATCAACAAGCTTCAGGGACCCTCCTGCCCAGCAGGAGGATGACTGTGTGCTACTCTGCCCAGCTCTCTTTTCGGCTGGAGGGAGTACAGTAAGTGAGTTCTCAGGGAGGAACACAGGTACTCATGCTTGCACAGTGTGCTGGTTAGTTCTATGTCAAATAGACACAACTCTTGAAAAAGGAAACCTTAGCTGAGAAAATGCTCCCAGAAGATTGGCCTGGGATGCATTTTCTTGATTGATGATTGATGGGAGAGGATCCAGCTTACCATGGGTGGTGCCACCTCTGGGCTGGTGGTCCTGGATGCTGTAGGACAGCAGGCTGAGAGAGCCTTCAATAGTGGGTCAAGGTGCTCTGGCTACCCATCTTGCCCAAAGTTAGGCCTCTACTCCCTGTTCCTCTGGAGGCTCCACATCCCTGACCAGCACATACCCTCTCTTCAATTCTGAAGCCAAAGCCAGGGATGGGTTAAGAGTAGGGACACCATGGAGTCACTGGCAGTGATCCCAGATGATCAGTGTTACAGGACACAAGCTTGAGTACGTGAGATTCGCATTCTTCCTCCATGTGACTGGCCAGAGATTAACATCTCTCTACCCTTCTCCCACTCATGTTCCTGAACTCGAATGCACTTGAGCAGTTTGTTCACAACGACTGTCCACGTGCACATAGTTTTTAGTAGTCCCTGCTGCCCACAACTGTGCTAGCCTATAATAAGACGCTGAGGTCAAGGTTCAGCCGGACAAGGGGGTGTGGGTGTGGTGGGATGTCTGTGGGACATGTCGTTCTGTGCATCTAAGTTGGCAGCTTCACACAGAGGGGTCAACAATGCTGTACAAAGAAGAGGGGAGTCTAAGAGGATGTTCTTCAGAACACACCATGGCAAAGGATTCATGCTCACATTTACAGAGCTTTTGAAAAGCAAGAATTTCCTCCTGTGGGAGGCTACATTCACCAGAGCCCAAAACGGAGAATTTATAATTTTGATCCAGTGTGCCATTGGATGGAAGGGACATGAGAGATACTCCCAACACAATCCTTCAGCAATTTGAGAATCCTAAGCACAAAGATTCTCTCTAGTTCCTTCCCTGCCCTATTGCCCCACACCAAACAAATGTGCAAACAGCTCCGCCCTGTTTCTTTTGACTTCCCTCCCCACTGTCTTCTCCACAGGCTTAAGTCTATCTTACACATCTTGACCTTATGTGTCCTGTAGTTTAAGTTATGGGTTCCGGTAGGGTGCAACTATCCAACTAGTCACCCATCCTTCCATCCACTCTACGCTTCCATTCACTTGCACATCTGTGATGATTAGCTTTGTCAGTTTGATACAATGTAAAACCACTTGGGATGAGGGATTGTCAAGATAATATTAGACTGTGGGTATTGTCTCTGGGGAATTGTCTTACTTATATTAATTGAAATGAGAAGACCTAGCCCACTATAGGTGGCACCATTCCCTAGGCAGGGATCCTGGACTGTGTAAGTGTAGCGTTGGGGCTGAGCATAAGTAGGCATCTATACATTTGTTCTCTCCACTCTTTACTGTGGATGTGACTAGCTACTTCAAGTTCTTGCTTTGACTCCCCCATAATGGCAGACTGTTAGCTGCAACCATCAGCCAGAATAAACCCCTTCATTGTCAAATTGCTTTTAGTTATAATGTTTTATCGCAGTGACAAAAAGGAAAGCAGGATGCCACCCATCTGCCCATCCATCCCATACTCATCGAGCAGACAGCTATAGAAACACCACTATGTGTGATGGTATCTCTGAAGGATGCAGAAATTATTAAGGCAAGATTTATCTACCAGTGAAATGATAGTCTAATCAGAGAGGTATAGCATGTATGTAAATAAATACTCTCAAACTCACCCCCTTCAAAGCAGTAGTTCCCCCCCTTGAGCAAAACTACAGTGTTCTTCTCCATTGAAAAATCATTGTTGGCAGAGGGGAAACACAGGCAGTTCTTTAAGCATGGGCTATCTACTGACCTATATAATTTGAAAAGTTGGTGAACTCTGTATTTAGTAACTGGACATCCTGAATTTTTAAATAACTCTAACCTAAAACATTCTATCCTCTTTTTAGTTCATGTGTCCTGGATGTTACTCAGGGAGAACTGGGTGATGGGCTACACATAGGCAGGGCTTTTGAATTCAGATTTTATCCATGGCTTTATTCAATACCTCAGACAGATTGAGTTTCCCATTCCAGTGCCTCCATTCAGTACAGTACAGCCATATGGTAGCTGAGTCTTTATCAGTCACTTGAAGAGCAGATTTCCATGGGATGCCGAATATGGATGGAGCTTTGTGAGGGAGAGGAGCAGTGCACTGTGAGCGAAGTGGGAGGCCGTGAATGCCGTGGGGTGGCACTCAAAACATGCTTAGGAGCCCTTCCCACTGGGGCCTTGGGTGAGCTGGAGGAGAGGCAGGACAAGATCTCAGGGAGGTGGGCGGAGTCAGAGGGCTCTTTCTCCTCACTAGTCCTTGCCTGACATGTACCCTGCTAGTCCAGAGCTCAAGGGTGAGGGCTTGACAACTTAAAGCTCACACGCCAGAGTCTACTGTCATTGCACTTCTGTTTTACTAATAAAGGAACCTCCCTGGTTTCTTTCCCCAACAATTTGGAAAGAAAAATAATGAAAACACTTTTCTTTAGCGAAAGCACCGGTTTTGTTTCTTTGTTAGTTTGTTTGTTTTCTGTGTTTGGAGAGCCCCATGCAATCATGGACAAACTTAAGCAGAGTCGGGGAGCTTGCAAGGGATGGTCTGAACCACTCGGGACTTCCTCCGTCTTGTTAGCCTTACCTGTGTGGCCTCCGTGGTAGCCTTGAGCTATCACAGGCACTCTTCAAAGACTTTGCTTTCTGGAGTCTTACTTAGTATTGCCAGAGTTGTTTTAAAAGTATGTTTTATGTACACTCCATGTATAATAGGAAAGTTTAGGCTAGACTAGATCTGTCACAAACAGACATCTTCCTTCAAGAAAACGATGTTGCCCAATCAAACACGTGTTGAGCATCTACTGTATAGCAAACACGTATGGAACTGAAAGGCTTGGAGTCCTTGGAAAGAGGCAATGAAGAAGTCTTTTCTGGGAATAAGGACAGAAACGTACTCCTCCCTACTAGGGGAATTTCCTCTTTCAAAACAAGTCTCCTGGACCTGAAGTTTATTCTGCAAATCAAATCATCAATAGACACAAGGAAACCCCAAGGCACTGGTCCGAATGTGCATCTTGATTAGTATTATGTAAAATAAAGTTCAAAAGTTGTCTGAAAGCAGTTGACTGGTGCTTGCCTTCATCTCCCTGTGGATCGTATTCTTCAGTCTGCATCAGGAGTGTGCCAGGTCGTAATGGTACCATCTCTACCCAGGGAAGGCTGGAAACAACCTGCTCTGTGACAAGGCCCTTGTTTTCCCTGTAAAGGAGCGGAGGCCCTCAGTGGGTTATTGGTCCATGAAGCATGGAACCAAATCTTCAAGTTGACCAACCGCTAGATCTCTTGTAGAGGGTCACAGTACCAGCTCAATGGAGAAGCACTTTCTATGCCCGTGGAGCTAGGTGATGACAAGGCCTTGACCCGCCCACTTCCAGAAGAAGATAATATGTGATTCGTTTGCTGTCCTGCCACTCACAGAAATGACTACTGATTCTTGTCAGTGTCTTCTTTATAAGCAGAGGAAATCAGCTTCCCTGTTGTGTGCATAGCTATGTTCCAGAGGTCCCATAATGGAGTCTGTCTTTTAGGTCCCTGTGGCTTGCTAAACTTTCACATCTGCCCCCATGACTGACTATACCATTAGTACTCTCTCTGCTTCAGTTTCTCTGGGAAATTAAATTTGTGTGGCTTATCTTGGTGTGTGTATGTGTGCATTTTTTCATTTTCTTCCCTGCAAACCCCCCTTACAGGTACCACCCATTCCTTTCCCCTTTTCTTGAGGTACAGAAAGTGCTTATTTGAATATCAGGGAGTTCGTGGCCCTCTTCAGAATCAAGGGAAAGAAAAAGGCTGGAATGTGTGTCTCCTGACAAGACTGCTTAACTATAATCATAGACCTGTCACAAAATACATGTGCTTATGAGGGGTTGTCAAAGTTTTCCTTGAAGTGGGAAATTGACTTAACTGAACGGAACAAAGAGAAAATCAAGAACAAGTGATTTTGTGACTTTCATATAGCTCCCACTCTGCAAGCCTCACCTTGGCTGGTGATACTGGAGAGGAGTCCATAAAAAGAGAAAAAAAGAAAAAAGAAAGAAACTGTGAGCTGTGTGCATAGTAAAGGGCCTGGGTGCTGCCAGGTTTAATTCTCTTAGCCTTACCAAGGTAGTGAGGGAGGTGAGAGCCTCCTCTTTCCTCACTATTCCAATGAGGACACTGTTCTGACCTCGGGATGTTGAAAGCCACAGCTTCTTAAATGACAGGTAGCACTCTGGGGCTCCTTGACCAGCCAGCCTGGCTTTTTTTGGTGAGTTCCAAGCTTGAGGTGCTCTGTCTCAAGCAAGGTGGAGCAATTCTCAGGAGCAATGCCCAAGACAGATTCCTAGCCAACATACGAATGCAGTACACATGCACCAACACACAAACACACACACACATACACACACACACACACAGCTTTGTGAAGCCATTTGGATTTATATCTCAACAAAACAGAGAGGGGAACTCCTCTGGGGTGTGTAGACCCGATCCCTGAAGGTTTCCTATCCCCAGGAGGCCGAGCTCTTCACTGTTTCCTGACCATAAACTCCAGGTGCCTCCCTCTTTGACCTGACCCTTTCTTTAGCTGCTTCCAGGGCATATGCCAGAGCTCTGCACTGCCCAGCATTTCCAGGTAGGCCTGTGTGCTTCCCTTGGGCCATCTGTCAGGCCTGAAGTCCTGGGCCTTAGGTCTCAGAGCCCCTAAAACATCTAAACCTTGCTTCTTTCTCAGTTCTCCCAGGGACTCCACCTTCCTGAGTAAATACGGTTTCAAGCTTTTCCTGGCTTAAGCTGCGTCTCCCTCTTCCTCACGCCCATTTCTCCCACCTCTAAGCCCTGGATGAAAAGTCTGTCAGCAGGCAAATTTGCCGAACCTCCGAGCTGCGCAAATGATACATTTGCTTCCTATGGTTCTCAAGCGAATTTCTCCTTCCTCCCTCTCACAGCCAGACTAAATGAGAGCTCCATCCGCCAAAAGCCTCCGGAAAACCAGCCTGCCTCCTCCAAATGAGAAAGTAGCCCTGCCCTTTCAACTCCCAGTAATTGTAACAAGACTGTGGCAGATGCCAGTTTTCAGACACAATGTTGCCAAATTCACAGCACACAACGTGAGTACCTTCCAAATGCCTAATCCTAATGCAGACCGAGGCGGTGTTGCTGGGGCTGCTTTTAAAAACCAGGCTGATGAGGCCTCAAATTAAGTTATGTTGTACGCACACATGTGAAAGAAAGGGACATCAAAGAAAGGATCCATTTGGATGGCAAACAGAAGTAAATGCTGGCCACAGACATTCAAGACGGCTGGCTTGTTTTCGAGTCTGATGTTTGCTTCTTAAGTGGGGACAGTTGGTGACTTTAAGGGCTGGATATGGCTTCTAACTCTGTTGGGAGTCTACTTCTGAAGGCTTATTTTAAAACGAATATTGTTTTATTTTTAACTGTGCCTGTGCACATGAGTACAGATGCCTGAGGAGGCCACATAGGGCGGTGGGTCCCTGTAGCCGGAGGTAACAGGTCGTTAGAAACCACCCCACTGAATGTGGAGCGTCAACGTGGGACTGTCTGCAAGAGCAAGTGCTTGTGAGGGCTGAGTCATCAGCCTGCTGCACTTAGAGATAGGTGCCCTGCCATCATCCGAGCTGCTTCCTCCTGCAGCAGATGGCAACACACACAGATTCTCAGACATTATGCAGAGAGAGACCTTGGTGCACTCAGCCCTAAATAGGACCTCTCCAGCAAAGTCCTCCCCTTGGGGCTCAGGGAACCCCGCAGAAGAGGAGGCAGACAGCCAGTAAAAGCCAGGGAGGAAGGAGGACACCAAGAAATTCCTTTTAGAGATGCTTGGAAGGAAACGCACTTTCATTACATTGTAGCAATCAGTAAAGAATTGTTAGAGAAAGAGCGAGACCTGGATCTTGCTTACACGGAAAAATAGCATTTGTAACTAATGCGTCATTTGTCCTTTTAGGGACTGAAATGTTTTGAGTTAGCCTCTTATGTAATTTTGACACTGTCTCTTATGGTCTTTTTATAGTCTATTTCTATCTTTAAAAAGACAGACTAGACTCTGTATTGATAATACTTCACTAAAAGGGTTTAGTCATCCATGATGAAGCAACAGCCACCACAGGACTTGCGACGGGTTGACTCTGGGCATGCCCTTGTCCCCTCTTGGGTTCGGTTTCCTCCTTGGTAGTCAGAACGATGACAGCTTTTGCTTCCTGGGGATGCTGCAGAGACAGTGTAACTTATGGTGCCCCTTACAACAGGGCTGGGCTGGAGCCGGAAGAACAGGAGCTGCTACCCCGGGGATTTCTGAGAAAGGGCAAGGACTGACTCATCAGGGCCAATATGAGAATCTGAAAAGGTCTCCGTGCTCTATACCAATTTTCCTAGGAGAAAAGCAGGTGACAGGATGCCTCCTGCTATGCCTGCTCTAAACCCTAAGTAAATACCAGGCTGATTCTCATGGGAAGCAAGGGCATTTTGTTATGGGCATGAGCACATTTTATCAGTCTTAAGACAGTAAACAGCAGATGAAAGGACACCATTGCCCACAGTTCTTGAGCTGTGCAGGGTGAGAAAATCGCCGTGAAGAAATGGATAAGCTGCTGTTGCTGCCAGGGAAGAGCCCAGGGCTTTCCAGATGCCTGGGTTCTAAGTCCAATTCTGCCAAGCCTTTGACTGTTTGTGGTGGTGTAGCAACACACCCCAGACAGGGTTATTTAGAGATGACAGAAATACATTGCTTACAATTGTAAAGACTCCAAGATGGTTTTGTGAGGTGCCTGGCATGACAGAAGGGGAGAAGGGACTTCCCAAACCTCTTTACACAAGCCCTATTTCCATTTGTGAAGATTAAATCCTCAAGACTTAATCTCTTCCCAAAGCCTCCAACTCTTAGCACAACTGCACTGGGGCCTTAACAAGTGAATGTTAAACCAAGTAGCTCAAATCTGTAATCCTGCTGCCCCAGCAGGCCTGAGGTCACTTTAAGTTTAGGCTTAGTCTGGTCTACACAGTGGATTCCAGACTACACCTCAATAGCAGCAGAAGCAGCAACAACAACAGCAGCGACAACAGCAGCAACAACAACAACAGCAGCAGCAACAAAAGAATGGGTCATTTATTCAGACTATAAAGTCTCTATGGCCTGTGGGTATCTTTTCCCCTAACGTGTGATGTTTCTGACTTGAACCCCATGATTTCTTGAGTTCTTGGTGCCCGCTGACCAGCAGCTCTCAGGCTGTAGTTTCCCCGCTTTGGAGTTAATAAAAGCTTCAGATGGTAGCATGGGACCCATCTAGGAACACCTATCATGCAGAGAGGCTCAAGGCAAACTAGGATTTCCTCTTAAGTATTCACATCCATGGGAAAGCCTCCTAACTTGACCTCTGGAGTGACACCGCAGGCCAGTCACCAGCTTGCACATTTTTGGTATGTGTCATTCACTGGGTCTGCCCCATCAAGCTGATGGGTGCTGAGGTTAATCGGGGATGAGGAGAGACACTTGATAAAGTAACAACACTTTCTAAAGCTTCTCATAATTCCCTAATGGCTAACAAAAGTTAGCATTGACTGGAACAATGGATCATCTTTTAGGAGGCATTCTGTCCATATTTAGTTCCAAACGGCAGATCTTTGCATCTATGTTGCAAGAGGGCCCGCTGCCCCTCAGAGGCAGCACATGCTACCGTGACTCTGTGATCTGAGTTTCTCCCAATATCAGAGCTTGCATTCGCTCCACCCGAAAGCTATGTCCACTCTGCTCCAGAAAGAAGAGCTTTAGAACTGAGTACTGCTCTCGGCTCGTCCTTAGAGGCTGAAGCTGCCTTTTTGCAGTTATAAGATGGGTCAGCCATTGAACAGAGAGCCTGGTCTGATTGATTACTTGTTAAGATACAGACAATATTTTCAAGTATACGTAGAATATGAGCGTGGTAGCAAACCAGGAGAATCGACTCAGAGAATGCAGTTGTCCCAGAATTCACTCTTCTCACCGGCGCTCGCAGCAGCTGCGCAAAGTGATGGCCTTGCTTCCTGCAAAAAAAAACAAGCAGTCTTCTTCTTTGAATCTTTCTTAGGCTTACTCTCTGCACAAAGGGTAGAGTTTAAAGAAAGGAGGCTTTGGTTGTCTGTCATTTCTTTCAAGCAAAGGCCAACATGACAGTCACAGTGGCATCCTACAATTCTGGCGAAGGGTGAATGGAAATCTTGGTATAGAAAAAACTGAGTTTAGCCATCAGTGGCTCAAGGACCAGCTCTGCCCAGGCCCAGCGCTGGCCCACAGCTCTTACACTCATGTTGGCTGCCTCCTCCAGGAGAGCAGCCTTGTTATAATAGTTTGGTGCTAAGGGACACCACACATCTTAGCTAGCTGAGGATGGAGGGGCTCTGAGGCCTGCCTCTCTTTCCTTCCCTCTGTTCTTGGTCTGGATCAGTCTGAAGGTCATCTCAGATTTCCGGATCATAGTACAAAAAGAACAGAGGGGCATGTGGACAGTGGTAGAGATACAGGCAGTGGATTTAGGGCTTCCGAGGGGAGTCATGGACCAGAGAGAGAGGTTTGATTCTCTGGGTCCTAGTCAGGATCCTTATGGATCCTTTATACAGCGCCTGCCTACCTTTTCCAATGTCTGTATATTGCTTTTGCATTTCGGGGAGAGCTTTTTCTACACATAGTCTGTCTCTTACATATAGCCTTGGAGGGCGAAGGGAGTCTTTCTTTCAACTGGCTTCTTTCATACGTTAATCTCAATCTCCTCTCTCTCTCTCTCTCTCTCTCTCTCTCTCTCTCTCTCTCTCTCTCGCAAGTTGTTGTTTCAAACAGTCTCATTATGTAGTCCAGATACTCCTCAAACCTGTGATCCTCCTGCCTCAACCTCCCCAGAACTGTGACAGATCACAGGCATGCCACACCCAGCCCTCCTTTCCTTTCATAAGCCAGAACATCCCATGTTTTTTAGTTTTCCACACCACTATGACAAATGGTCACGATATAATAGTGATTCAGAACAACACACATTTATTCTTAGTTTGGGGCACACAAGTCCAAATGGTCCTGAGGGAACCAACATCGAGATGTCAGCAGTCATGAGCCTGCCACAGGCTTCCTGGTTCCCCCCCCCCCCCCGCTTCCCATCCCTGGCTTGAGGTCTTCTGGCATTAGCTTCATGCCAACCTCTGCTTCTGTGGTTACAATTCTTTCAAGAAACTGTGATATAGAGGATCACTTCCCCACCTCAAGGTATTTAACCATACCTGCCAAACACTGTCATTACAAACGATTACATATTAGCAGGTCCCTGGACATCAGGCTGAGGACATCCTTGAGAGACCATTGTTCTGCTTCCCACAGAATCCAGCTCCCTGAGCACCAGATGGGGCAGGATGAGGGCAGTAACTATTAAAGGGGTGACTGAATGAACTCAGTGTCCAGAGCATTATCAGGACTTGGAGCAAGACCATCATTTTTGCTTCTTTCTTGACAGCCTATAGTTCATCATGAGTCTTATCAAAACATAAGCTGCATCACCATGCTGGGTGTGTGTACCGAGGTACAAACTCTGATTCCAAAAATCCCATGTTGAAGTTGGCCCCTGCTCCTCATGGTTCAGGTGAGCGTCTGAGCCTTTGAGGAAGTGGCTGGTGCTTCCACGGAGATAGAGAAATCCCAAGAGTGCTTTTAAACACAAGTGAACTGAGTGTGCACCGGGCAACAGAGTGTACTCAGGCCCCACCCGTATTTATCATTGTCTGTGTTCACTCCTTGCCCTACAGTAAATAAAACCAGGAATTTCCCGAAGTGGACACCATTGTTGGATTTCCTTCCATAAAATAAATGGCAGCTGAGGCCACCAAAACAGGAGCTATAAAGATGTCCCCAGCCTTCAGGACAATAAACTCCATTAAGGGAAATACTTGCCTTTGAGGGCCTAAGGCTGGATGGGAATTGTAAAAGGAAGGCAGGTCTGGGAGACAGTGGGTTGAGAGCTCTCGCTAGGCCTTTCTCCGCCTTGTGTTCCAATATATGAACACAGTGTGTTGTCCATCCATGTATTTGCCCATGAGCCTTTGGGTTATTTAAGACAATTCAACATGCTTTCAAAATGGAAACTCTCTACAAACTAATTAGGCATAGAAGAAGGTATTTGTTCTTCCCCAGGTGAGGACTAGACCGTGTCTGCTTTTGACAACGCTGGAGGTCAGAGAAAGTCACAGTATGACAGAGTGCAATATGATATCATTGTTGCAGTCTTTAGACAATTATTAATTTTATGAGAGTTTCATAAGTGCATTTTGATTGTATTCAAACCTTCACGCCTCCTCCTACCTTCTTCCTGATTCTCCTCACCACGTCTGCACCTCTCCTTTTAATCTTTAATCTGCTTGTCTTATTCTTTAATCCTAAGGGATTAATAAATTAACCTTATTTGCTGGACAGGCTTAGCTAGCATTGAACATTTGCCAGAAGATAAGGAAAAATAAATAACTTTGTTAGGTACATAAACACCCGAAAAGCATCCTTTGGGTTTTTTTTTAATAAAATTTTACTTTATATTGAACTTAAATGTCTATTATTTTGTATGTTTAAGTTCTACATCTTAGTTTCTTTTCCCGTTGGTATGATAAAATGCCCTGATAAAACCAATGTAGGGAAGAAGGTATTTATACTAACTCAGCATCACAGGCCACTGCCCTATTGTTTTGGAGAACTCACAGAGGTAGAAGAAGGTTGACACGACTTGTCATACCACATCAGAGACACATAAGTTACTGCATGAGTGCTGGTGTTCAGCTAGCTGCGGGGAATGGTGCCGCCCACAGTGGGATCCTCTGACATCCCACCTCAGTTAACATAATAAACCCTACAGGCATTCCCACAGACAGTCATGACCTAGGCAATTCCTCAGGGAGACCTTCCCCCCACTCCCCACGGGTAATTCTATACCTTGACAATTCACCACCACAGCACTAAAATCTATTTGATATACACCGACACTGTGACCAAATCACCACAGCCAAGCTAATGAACACGATCACTATTTTTTTATTTTGGTGGTGGGAAGGAACACTTAGAATCTATTTTCTTGCAAATTTCAAGTGGATGGTGCAGTAATATGTTATCCATTAGGTTTCCAGAACCAACTCACTTATCATTAGTGGGATTTTGCAGCCCTGGGCAACTCTCTATCATCTCTTCTCTAGAGCACGATACCTACCATTCTGCTCATGTATCAGTGTGTTTGATGGTGACTCCTCCTCTCCTTGGGTCTAAAAATCGAATCCAGGGCTTAGCACACTAGGCAAGCTTGGCTTTGGTTATTCTGGCTACCACATAAATAAGGCCACACAGTCTTTGTTTTTCTGCATCTGGCATATTTCACTTTGCCAGCGTTTCCTTCTTTTGGAAAGTCAAATACCATTTCCTCGTACAAACACATAGCATTTTAAATGCATGTGTTTGCCAATGGACATTTAGGTACTATAAAAAAAAAATTCCAACATCTTTTCAAGAGAAAAACGCTCAACAAATTTGGTATAGAAGGAATGTATTCCAATGTGATAAATGACTTTCATGATATTTACAGCTAACATTATGTTGAATAATGAAAGACAATTATTTTCTAAAAGCAATTCTATTCAGCACATATGGAGAATCCTAGCCAGAGCAAGTAGGCATGAGAAAGAAATAAAAAGCATCCAAATTGGAAAGAAGCAAACATTTCTCTGCAGATGGTAGAAAACACCAAGACAAAACACCAAAAATGCTAGAAGTAATACATGAATTCAACTTAATAAAGCTGCAAGCTTTCTCTGGGCTGGAAATAGAATTCAGATCTTACACAAAAATCAAAAGCATCTAACACAAGAAATGGGCACTCACAACTGTGTTAAAGTAGTAACCGTATTGGTACTAAGATATCTCTAAAATTTTTGGGTGATGCTTGGTTTTTTGAGACAGGGTTTCATTATATGCCCTAGGCTGGTCTAATATGCTCTAAGTGGTGCAGACTGGCCTTGAACTCACTGAAATCTTCTTGCTTCAGCTGCAGCAATACCACACCCAGCACTGGGAATTGTGTTAGACTTTGGGGAAACATTTCAAAACACATTTTTTTCCCCTTTGAGATGAGGGTCTTCCTCTGCAGCCCTGGCCTGCCAGGAATTGACAAGGTAGACCTTGAACTCAGGTGGCCTTGAACTCAGAGATCCACCTGCCTCATAGCAAATATATTTTTAAAGGTTCTTAAAGGCTCAGTTAAAAAGGTAGTCTGCCCTGTCCTTCATCCCACAGTCCAGTGGGTCAGACTCCATTCTAGCTCGCTGCTTCCGGAAACAGAGGGTATCGTTCCCAACTCTCCATGGAAGGGAAACCGCTATTTCTCTTCTGGTCCTCGGCTACCAGTTGTGAAGGCTAGCTCATTGGCAAGCGTGGCCAAGGGATGGGTACTCTCTTCTGTCCAGCCCTCACTGGGGAAAGGGAAGCCTACTTCAGAAAGAGGGCATTTGGGAAATGGGATGCAGTTCTCAAGGAAACAGTTTCATGCCAGGAGAGGTGAGAGTATAACTGAACTGTGGTGCACACAGGTAAGAGGAGAGCCAGGCAGTAGTGAAATGAGCCGGAGCCATGAACAACCTTGGAGGGAGATCGAATGAATGCTACCATGTTCAGAAAGCCAATTCAAAAAGGCTCCGGACTGTGTAATTCTGTTTAGCATTCTGGAAAAAGCGAAACAAGCAAACAAACAAAAACCTGGACACACCGTAAAGATCTGTGCTCAGTCACAGGGATTAGCGGACGGAAGGGTGACTAAGTGTGGCACAGTGACTTTAGGGGAGTGAAATTCTGTGTAACCGTAACAGAAGACAGGACACTATTGAAGCCCTTAAATGTGCAGCACCAAGAGTGTACCCTAAACTGTGAACCTGCTGTGTGACGTCCCGTGGGTTGATTACAATCCATGAAGCATGATACTAGGGTGTGTGTGTGTGTGCGGTGGCATGCACGTGTGTCATGAGAAGCATGTGGAAATGTTGCCAATTTTATTCCATATAAAATGTCTAGACTTCTGTAGATGTGTATGGGATGAGAAGGCTGGTGGTCTGGGCCTCTTGGGGGACTAGCTCTTTACTTGGAACAGAGGGTGAGAATCCCATCTTCGTAGCCACACCTGGTGTGGAACATCCAATATCCGAGTCACGGAGGGGAGGAGTGGGTCATGGCTGTAAGGTTCCAGTCACTCAGGGATCAACTTCTGGTATGTTTTCTTGGATCAGCTTAGGTTCTATCTGTTGTGTTTCCTTGGAACAATTTCTAAAGACTTTAAGTGGTTGTTTAAAAATAATTCCCAGCAGCCATGGTTGTTCTCTCAAGCCCAGGCGCCTCTGAGGTCCACCCATTTTCCTTCCAACATCACTGCTCCTTTCTAGAAAAGGTTCTGCGTGACTCTCTGCTTCACAACTTCAGGCTGCTGTGAACAGATCAGGAAGGGCTGGAAAGACGGAAAGACGGCTCAGCAGGCACACGCATGGGGAATTCCTATCAGAAGTGCCAAAATGATCAACCTTAAACATATGACTAACTAAGGTCATAAAGACCCAGCAAACACGTTCATCCAACAACAAACTGATGGGGATGCTTCTGATACAGGGGAAGCACATGGATTAGAGCCAAGAATAGTCTCCTGGTAGGTTTGTTAAACAGTTGGTTGTACTTCCCAGAAGTTTCTATAACAGCCTGTTAGTAACAGGATAGATGCTTATCTTTCTAGGGCAAACCTCACAGTAGCTGAATCTCAGTTCCTATATTCATACTCATTGGAGTAGACGCTGACACGGACATTTACTGATTTCCTTAAGTAATTTCAGAAATGCATGTTCACATCCAACCCTAGCTACAGCGAAAGCATCAGAGAGTGTCTGAAAGCTGGTAATACTGAGATGCAAGAGCATCAAAGGCTCTCGGCCATGAGGACATCACTCAGCTCTTCCTCAGGGTCAGATAGAAGCAGTTGCTTCTTCCTCCTTGAATTTCTGCAGGGCTGATGTGGGCATGTCACTTAAAGACAGGAGGACATGGCAACCAGCCCCCTGGCAGTACTTGGGATTCCGAGGCCCTGTCAGCTTCCTGAACATGACGGAGCCATTGTGTTTCCATTTCCAGGATGAGGAGATAAACTACACTCTAAATATTTATTCTTCTTATCTTGTGTATTCTAATAAGGGATTTGGTTGAGATGACGTTTCAGATGAAACGTTAAATATAGAACAATTTCAATTTACACAGGGAGAAATTATTCAATGGATGACTCTTTTCAAATTCAGATCATAAACACTAGGGAAATGGGTGCCTCTCACGTGTTGGCGGGGTTAGCTCGGCCTTCCTCAGGGACCCTCTCTGCTTTTGGCAGCGCAGGAGATTCTTCTATAATGGGAGTAACCACACACACACCCAACAGCAATGCTATCTGCTTGCTACTCTCAAGACTGAAGTGAAAGTTACTCAGAACCCTCACAATAGAAATAGAAGCATGCTTTCAGAGTCATGCTTTGTTTCTGTGATGCTGGGATTGAACCTAGGGCTTGCACACACTAGGCGAGCACACCTGCACGCACTAGGTGAGCACATTACTGCCAAGCTCCAGCTAAAGCCCTCAAAGTGCTCTGATGAACAGAGAAGTGATGCTCCCTGGTTTGACTTTTCTCTCCTTTTAGTATTTTTTTAAAAACTGATTTGAAAATGGGCATGAAGCAACCCCTTTGTTTATTCTAAGGAGCATCTTCTCTCTTGGAAAGTACTCAGCTGGCCTCTGCGTGTTACTGGCTGCTACTGCTGTTTCACATAGGCAAGGGCAGATTTCAGAGGAGCCTGGAAGTACTGTTAGTTGCCTGTTACTCTGGGAGTCTGGCTAACTCTTCCCCTTAACCACTGACCACTTTACTCTGCAACAAGCACTTGCCTCGTGTTTCTCACATCTTACCTCCATGACATTTGGTTTTTTTGTAGGGGTGCAGGTGGACCCTGTGACCGTGAGAAACGGCACCTCCCATTTCACTCTGTGCTGAAAGCCACACAAACACTCAGGGCTTGAAGGCCAGTTCCTCTGCACATACTCAGTACTTTGCTGTGCCTGCATACTTTTTTGGTTTTCCTTGCTTTGGACTGTTCTGATACGCATGATCACAGCTTCTGTGGTATAAACGACAGCAGTCTCTAAGAACACAGTCCAAATTTCAGTTGCAAACTTCACTGTTCCTTTGTCCACTGTCCAGTCTGTAACGTGTCCCATGGCCAGACAATAGTGATGTCATTTCGTTTGCTACCTTTGACTCATTTCACTCCTAGACAACAGAGTGTAGCTGTGTTGCTTATTTTCTAATGACAATGTCCCATGAAGCTAACAAAAATGGTGAGTCTGGAGAGAGGTGCTCACGCAACATCAAGCACACTGCATAGAAATGCTCTGGTAAGGGAGGGTCACAGGACAATCGTAGTCCCCATTGATTATGGAGGTTCTTTGTAGTTCAGATTGCCTGGACATTTGTGTACTATTTAAGCAGGGTTTCACTTATAGTAAAAAAATATTAAAAAAAAAATCCCAATGCAGGGTTCCTTCCCGCCTTAGACCATTTATACTCACAGATGAAAGACACACTCACACACACTCACACACACACACACACACACTCATATTTTTAAATATGCCTTAAGCAGAACAATAGCAAGGCAACTGCCCACCCTCCATGCTGTTAGAATCTACTTTCCCATCGATAACCCAAGTTGTTACTTACTATGCTTCATCTAGGCTGCTCTTAGCTCCAACCAGGCAACCCTCTAGGCCATGTTCTCTTGGCCCAGAGGTCATGGCGACTCTTCTAGCTTCTCTACCCCATGGCTGCTCTCCCTCTCTCTTCTTTGTGGCCTCCAGCCCAGGAAACCTAAACCCTGCCTATAACTCTTCTCCCCAGTTATTGGCTGTTGGCATCTTTACTTACCAATCAGAATTAACTAGGGGTAGGTTCCCAGAAACTAAGTGCAGACTCCAGATCTTGGAGGCCACCACTCAACATGTACAATAAATAGTAAAAGACAAAACCTCAACAATTATTTACCCAAGGCTGGCCTTAATCTTGTGGTTCTTGTGCCTTGGTCTCCCAGCATCATAGAGTTTTGGTGTATGCTATGACTTCTGGCTTGCACAATTTTATAGTCTTGCATAACTGCAAAGGAAAGTCTGTTTAAGAATGTGCATATGTGCATGCATACTTAATTGTAAAAAGTAAATCTGGGATACTTATATGTATTCTGAAACATGTTGTTTGAAGATGTAAGTACAAGCACACATAGTTATTGTATCAACCATAACTGTTTTAGTCTTCTGAATGGATGAGCTGTTGCTTACTTAATATTTCACTACTGGTAAATATTTAGGCCGTTAATATTTGTTGGGTTTTTTGTTTTTGTTTTTTATGTGCTAATATCGTTTTGTGTATGTACACAAACATTCTACTGAATCAGTTTCCGCAAGTGAACTACTGTATCATTCTGGCTGAGACAGAAGGATCATTGAGTTCTAGGTCAGAACTAGAGATGTGCCTCAAAAAGAAAAGAACCCAGTTTTGTCTGTGATCTGCACTACAATGAGATGACATCCTAGGACTGCAGGTCAAGACTTCAGTGCTGATAGAACAGGGTTGGACAGCTTGAGGATCTACTGGTTCTTTGCACTTGGCTAGTACCTGATGAGACCTCTGGATGCATGACCCTAGCACTTCCCCTCAGATTTGGGTGGAAATGGACACTGAGTGTTTAAATGGAGTCATTGTGCCTGGGTATCCTGGTGTACCTGGTTAAAGTGATGAGTCTTTTTGTTATAAATAGGTTACAAAGCAGCTGAGTGAATGTGCACATCTTGATTCCAGAGGGAGCATCATTTCATTTCTGCAAATCCCTAGCCATTGCATGCTGATGTCCCCTGCTAACTTTTCAACTGGTATACTTTTATTACGAAGTTCCACATTTTACGTGATATTAATTTTACGCCTCTCTCATGTTTTGAGTTTTCACTTCTTTGATGTGGTGGCTGGAATGAGAATGTCCCCCGTAGCCCCGGATACTTGAGCACTTGGTCTCCAGCTGGTGGTGCCCTTTGAACAGGTTGTATAACCTTTGGGAGGTGGAATCTTGCTAGAGGAAATGTGTCACTGCCAGAAGACTTTGGGTGCTGATGGTCTTGCCTTACTTCCTGTTTGCTCTTCTGCCTTCGGTTTGCAAATGAGTGTGAGCTCTCAACTTTGGCTACCATGTATCCCTCCTAGCTTCAATGGACTCTTATTCCCTTGGAACCAAAATCACAAATAGACTTCCTTCTGCTAGCTGCCTTGGTAAGATGTTTACCAATGTCCCAGAAAGTGGCTAGTACTTGGCTTTCCCTCCATACAGATGCTTGCAGTTTGTATATGGTCATATGCATCAATCTTTCCAGTTATTGCTTTGGGTCTAGGTAATTTTCAGGACTTCCATTCTCCATCCTAACAGTATTCTTCATCTTCTGCCCTTTGGGGAGTCTCTTTAAATCATTAATTCCTGTCAAATACTTAAACACTGCTGAGGTAGAGCTTACCCCCAAGTTTCCCAGTATCATTTTGTGACTACAGTCCTCTTTCTCAGTTTAGTGTATAAAAACCTGCAATTAAAACTCAATGACTTGATTATTAACTATGTGCTTACAGTGGCTGGAAACATAGCTCAGCAGATAATAAAAGCACTGGCTGATCTTCAAGAGGTCCTGAGTTCAATTCCCAGCAACCACAGGGAGGTTCACAACCATCTGTAACTGGGTCTGATGCACTCTTCTGGTGTGTCTGAAGACACCTACAGTGAATTCATACACATTAAATAAATAATCTTAAAAAAATATTCCTACTTAAGGGAATAGACTCTTGGACCTGGGTAGAGACCTAACATTCCAGGTGGGCTGGTTCAATCACTCTGACTTCCAGGCCCAGGAAGGTGGCTTACCTCAAGCAATGCTAAAGAGAAGGGTGGAATCATTAGGTCTTTAATGAGATGCTACACTTCTTCCTTCCCAGAATCCCTGCCCCTATTGCAGCAGCTTATGAGCCATAGCCAGACAAAGGTCAAAAGCCTGCGTCTGCATGCTACTCTGAATTACCCAGGGACGGGTTTTCCTTTTCTTCTTTGGTCTAGGGATGCTTTTCTTAACACTTTCCTCAACATCTTGGGCTTCCTTGCTTTCTCTAAAGCTCCTTCCCCTCCATGTTCATGCCTTCCATACGCATCAGTGGCTTTTTCTTTCTGTTCTCCTCCTCCTCCTCCTCCTCCTCCTCCTCCTCCTCCTCCTCCTCCTCCTCCTCCTCCTCCCTCCAGGCAGCTGCTGGGGTTCACAGCCTGCCTGCCCTGAGGTTTCTCTTTAGACTCCAATAAAATTGTCCTTATGCTTCCGTTTGAATCCATTCTTAAATTCCCAGATTAATGAGACTAAGAACTCCAAGAGAGGATCCTAATTTCCTGTCATCCACACAAGCTCAGTTGTTATGTGTTGCCGACCCAAACCCCAAGCTAAATCCACTAAGCCATGTCTCCAGGCCCGGCATACAGGTTTCCCAGTAGTAAAATTAGTGATATGCTTAAAACACAGAGCACATTCAGGACAGAAACACAACTCTGGAGAGAAAAATATTTAATCTGTTTTGTGAAAAACAAGTACAAAGCTTTGGAAGAGCTCTAGTTTGCAGTACAGTAGAGACACACTCGTGCTTCCCAGATCCTCAGCTCCAGCCTCCTGGGCTAGTGAAGCTGTCAGGCTCTTAGCCAATAATGCACTTGAAGAAGCCGCTGAAGAGTTTGATCTAGAAATAAGTGTAAAAATACATTGCATAAAAATATATTAATCCATCTACAAACAGTTTGACATGCATAGCAAGGAAATTCTTTCAGGACTAAAATATGTCTAGAATTACCAGTGTCTGAACTTGTACATTAGATTTTCACTGCATTGCTTAGGCACAATGTCATCACGGAGGACCACCTCTAGGGCCACAAGCTAAGTGACATCATTTATCCACACCAGATGGGAAGAGTCTCTAATGTGATCGTTTATGAAGCATACCGTGAAGGAGTGACAGACTGACGGAGGTCTTAACTCCATAGCAGGCATAAAGTAACTAATGGCAGTAACGGTGTTTCCTACAAAGGGACCTAAAGCTATGCCATCAGCCCGTGTACATACAGCGAGGAAGCCTTACTTCAAAGAGAAGCCAATCTGAAGTCACACAGGGTCCTGTTCCCTGCTATAGAAAACTGAGAAGTTACAAGAAATTTTAGGAAAATACTCAGTGCAACACATCCCCATTTGAGTACCTCAATGGCTATGCTAGGAACTTATGCATTTTCACCCCCGCTGATATAATTTATTGTTTTATCTTATTTATCTCAACATATTTTCTCATGAAACTAGGTACCAAATAATAGAAATTCTCTTTACATTGTCTGTGTCTCAGAGGGTGGGTCTTCAACTCCCTTTTGTTTTATTTCAAGTGGAAATCTGAAACTCAGCAACGTATGGAGGACCATACTTACAGCTTCAGATTTCACTTTAAATGAGCAGTACTGCTCGTGTCCAGTTCTGAGCCAGGCCAGACACAGAATACGCCTGGTACAGTGTGTAGGTCAGTGCTCATTTTTAACCCACGGCTGAGGTGGGCACGGTGGAGGTGTATTGGAAAGTACTTGTGGTTCTTTCCTTTGGGTCAGGAGGCTGTGAAGAGGGTCAGGAGGCTGTGAAGAACAGTGTTCACAGGCACACGGGAGGGACGTACAAGGGGAGGAAAGGACACACCAGACAATGAGTAACTACACTTAGCCACACATTCCACAGGCATCTAGGGTTTTAGCTTTCCAACTCTAACCCCTGACAATGATTAAACCAAAGCACCACACTATGGCAAAAGTTATTCTAGTAAAGCCTGCAGGCAGGGCTGTGTCCTATTCTGGCCCAGTCTGTGTGCCCATAGCGGCCACCCAAGAGCTGTGACACCAGCCCACAGAAGTCGGCACAAGCAGGAGACAAGGTTGATTAGTCACAGAATGCCACATGGCTTGATTACCAAGTCTCTAACTTTTATGACCTGTCTATTACCCTACTGCAAAGAAACTGGAGAGAAGAAAACTTTATTAAGCCAGGGTAAAACAGTGACTCGGGTGAGTGCTAATTCTTCACATCAGCTTTGAAACACAGGTGGAAAAAGCAATCTTCGTGATTAGCACTGAGATCTGCCTCAAGGTATATGACCTCTGTCACTTGGTCAAGATCAGATGGCATTTCTGACACACGCAGTGTGCTCCTCACTGAACCCCAGTACTGCTTCACGATCTCGCTATTTCACAACGAACAGATGCAGAACTGGGATGCTTCTAAAAACCACCACTGGCATCCATACGGCACTCTCTCTCTCTCACACTGCCACGCTGATTTCGGGAACAATTCCTGAGTCACTGGGGTGCATGCGCACCAGATCACTAAGGCTGCAGGAAGGCAGAGGGCCTTACTCTTCCACACCTCACCTTGCTTCACAAAACACATTGTGTCAGATATGGGCAGACTTCTCAAGGCCTGCACCAGCCATGATCTTATGACGGGCTGCTCGGACAGTCCTGTTGAACTAACTGGGATGTCTACACATATTCCTGCCCAGAAAAAACAGGATAGTTACTGAAATTAAGGGCCCAGAAAATTCTCTGGGAACCAATGATTATCTATATATACCGTTCCAAGGCCCAGATGATAAGAATCTATGAGAAGTGGGCTTTAATGAATCTAAATGAATTTCATAAACAATCATTCCCAGGGTTCCTGGAGTCCTCTAGATTGATGTTACTCCATAAAGGTATGAAATATGTGAACTCAAAAGTCTGAGAGGCAATGGAGCAGGCAGTGGTGCAGACGACTGTCCAGGCTCTGCCACTTCCTCAGTGCATGGTCTTGATTGCTGAGGTAACTGCTCAAGGCCTGGCTTCAAGGAGAAAGGACCATCCTCCATCCTAAGGCTGTTGTGAGGATTGCATGTGGTCAGCACCCACAAAGTACTTGGAAAGAACCAGCCAGTGGCAAGAACTCAAAGAATGTAAGCATCCTTCCACCATCGCCCTGCAGGCCTGGGGTGGGTCCCCACCTTCCCCTCGTCCTGGAGGCCGGGGTGGGTACCACTTTCCATTCTGTAGGAGAGCCTCAGTCAAGCTCTGCTGCTCATGGCCACACTTGAGTCAGCAAGGACACCCAGCACCTGCATACTAGGTTCTGTTCTAGGCGCTGCACTATCCGAGGAGCTTCCTGACCTCCAGACAGGCTACCAACATGCCAAAGCAGCTTCCTTTTCTGGAACATGCACACCTACCTAGTCTGTAATATTATTCTCAAGTACTCTGAAGGTTGCAGGGAGCACCACCCCAGGGTGGGAGCACCACCCTAGGGTACGTAGGTTATAATCTGAAGATTCTTACAAGATGTTAAGAGTGTATTGTGTCTCCAGCTAAGTCTGGATCCTCTATGAAAAAAAATGTATTCATTAAAGTTCCAGAAGGACTTTTCAAATAATTCAATATAGTAGAGAGGTGCTTCTTTAGAAACAATATTTTTTATGAAACAGTAATACATTCTACCATAAAGTGTTCTTTTTCTTCTTCAGCCCAGATTGTACTGGGACTACCAACATGTCAAATGGTGGAGAAATATTTTGCTTTAGAAACTGGAATTGTGAAGAAAATGTCAAGCCCATGTCTGTGGCCATAAATTATTGTCATTATTAGTAACTAAACTGATAAGTGGCAGTTCATAAATTACTCCATGCTAAATGCCGGGTGAGCACTTCACTGAAGCCTGGCAGCAAGCCCGGGCTTGGTACAGCAGCCTGGCGTTACAGGGCTGGACTCAGCTAGAGTCTATACTCCTGCCAGTAGACTGTGCTAAACAAGAAAATAGCATAATTATCCCTGTCCTCACCAACCTGAACTTTAAAGGAAACTGGTAAATGAAAGGACTGTAAAGCAGACCGCCATCTTTGGTACTAGACATGGCTTTAGAAAAGCTTACAATTCAGATTATCTTGTACCTCGGAGAAGCTTAGATTACCCTCTACAGTACTGACCACGGAGACCACAGAGGCAGAACTTCAGTGAGAGCGTGAGCTCCAGTGACACGGTCCCTGCATGTGGCTTTATGTCACTGCTCACTACAAAACTTAGCTTTCCATGATTTAATTCCCCCCACCCACCCCCGAGGATTGAACCCAGGGCCTCTGCACATGCCAAAGAAACACCTTCCAAATGAGTTAACACCTCTAATCTCTGGTGACTGGTCTTAAGCACCACCATTCCAAAGGCAAGATCTAAGCTGGAGACTTTTCAATGGCTAGACACAGCCAACCCTGTATGTGGAAAACTATAGTTACATGTTTGCATTGTGTCCCCCAAATGTCCAACACTGCAAACAACAGGTCCAATAACTTCTCTTAGTGTGTGAGCCCCAAGGCAGGCAGGTCACAGAACAACTAAAAAGCTCTCAAAGAAAACACAAGGCACTGCAACTCCAGAAGTGTTACAACTAAATTCTGCAATGTTTCTCCCTGTCAGACTCTGTGTCACTCCTGATCCTAGAAAACCATGTACTCGGCTCACTTGGGGTTTTCTGCGTCCTTCAGCACTAACACTCTAATGTGAGCAGCAGTGTGGAGAGGAGGGACGGGGTGGGGTGGGGGGGTACAGCCCCTGTGCAGCTTCGAGATCCTCTCAGTCCCTCAAGACTCAAGGAATAGCCTACCCAGGCAAAGGGGACCAAGGGATTCCAACTACAGAACCCATGCTTGTGTTCTCAGAGTGAAAAGTAATTACCGCACAAGTTAAACTGTATAAACCCTGTTTTACAGAGTAAAACTGTTTATGTCCTCAAACAGGAAATGACTGAGCCAAAATATTCTCATCCTGTCCAACTGGAAATGCAGAATCCAACCCATCCACAGGGCCGGAACGCTCTCCCCGCCCTCACCACAGACCGTCACACTGGAGCGGCAGAACCTCTGCTCTGGTTGGTTCTAGAGGCAAAGGCTTCTGAGGTAACCACGTGTAACTCTAAACAAGATCCCTTCCCTTTTACGTTCACACTGCTCCTGAGAAAGAGCTTTTGCAAGTTACTAATTGAAGTCATGAAGTTTTTACTTCAGATTTTTTTTTTAACTAACTGAACAATAAAACAAGCAAATGTTATCTATCAAAGAACTACTTCAAAAATCAATCAGTAAATAGGGAAGACTATGCTTAAATGACTGCACTTCAAATCTAGTACTTCTGTGGAGGGAAGGGAGGCAGCGTTTACAGATAGATACTCATTGAATTTATAGGCAGGGCTCAAATAATGCTTCTGAAATCTTATAATCTTAGTAAAAAATATGTTGACTCAGCTTTAGAAAATCAAGGCTCTTAAACAGTTATGATAATAACCTATGATACTTAAAGTAACAGTGAAAACCAAACCTCTCCAAAATCCCTTCCAGTGCTGTTTCTTGGGCTTAAAGAAAACAAATACCAAAACAGTATCAGTAAATCACTGTGTGTGTCAGCCCTAATATTTTAAATGGGAGTATAATAGTATAACTATACCTGTCAATTACATTAAAATATTTTACACTGAGAATAGCAAATTAAAGGTTTACATGTGATTTTTCAAAATATCAGAATTAATGATCATAATTTAAATTCTAAATATGGGAACCAAAATAGTAACAAAAATCTCAAACCCAACAATTCTGTTACTTAACTCTTAAAACTGAAATGTGGATTTCCAAACTAACACAGTGCTGACTGACATCAAGCCCAGCCATTACAATAAACTATCACACACAGTAAAGCAGCAGAGGCTCCGGCCAACCCCAAAAGTCAGCATGTCTCTGGGGATCTCGACATTGCCTGCTAGGAATATGCTCATTAAAAAATAGCTGCATGCCCTTAGAAAGTCTATATACTTTTCTTTTTTATATAAAGTTATAAGGCATTAATAATGGAACATTAAAACAAATAATTTATAATAAAAATAGATTAAAACTCTCTTTTAAAAATATCTCAAGTGAGAAAAATCACAGGCGATAACTATTCCTAGTCTCGCTAAGCTTCTACTGAATGACAACGTTTTGTTCTGGTTTTAAGCAGACCTCAGACACTAACTGGCAGGTGTCCTGATACAAAGGTGCCCAGCTTAGGCCTGTCTACAGTTACTGGAAATTTACACATGGAATGGCTGACTGCCACTGATAAAGGCAGAAGAAGTTGTTTAAACTATCTGGCATGATTAGTTTCGACTACATATATAATATTCTCTGATAGAACATGGACTGTCACCTTGTGTCAATAACAGCCAAGCTTACAGTGCTGTGTTTTAATGATGGTCAATGACTCGGCCAGCACAGCTAAAATGAAGACATTTGTTTAGAATTAAAATATTAATAAGGAGCACAGCTTTATTTTGGTATCAGTTGTTACAACTGAGCGAACGGCAGGATGGACAGGGCCTGTGCTGAGGGCTGGCTGGCTTTCTAGAACACATGTGTGAGCTCTACAGGAGCTGCACAAGCTGGCTGGGTGCTGGCTATCTGCAAAGGCTGCCTAAATACCACTCCCTTCATCATGCACGCACTGCTGTCTGCACTGCAGTAATAAAGAAGCACGACGACAGACACCACAGCCTCCAGTGACAAGCAATCGGTAGGAATCTGCAGGGAGATGGCCGGTTGATTGGAAATATTCTCTATGTCTCCAGATGGGACTTGTTCTTGAAGAAGCCATTCATTGCCTAGAAAACAGGAGAGAATATTATTAAGACTACACAAAAATAAAAGAGGCTGGGGGATGGCAATGGGCAAAGTGCTTGTCACACAAGTGTGTGAGGGACAGAATTCAGTAAATGCTGGGTGCATGTGGCATCCATCTGCAATCCCAGAGCACAGGGGTTGGGACAGGGCATCCCCACAACAACTGTCAAAGTACTTGGAGCAGTGAGCTCAGGGTTACTGAGACATCATTTCTCTGTAGTTTAGGTGGAGAAAGATCAAAGAAGACACATGACATTAACGACATGCATGCACAAACATGTGCATGTACATCTATTCACATGTGGACACATGTACACGCATAATATACACACATATTTTTGAAAAAAATATAAGTAGGAAACTAGAAAATTCTAAATAAAGAGCCTCTGCGTCAGCAAGTGTCCGGGGCAAGCCTGTGAGCGCACACCCTGCTCTGACAGTGACCTGTGAGAGGAGAGCATCCCAGGCGGACCTCTGATCCCATCAGTGCAGCCCCCGCCCCCTGTGACGTCTACTGAAATGAAGCTAAGCATCACAACCGTGGCTTTTTAGGGCACCACACATCCAGCACTAAGAAGGGCTATTGCTGACTAAATCAGCGCAGGACCTGTGAGACAGTAGATCATTTCTCACCAGAGGGAAAATGACCTACAGGGATATGACCTAAAAACTACAGAATGAACTTCAGAGAACACAAATGTCTATGCAACGCTCTGCAGTGATGTCTAAATCCAGGCAAAAACAACAATAAAGTGCTATTCATCAACTCTTTCATTTATGTTTGTCATGTATGTCACATGTATGACTTACGAAGTGGTTCTTTAAAACAGTCACACACTGTAACCACTTTAACTATTTCTAAAACATTAGCCCCAAAGAGAGGTCTTCTGTCCAAGTGCAGACATGGGCTCCGTAATGCTTTTAGAATCTTTGAGTTACTATGACTCCTGCCTAAAAGCTCATTTGCCCTGTATGGTAAAAACAGCCAATATTTTGGACAGAGAGTGACCCTTCATCTTAATTCCTCTGTACTTTTCAGGGCAAGGACTCAGCACTCAATCTGGGTGTTAAGAATGCAGAATTAAAATGGTTGTCAAGCTGGGCAGTGGTGGCGCACGCCTTTAATCCCAGCACTTGGGAGGCAGAGGCAGGCGGATTTCTGAGTTCGAGGCCAGCCTGGTCTACAGAGTGAGTTTCAGGACAGCCAGGGCTACACAGAGAAAACCTGTCTCGAAAATCCAAAAAGAAAAAAAAAAAGGTTGTCAATATCTTATTTAGTATCCATTATACTGGTCTGTAATTACACACAGAGAAATTAAATATGTGGTCTTCAACTAAGGGGCTCCTTTCATATGTATAGACACAAGCAGAATAGCTAAGCTCTTTCTAGGACCTCCTGGAGCCCGGGTTTGCACAGGCTCAGGGTGTCTCTTCAGAACCAGTTCAAACTTAACCAGCAATCCACCTGCAGGGTCTCCTTGGTCTGGACGGCACTCTGACAGCTGCAGACCAACAGCTTCTGTCCTGAGAATGTATGTAGGTAAGCAGGGCTGAAGCCAAGATTGGGTAATGTATAAAAAAAAAAAAAAAAAAAAAAAAGCGTGTGAGAGGGTGTGGGAGAGAAGGAACTGAGGAAACGGAAGATTGAGTGACAGCGTGTGAAAGAGCGTGGGAGACAGGACAGAGGACGCTCATCTGAGACACTAAGTCCTGCTTGGAGAGTTCTCGACCCCAGCACTTCGCTTCAGACTTGCTCCCTTCCCACTGTGGCACAGCAGCTCAGGTCTGACAGCACTGACAGCAGCAAGCACAATCCTGATCCTTCCTGTTCACAGTGAGAGGAGGATTTGGACACACAGGAGCCAAGAAGGAAGAGTTACAGAAAAAGATATTAAATAAGGAAGCTCCACTGTTTCTCCTCATCAGACCTTTAATTTTTTTTTTTTTTTGAGTTTTTCTGGGCAGGCTTTCACTCTGTAACCCAGATGGCTGGGTAAACACTATGTAGCTCAGGCTAGCCTCAAACTTGTGGTCCTCCTAGCTCAGTCTCCTGAGTGCTGGGATCACAGATGAGGCTTTAACTTTCGGTGGCTCTTTTGGGGATGACGTGAAGAAGATGGAATGAGGTGCACATCCAAGCAAGCCTCCTTGCCACAGGCCAGGCTGCTCAGAGCATCTGAGGCTCTCACCACAGGCCACAGCCGTGGAAGGGAAGGGAAGAGGGAACAGTGAACAAGTCACTGTGGATCAGAGCTGGAGTCATGTGTTCTCACACCATTTCCCTCACATCTTGCCCAAACATACAGTAAAATACATAGTGAACAGAAACCACCAGATTGAAGCCAAGCCGTTTACGATTCTGTCTGCAGCACTGTGCTCATACCTTCAGCTCTCAGGAACCAGCAGCTAGGTGCGCCTTCGGTCAGCTTTGCCCCTGATGGAAGCTCCAGCTTGAGCTTGAGCTGCAGAGCCTGGCCAGGATGCACCGTCACAGGGGGGAGGCTAATGCTCGGAGCAGACCTCGGCACCGTGGGCACTGGCTTCTGTTTCTCTCTAGGGAAGGAGCCGTCTACCACAGCACTGTCAGACTTGAAGACTGGGAGCTACAAGAACAGAGCACAGGGTATCAAAGCAGAAGCACTTTTAGGACCAAAAGCTTAGATCTGACAGAAAAAAGAAGTTCTCAATCAGTGACATCAGCTGCCATTTTAGTCTAAAGATTATTTCTCCATGTACAGACAAACAGCCTGCTTCAGCACTCAGACCCCAAGGACACAGGACTAAACTAACTGTCCCGTGGTTTGTAAATGGCAGGAAATCAAAGCAACTCTGAATTTAAGGACAGTGGTTATGATATAGGGTCATAACTTCCACTGCCAAGAGAAATCTATGCAATAGATGACATTTTTTGATGCTATTCTATGGATTTTATTTTAAAATAATTACCTTGCAAACACTACTTAGGAAAAAAAAGCCATCCCCATGCCTCCCCCACCCCATACACACACACACACACACACACACACACGTGCGCACACACACACACACACAAAACCAGGTAGATACATTTAAAGGCAGTGGGCAACAGACTCTCTTTTTGAAAACTGTTTTGAACTTGGCCAAGTTTTCCCCAGTCTGTCTTATTTTCAGAGTTTGGGGAGCTGGGACTTCTGAAGACAATTTGGTACTGGATTCACCACAGGAAGCAGACAGTAGGCAACAATCTAAGGATCACCGAATAAACAACCAGTCCACATGGCACACATGATATGTGTGTATCATGACTTCTACATATTTAAAAACAGACCTGAGGTCTCTTGTTTTTATTAAAGGTTTATCTCATTCTCTCCAAATTCCAGCACTTTCCTCAAGTGCTCAAAACAGATGGAACTTATATTTTAAGACTAACAGGAGATCCTCAAAGCAAGCCTTCTGGTCTAGTTATGCCAGAACACAACAGGGGTACCACTTCCGACTCCCTTTCTCCATTTGCCAAGCACACAGAGAGACAGACAAAACAGAACTGTATCAAGTCTCAGCACCATTCGTAAGCCCGTATCCTCTAAGTTATGTCTTCAGATAACTTACCACAGAAACTGTTCTTGCTTCTAAATCCATTACTTTAATTTGGTGATTATTAGTGTCTGCTACATACAACAGTTGGCCACCCTCACCGATACAGAGGCCTCCGGGCTCATTAAAGGCTGACTCCGCAAAACTAGAACTGGTGTCTTTGGCATCTCCAGTCCCCGCCAGCGTTTTACAGCCTTTTGTTTTTGGATCCACAACTTTAATCTAAAGAAAAAAGAACAGACATTTCCCCTGCAGTCATTTCTGTTTATAGCAGTACCAGGGAATCGAGGACTCCCAACTGCCATTCGTATTCTCAATACGTAAGTCTCAGAACAGTAGCTAGTTCCAGATTTTCCTAAAAATCCCAGTATTCAATTCATTGACATCATCGAAGGAAAGAGATTTCATCAGAAACTTCATTCAGATTATAAAATCCTAGTTATACCGTGTTTTGTTGTAAATTCCCATTGTTTGTTTGCTTGTTTCTGGAACTAAAAATAGCTTTTTCCCATTGTGGAACCCACTTCCAGTTAGGCTGACTTCTTGAGAGCACTGTCTAAGGACTGTGTCTCCTGTTAAACGTAAGGCCTGTTGGCTGTGTCTCAAGTACACTGAGCTTATGGTTTCTCATCAGAGTGCACAGAGCTGTACAGTCAGAATGGAAACAGACAGACAGACATGGTGACTGTGCTGAAGATGGACTGATTTGTTCACTGTCACTATAACTCCAACAGCTCAGACTCTTCATCTGGTAGTCCTAGGTAGCTTTCAACTTTCAACCTGACACAATCTGAAGTTAATAGAAAAGAGAGGACTGCCCAGACCAGACTGCCAGTGGGCATATCTGTGAGGGATTGTCTTGTTAGTTAATCTGGGGAGGCTCGCCCACTGTGGGTAGCACCAATCCCTAGGCAGATGGTCCTAGTGACATAAGAAAGCTAGCTAAGCCTGGGCTATGAGCAAGCCAGCAAGCAGGTCTGTCTTCAATTTTCTGCCCTGCCTTCCCTCAATGAAGGACTTATGCTTGAATTGTGAGCCAAGGAAATCCTTCCTCCCCTTAAGCTGCTTTTGGTCAGTTTTATCACAGTGACAAAATGAAACTCCAACTGTTGGTTCACACTTCCCCCTAACATGTCTCCTTATTTCCTGCCTTCGTTACCTGAGCACCTTTGATGGGTCACAATTCGTACATTTAGGTCACAGACCCTGGAATTAGCTTAGCATTTCCCTCAGTTCAGATATGGTAAGGCTCTAGTAGGAAGAACAGCCCAGAAGAAGCTGTGCAGCACTGAGGCTGCAGCACTCAGGCTGTAGCACTGAGGCTGCAGCACTGGGGCTGTAGCACTGAGGCTGTAGCACTGGGGCTGTAGCACTGAGGCTGTAGCACTGGGGCTGTAGCACTGAGGCTGTAGCACTGAGGTTACAGCACTGGGGCTGCAGCACTGAGGCTGTAGCACTGAGGCTGCAGCACTGGGGCTGTAGCTACTTTCTGTATCTGGGTGGCATGGTCGGAGGCCGTGCGTGGGTCTTCAGGCAGACTCACCTTGTGGTTATAGGAGTCCGCCACATAGAGCAGACGCCGCTCCTCGTCCCAGGCGACCCCAAGTGGATGCTGAAGCTTCGCACTGATGCCTACTCCATCAACATCACCAAAAGCAAATAAATTCTTTTATTGTTTTTTAAAGAGAAAGAAACAGCAGTTATTAAATTTTTCAGTGCATTGTTAGGAGGTAATGTGAAAACTAAGATCCTGGTGTTTCTAGAGCTGGGGAGCCCTGCCTCTGCATGGCAGTGCTGGCGTGTGACAGACTGGAGCGCACAGGAGGTACAGTCTGCACTCTGCACTGCCGCCATGCTGTCTCGCTCACAGCAGGCTCACGTCTGCTAGTGCAGTGCTCCTCCTAATCCACTGCCACAGACCCAGTGCAATCCCTCCTCTTCCCTTCCCCTGAACGCTATGTGTAGTCAGGTGGGGCGCCCTCTCTCAGAGGGAGGGCTTTACTTGTGTACTTGTGTTTCTTTATAGCCATGTTCTGTGCTTTGACTGCATGTTATCATAGACAGGCCAGGAATGAACCCTAAACTCCATGGATGGCTCACTCAGGGATGTGCACACAGACACAGCAGCTTCTTTACCATGGGGTCTCGCTCTCCGCCTACAAGGTGCTTCACGGCTCCATCTTTCAGCGAGACGGTCCTCACGGTGCTGCTCTCGCTGTCGGCCACAAAAAGGCAGTTCCAGGGCTCTTCTGAGGCGAGAGCGAGGCCTGACGGCTGGGCAAAGCCTGCCTTGTGAGGATATGCGTTGTTTCGGTTTTCTTCATTTCCACTTCCAGCAAAACGAAGGCAGGTTCCTTTTTTTAGGTCACTGAAACACAAGTTCAAAGGTGGGTTCACGAGCTACTAAAGGAGCATAGATAACCATCTCAGCAGCAAGAGCAGTTAAACAGAGTCACAGAACCACTGATGGACTGCCTGTCCACTGCTTTGTCTGTCCTGTCTGTTCACTGCAGCTGTCTGTCCTGCCTGTCCACTGCTGTGTCTGTCGTGCCTGTCCACTGCTGCGGCTGTCTGTCGTGCCTGTCCACTGCTGTGTCTGTCCTGCCTGTCCGCTGCTGCGGCCGTCCATGCATTCTCTAGGTGAGCTACTATGTAGGGTGGCCTCTCTTCAATTTAGTGTAATAACTACTGAAATCACTTTCTAATAGCAGGTAAGAAATCGCTGACGTTAAAACAATAGTGGTCAGATATGAGATACTAGGATGATTTTATTCTCCTTTTAACTTCTTAGTTTCATTCAATATCAAGTTCTAGAAGAGAACTACTAATAAAGAGATTATCTAGTTTTGGTCGTTTAAAATGTCTGTGTCTTCTATAAAACAGAGAACAGACTGAAGGAAGCCAGGTCTCTCAGCATGAACATTTTAAGAAAATGATGTGATGACTGCATTAAATGACCAATTATACAAACCCATCTTTTACATATACTAGGAAACATTTCTCTGAAGTAGTGCAGCACAGGGCATGAAGGCACACAACCGGTTCAGGGCAGCTGCAACTGCAGAGAGCTCTGTCCAAAGATGCTGAAAAGGACCCCTGCTAATTCCTTTTGTAACACAGAGAAGTTGACACCTTGATTTCTAAATTTACGCAAATGATTATAAGGAAGACAAGGCACTGTGAGAAAGGGGGAAAGAGAGGCTGTGTGTCCAATCGTCTCCCAATGGCATGCCACACAGAGGGCCAATGCCACCAGCACTCTGGACTGGTACCTTCCCAATGCTAGAGTGGCACAAAGCAGGGTGAAGGCAAGGATACAGGATGAGTAAAACATGGCTACTTTTTCAAGGAACTCACACAAAGTTCCTGGCCAGAGAAGTATGTACAACACTTACACTGCAAGGGAAGAGGTCTAAACACGTTAGAGAGGGCTCCCGCAATAAAGAGAGGTGGAGGCTGAGCTGACACTAAACATCAGGGGGCAGCACTGCCTGCAAACCTGCATTAGACACTATCTTTGTAGGAATGCACCCACAAAGTTAAGATGCAGATCGATGGAACGTGAACAACCATTTTCCTACTATAGTATCAATGACCCCCTGACAAGGAGACGAAGGCAGCTCTGCCGGCCCATCCTAGCTGCTGTTGCTTGTGGCCGCTGCTGTAATCATACCTCACGTATCACTGGTAACCTGACTGCTCACGTCACTATTGCCTCTTGCCTGGATGACAGCTAGAGCCTCCTGAATCGTCTTGCTCCACGCTGAGCGCTGGAAGTATTCTTTAAAGAACACATCAAATCAGTTCACTCCCAGACTAAAACTTTCTATAACAGCATTTGGAATGTCCAAATCTCTTAAACGGACTCAAGGTGTGGCAAGACCTGATGTTACCACTAGCGTCAGCTCTGCTCGCAAGACCTCCTCCACTACAGAAGCCCTCCTTCCGTGACACTCCCAATCCCTTGATAAAGAGCGCAGCATGAAGGAGGGCAGAGACTCTGCTGACACACAAGCTCTCCATCCTCACTGTTTGCTGATCTGATTCTTCTGAGGATGGGCATGTCTTCACTTTCTTTTTAACACAAAAAATCATCTAATTTCATCCTTACTGTCTAACACAGTGCCGAGTAAAAGTATACTTAACAAACATTTTATTAGATCGGTGGTTCTCAACCTCCCTCATGCTGTGACCCCTTCATACAGTTCTTCATGTTATGGTGACTCCCAACCATAAACTAATTTTGTTGTTATTTTATAACTATAATTTTTTACTAAGGTAAATCAAAATGTAAATATCTATGTTTTCTGATGGTCTTAGGTGGACCCTGTGAGTCATTTGGTCTCAAACAGATCATAACCCACAAGTTGAGAACTGCTGTTTCAGATGCACGACTGTCCTAACCACCACACAGCTGTGTTACACACCCGTGCTGGACGCCTGAGGTCTTGGACTTGCTAGACAGCTGTCCCCTTCTACAAATAAGGAGAACTGTACTGGACTAGGCGGTAGCGGTGTACACCTTTAATCCTAGCACTCAGGAGGGAGAGGCAGGGGGATCTGCCTAGAGTACAGAGTGAGTTCTAGGATAGCCAGGGCTACACAGAGAGACGCTGCATAAAAAATTAAAAGCAAACAAATGAAAGATAATTGTGATAGCTTGTACCTACTTCCTATGAGTACATAACAACTTTATGGTCTGTGATTGGGTCCTGGTCAATTTTTTTGTCAACTTGACACGAACTGGAGTCATTTGAGAAGATGAAACTTTAACAGAGAATGCCTCCATCAGATTGATTTGTGGACAAACTTGTGGTCACTGATGATTGACATGAAAGGGCCCAGCCCACTGTGAGCGGTGCCACCCTGGACAAGTGGTCCTGTTTATATGAGAGAGCAAACGGGCAAGCCAATGAGCAGCTCTGTCCTTCTGCAGGCACAGGACAGACTTCCTGTCATGTGCTTATTCTACATACAGGCTTTTACTGAACTGTTATCTACCAGGCACAGTACCAGGCACAGAGTACCCAGATGGAAATGGAACCAGGCTCTTTTCTTTAAGAGGTAATCTAGTAGGAAGAAATAGTTATAATCAAGAATGAACCAAGAGACAGAGAAGAGCAGAGCGGAGCGGAGCAGAGAGGAGTGCACCAGCCCTGCCTGAGGCCGAGGGAGGAGGGAGAGTCAGCAGACACTGTGTGGAGAAGTACTGCTCCTATCCTCACATGCCCAACACTGTATGGACCTACACTTCCTGTATGTGCCAGTGCTATCCTAACTCTTCACACACCAATCCTGTAGGTGACACAAACGCATACAATGATGGGAAATGACAGAGGTAAAGGGGCTCGCTCACTCTCCTGTGCTCCCACAGTAAGGAGAGCTGGGACTGGTAGCCACTCAGTCACCTGAAGGGGTGACTGCAGACAAATGTGCTATGTTTGTATGGTGAAGGATTAAAGCCCCACCTAACATTTCTGGTTCTCTCTCTAGGCACTCAGAAGAATGGCTCCTCCCAGGCTCTTAGAGATTAGACACAGCCACAGACTTAACCAAGGCTGATGAAATACAAGTCCAAGTGACGTATGTCATTTCTGAGCAGCGGCTTTGAGAGCCAGTTAGTGACTCACCACCTCCTCCTCTCTATCTCTGCCAGAAGGGCTGGCAGAGCTCCTGACAGCAGCTGCTTCCTTAGCCTGGGGAGCAGACCAGTGTTCCCCAGTGAATCCACATAAGAGAGCAAGAAGCCTGTTCCAAGCTTCTGTTGTACCATGAGGCTGAGCGCACTCTGAAAGGTCCAGCATGTGCTGTGAGCATGGTGGCCTGCGCAGGGAGGCTGGGGACTCCAAGGAGGACGGTTGTCCCACACAGCCACTTACCTTTTCTTTGGCAGTGTGCCAGAGTCCAGGAAAAGTGCCCATATCTGATGAGTCCCCGCCATGGCTATCCACAGAATGTTATTTCTTTGGACCTCTGAACCTTTATGAAAATAAGTAGCATGTATTATATACATATCTGGTTAATACAATACTTTTCAGGAACTGAAATCCATGGATGAGGCTAAGTTTTATAGATCAGCTGCTTTTGAAAATGATTCCTCAGGGAGAGTTTGTTACTAGAGACTTGCCTCCTCACCTGCAACAATTTCATGAGAACCCAAAGTTGTCATGTTTTTTTTTAATTAAATGCAGTACAGGGTGATAATTCAATACATGTTTACAACGTGTAATGACAAAATTAAATCAATTAGCATTTCCATTTCCTTAAACCAAATCCACACATTCTTAATAGCAGTATGTCAGTCTGCATCTCTGGAAACAATGTTCTTAAACATCGACTAAAAAAATTTTTTTATGTGACACAAAAAAATGGGCTGACATTCTCTAAGCAAACTCTGGCAATTTCCATGAAAGCAATGATGCTTTTAAGAGCACTGAGGCAGCACACTCCTGTAGTCCTGGAGGCTGAGAGGCAGATTCCAGAGGAGTGTAGTGGCCCATGCCTGCACTCCCAGAGACAGAGGCAGGAAAAGCCCAAATTGGAAGCCTGTTAGACTACATAGCAAGTTCCAGGCCAGCCTGGGTTACAAAGTAGAAACCCTGTGTTAAAACAAAATATCAATAAAAACAAGCTAAAGGAATGTATCTTTTTATTACCAAAGGCACGGGATCTGATATTCAGACAAGAAGTAGAGCAGTCATTTGTCTAGCAGCCTATGATGTTCATGGACTGTGTCTGTGGGAGTGTGCACATGTGTGTGGAGGCCAGCAGTCAGTGCTGCGTGTCTTCCTCAATCATGCTCTGCTTCATGCACGTAAAGACAGGCTCTCAGTGTACCTGCAGCTCACTGACTCGGCTAGACCAGCTGGCTACTAGAGAAGCCCAAGGATTCTGTCTCAGCCTCCCAGGGCTGAGACTATAGGTACAGCCTCTGGAGCTGGGCTTTTTATGTGGGTGCTCAAGACTGAGTTCAGACTCTCATGCTGCATGGCAAGCCCTTTAGCAAACGAGCCACCTTTCAGGCCTAATTTTAAACCCTTCAAGGAGTTAGTAGACCAAGAGTACAGTACATTATAATGCGCTGTTTACCACCATTAATTTTACCATTCTAGTTTTAGACACTGAATGATGTCACAATTATTATAAGGGGAAAAAAGCTCTATTTCTCAGATTAATTCTGTTAACATAATTAATTAGGTGGTACTCTGAAATAACTGAGACATTTTAACTAAAGCAGTGTGGTAAGACATTGTCTTATAGAGTTATTTTATTTGTAATTCCTTTAACTTCTAGTGATGAGATGAGTATTCTTCCCTAATCAGTAGTAAGTTTTAAGTGTCTTTTAATTCACTAACAACAGAAACAACCTACAATGATGAGGGTTCTCAGGGATGCTATAACTCCAAGCACTTTCCAAAACCCATTCAAGTTTTTGGAAAGGTCCATGAGATAGGACTGTTAGTAAGTCCAACTCCCGATGAATAACCAAGAACAGGGAAGTCAGCAAACCAGGTCACCAGCTAGCAAAGGGAGGAACTGAACTCTGGGCCCAAGCCAGGCCAAGAGACAAAACACTGCCTCAGTCATACTGTGCTGATCCTCTCTCTGTTCTCAACTGCCGTGCGGTAGAAAGTATTTCAGTGTGCTTCCTTCACACAGCCATGCCTGGACATGTAAGTAGTACTAAAAGGAATTCTGCTGTCCATGTTCTGGGGACTCAGCCTCTGCTTTATCACTTTAAAATCAGATCAAAAGATCTGCACAATTAATTTTTTAACACACATCGCTTCATCAGTTATTCTAGGGCTACTCTCTCGAACTGCTAAATTGACTATGTCATCTAAGCTAATAAAATATTCCATTATTTCAGATACAATGACATTCAGATGAAAACTGCTTATAGGCAGCAGAACTCAAATGTCAGCCATGATCATTATTTCATGACTCTGGATCTTACCTTTATAGCATGTTGCATTAGGCAAGCATAAATAGATCTACAAACTCAACAGCCTGGAGCAGATGGCACTGAGGGTAAAGAGTAGGACACAATGTCTCCCACACGTTTGTTAATTCGATAATAAGCACTGACTACTGCTGTACTACAACACATGATATCCACAGTGCACTGCATTTACAACTGCTTACTGTGTCAAAGCCATCACAATCTAAGGTTCTAAAGGCACTGTCTAGGACCCAGAACATGCCAGTCCAACAGAAACAACCCACAATGAGGACGAGCTCAGGTTCCTGATTAGATAATGGTATTACTAAGTAAGTAAATGAACAACAGAGTAACAAAAAAGCTTCAGTGAGTAAAGTGAACAAAGGCACGGATGGATACAATACCTGTACAATTACAATTACTTGTACAGTGCCCGGAATGTTTCCCACTTACAATATTCCAAAGCCTGTATTTATCCCATTATGCGCTTGACTAATACACAGAGAACTGTAGACAATTACAGTCTGAAGTCCACTACTAAGCTCTCCTAATTCTCTCAATGGAATTAAATTGAGCACCTGGTGTGGTGATGGCCTTTGAGACAAGAGGACTCGAAGTATCCTTTCCATGATCGAGGAGCCAAATAGTTCAGGGTCTGAATCCTGGCTGCAATCTCTGCCCCGTTTCCTCACCTGCCAAGCGAGGCTATGACTGTCCATCCTTAAAGATGACCAAGGGGATGAGTCTAGGCGCAGGAAGGTAAGTACCACACAGTACTGGTAAGTGCTGGGTCCTAGTCAGCACCTGCAAGCTCTCAGCTCCTATACCAAGCATGCTCCCTCTTCCTTCTCCAGGACTCTCACCCGCAGCCTAGAATGGAGCTCTGTTCGGACTTCTTGTTGTCCTACCCAACATGGCGAGCCTGTGCCATTATCCTCTCAAATCACCACTGAAGGGAGCGACCCTCACCCTAAAATCAGCTTTGTACATGAGAGAGACAGGAGTGCCAAGGTCGTGCCAGAAGGGATCCTTATTTTATTATTAACTACTTTATTTCTTTTTTATATTTTAAAGACATCTAAGTGTCATTGGATTATACATCTGTGGATTTTACTTTGATTTTTCAGATAGTTTACAATGGAGTTGGGCTTGGGGTATAACAGGCATAAGAATTCTCAAGTTACATATGAAAATGCAGCCTTTCAGGGCCTCTTAAGGTTTCTAATCATAATAACTGAGCAAACTAAAATCCACAGATAACCTATCTAATTTGATAAAGAACACTTTCAAGATAATTGATAGCAACCATTGTATTTAATGATGAAACAGTATAAACATGCTCCTGACAACAGAAATGAGATAAAAGACCTACTATTACCTCTATATAGCACCATATGAAGGTCCTAGCTTCTGTGCCACAAGCTAG
>NW_021604568.1:15886709-15944750 GCF_004785775.1 Grammomys surdaster | reverse complement strand
ACACACACATATATATGTGTGTGTGTGTGTGTGTACAAAACTGTACGTATCAGCAGTGACATGATTACATGTAAGAAACTGCAGAACAATCAGTGTTCTTAAAAAAGCTCAACAAGGTTTGGGTGCTCTCAGTACGAATAAACCACCTGCAGACAGACGGGGCATGTCTACAATGGTGCTGGAAACACCACACGAGTAAGTGTACACCTACCAAGAGATGCTTGTCCTCTTCACCAGCCACCATTAGGGAACACTGTGAGCAGCCAGCTCCCCATTTTGCTTCTTGGGTTAGAAGCCCTGCTATCACCCTGACTGACTCTCTCATGGGCCATATACAACTCACGAGCAAATTCTGTTGGCTCTTCATTTAAAATGAATGAAGAATTTGATCAGTCTGAACCATTTTGACCTTGATCTAAGGCACCATCAAAGGTAACCGAACAAGTACAACTTAACTGATATGTTGCTCCTTTTGCTTGGGTATGAGCTCACACTTGTGTTCCCAGCACTCAGGAAGCAGAGGCAGGAAAATCACAGAGTTTGAGCCACACAGTCAGTTCCAGGCCAGTGTGTGCTACTCAAGCAAAATCCTGACTCCAAACTGAAGGAGAAACATGACCCAGGAGAGGAGAGATGTTAGGACACCTGAGTCAGGCAAATTTTACTTTCAAGTTTGGGAGTTTTTAGAGCCCGTTCTTGCAGAGGAGAGCTTTGCTGGTGCAGATCTGACTGGGAGGTCAACATCTGTCTGGTTCTCTAAGTAGGTCAGTATAGTTCAGGCGGTCTCCTGCACATACAAAGATAAAAGTGTGCTGTCACAAAGTGCAGGGGCTTGTCTGTTCTTGGCTTCTGTACACTGACCTCCTTTAGAGCAGTGAAGTAAGGACAGTATCAATTTAGGGTTTGGTCTTTTGGAGCTTCTAAGAATGAATTGGCAGTGAGGAATATGAAACCACCACCAGAGTGCATGCTGTTGAAGGGGTTGAACTTGGGCAGTCCTATTACCATCATCTTCATTTTATAAAAGAAGTAAAATTCAGAGAGGTTTAAGGATTTGTTAAAATATGCACAGCCAGACCTGGAATTTGAGCTCATCACTGATCTGACTTGTTAGTGCTGGGGTAAGCATGAAAGCACTATGGAAGAGAGCTTGCCTTGTCTATTTCTTTGCTTGGACCTGTCCCTCCTCCTTGTATTTGTCTCTGGTCCTTGTACTCAGCCCTAGCCTGTTGGGATATTTCTGTAGACTATATGAAGGTGTGTCTCTGTCCTTCTTCACCTAGCAGTCAGTTCCTAGCTAAGGCACCTTCTGATTGGTTTAATAAGGAGTTGAACGGCCAATAGCTAGATTGGAGAGGATAGGTGGGAGTTCTGGGCAGAGATAGGGAACTCTAGGAAAGAATCAGGTGCAGGGAAGTCGCCAGCCAGACACGGAGAAAGGCACAGGTGCTGGGACTGAAGGAGAGGTAACAGGCCATGTGGCAGAATGCAGATTAGTATAAACAGGTTAATTTAAATTATACGAGCTAGCTGAGAGGTAGCCAGCTAAGGCCTAAAGCTTTCATGATCAATAAAGTCTCCATGTCATTACTTGGGTGGTTGGTGGGCAAGACAGTCTGGCCACACTAGTCAGCGTATCTAGGCTCACGTTCCTGGTGAGATGCTCAGATGTAACTGCAGCTTCCTACTCCAAGATGAGAAACTGGTTTACTCCCTCTAATGTATAAAAAGTTTTTAAAAGGTAAGACATAATTATCAACAAAGATTACTAAAATAATTTAATAGGAATAAATTTAATAAAAGAAATTTGAAAAACACCCATAGTCTAGCTTTGAAAACATTTGATCAGCATCTACCTGCTGTGAAATCTGTGAGCTCTGCAGTGTAAACATGGTTTCCACAATCCTGAAAGCTCTCAGAAAGCTGCCTTGTGCCTCCAGGGAAAAGCAGTGATGTGTCCCCAGAGCTCAGGAAAAGTCTGACTGTAGCTGTGGGAAGGCAGTGGAGAAGCTCCATGTTGTACGTTAAGGGCTTCTGCCACCATGAAGACCCCCAGGCAGCTATACCCTACTGCCCACCCTGGAGCCACTCAACCAGCCCAACTAGAAGAACTAGAAGGCTCCTAAGCACACAGTAATCTTAGCAATAACAAAACCCAGCCAAGCACAGCTTCTGTCCAGACTGACTTAGTATCCCATCATGACAGAAACATTACTTATCTCAGCCCTTACAGTTCTAGTCAAGATTAATGACATATAATTAGTGAGAAGACAAACTTGAAAGCAAAAAGAGGAGAAGAAAAAGAAGAGGAGATGTGGATGACCACAGACCCATTTTTGAAGCACAAAATTCAGAAGTATTAGGCTAAGACTCTGACTTAATCTGTTAAGGACAGAGAAGAGGGAGCCACCATTCCTAACGGAAGGGAAACTTCTGTAGAGACAGAACCTAAAACCAAGAGCAAAGCAGAAACGCCATTCTTGAGATGGTACTGAAAATGAAGAATCCTTCAAAACAGGGTCATCAGCTGACAAAGGAGGCAGACCACGAGGAGTTACTGCATCAAGGAAAGCGGAGGGAAGGGAAGGAAGGAAATGTGCCAAGGCTCCGGGACAAACACCGAGGAGATGAGCTCAGTATCTGGAGGTCCAGAGAGACAGGAACAAAAAGTGAGGGTGTGAGGAGATGCCAGAGGACACCTTGAAAACAATGAAGGACACCCAACTACAGAACAAGGAAGACGGGCTGGAGAGATGGCTCAGCGGTTAGAGCACCGACTGTTCCTCCAGAGGTCCTGAGTTCAATTCCCAGCAACCACATGGTGGCTCACAACCATCTGAAATGGGATCTTCTTCTGGTGTGTCTAAAGACAGCTTCAGTGTACTCATATACATAAAATAAATATTTAAAAAAAAAAAAGAGCAAGGAAGACATCAAACCACAGCAATCCAGGTGGGGTAACTCACCTGGATTAACAGGCAAATGGCTGAAACCAAAGGCAAAGGCTTGAAAGCAACCAGAGAAAAAAAACATACTTTACATATAAAAGATCAGGAGAAAAATGAGCAGACTGTTCAGAAACTATGTATCAATCCAAAGTTACCTATGAAGTCAAAGTATCTTCTGAAAGAAAGGCTCAGACATTTTCTCAGTTCAGAAAAAGGCAAGTCACCATAACTGGTATGGTGGTGGTTTAAATATGCTCGGCCCAGGGAGTGGTAAGATTGGGAGGTGTGGCCTTGTTGGAGGAAGTGTGTCACTGTGTAGGTGGGCTTTGAGGGCTTCTCCTAGTGCTCAACCTCTGCCGAGAGCTTGCCAGTTTCCTTTGGACAGCCTTTGAATCAAGATGTATGGTTCTTGGCTCCTCCTGCACCATGTCTGCCTGCATGCTCCCATGCTTCCCACCATGATGACAATGGACTCAACCTCTGAACCTGTAAGCCAGCCCCAATTAAATGTCGTCCTTATAAGAGTTGCTTTGACCATGGTGTCTCTTCACAGCAGTAAAACTCTAAGTAAAACAACTGGTTTAAAAAAATTTGAACCAAATCCTATAGGTGGGAACAATGATTTCAAGCACAGGCTTGGGACTAAAGAAAACAGTCACTTGGGAGAAAAATGGCAGTCAATTTGATTCCTAGCATTTAACCAAGAGAAGCAAATGAATTATTACCATAAACAGAAACCAAAAATGCTAGTGGAAGTGGTACTGTATTTACAACTTTTAGCAACTAGAGACACGGAATGGACTGAGATGAGCCACACAATGGACAACTCTCAACAAGAAATAGCAAACTACAACAGGATTGTAACACACTACCCTCAGTGGAAGAAATTAGTCATAAAGAGTTGTTTAGAGCAAGTACAAAACCACTGCTGCTAGTGGCTGGAGTATGTGTGCTGACATGGGGAGACTGAGCAAAGAGCCACAGGAGACTTTCTGGGGTGACCCTGACTGTGGTCATAGTTACATGATTGTATACACTTTTCAAAAACACACATCTACATAGCAAGAATAAAATTTGCTGTTTCTAAATTTTACTACCTTGAAACAAGATAGTTTTAAAATATTCTGACAGAGAAGGTTCTTCCTGCAATCGATGGGAACTAACACAGAACACCACAACAATATGTGCAATTGGTCCTGAATAGGATTCTTCATGAGACCCTCCCTTCAGGCCTCAGGGATTTCTGCAGAGAAGGTAGAAAGATAGTAAGAGCCAGAGGGGAGAGAAGGATGACTCCAGGAACACTGTCCTTCAGACACAACAGGACTGATGCACATAGGAACTCCCAGGGACAATGCCAGAACAGGACCTGTACAAGTTCAAACCAGATGGGGCCCAGCACTGACAGGGAAGCAGACATGGAGCTCCCACTCCTAAGAAGCTAGACTGACACTTGCTAAGGAAAAGTTAGTTTTCTCTAACAGAGCCTCACTGGATATACAACCATCCTTGAGCGTGGGCCCCATGCCCAGCAGCACATACCTAACACAAAACAATCTCGATGCTGTGTTTATAGACTTCTTACGTCTCATTTTGCTTTGTCTGGGATTTTTTTCTTTTGGTCTTAGTAGTCTTTTGTTTATATAACATAATTTCTGATTTTGTGGGTTATTAATATGATTTTGTATGTATATGTGTATTGTACGCTTGTTTGTTTTTTGAAAGGGAGTGGAGCTAGGGTGCTGAAGGGGACCTAGGAGAAGTTGGGAGAGGGAATAGCATAATCAGAGTATATTTTATGAAAAAAATTTCAATAAAGTTATAAGAAGAATCTTCTATCAAATTTTAGATATAAAAGTACAGCTGTTTTTCAAAATAAAAGTATATAGTTCACAATGCATAAATCCCTTTAAATATGTCTGCATCAATGGATTACATTTAAAATAAAAATATTTACTTGTATTTTATAGATGTCATGTGATAGATACATCTAACCATGTAAGTGTAAAAATACATTTTGTCTACGAACTATCAGCTGAGCACATTCATGCTGGATTCCAACCATTAAAGGTGATGTAAAAAAAGTGGAGTTTGTATTTAGGGAAAATGCTGATTACAGAGTCAAAGAAGGTTAATGGGATTTAAGAACAGTATCCTTTCTAGAACTGACTCTGAACAGGGACCGTCTGAAGCACTAAGGATTGGCAGGCTCTGACCTCTACGACACTACACTCTACAGGCTATTATCTGGCATCAGCAGAATCAAGAAAGAAGAGAAACATCCTTTAGAAACATGGTAAAAAAGTTGGTAAAAGAGGAATCCATCACAGACACCACTATCTCACAGAGAAATCATCGTATTTAAAGTGATAAGATGAAATTTACTTTTGTAAAATCCACTGTGCTAATTATTTATACTTGATTGTAGCAATTGTATAAATTAAGTCAAATATACAGGTGCTATTGAAAAATATACATATTTACAAATTACAAATATATCTAGAATAACTAAGCATTCTTCAGACTATTTCTTTTCTTTTTCTGTATGAATGCTTTGTGCTAGAAGTGGGTATGAAATTCTTTTTATAGAGGGTTATGAGACAGCATGTGGTTGCTGGGAATTGAACTCAGAACCTCTGGAAGAGTACCCAGTGCTCTTAACTGCTGAGCCATCTGACTAGCCCCTTAAGTCTGTTTTTCCCTAAGCTAAAATTCTTGGTCAAGTACATATTTAGCAGTTATCATCTCTGTTACTTGCCATTCTTTTTACTTCCCTAAATACATGTGATAGAGAAAATGTAGCTAACTAAATCCTATATGCACGTGCATGTACAAACCTGAGAAACAGCATCATCTGAAGACTCTAAGCACACCTCTAGGATGCATGTGCCCTCTCTTTTCAGAAGTCACTAGTGTAGAATTTTATCTTTTTCATTTCTTTCTTTTTAAGTTTAAATCTGTGTGAAAGTATCTCCCAATGCTTCATGTATCTTAACTTCTACCCAAAATTCAATGGAGGTTCCTTTCTTACACTCCTGATATTTGTCTATAGTTCTGGGTAGCTGTGTTCCATTGACTGGACACTGGACACAATCTACTATTTAAAGCTATTACAAATCAACCCATTTTTCACATTTTCTTCCTAATAATTCTGTCTTCTCACTTTCATGAATTATGACAGAATTTAACAAAGTTTTATAAAATTTTTAAAACGTTAGAAAAAAAAAGCTTAAGGAGAATCACTTTCCTGGGCGCTGAAACTGTCAGGTATTTACTGTAACATCTGCTCTAGCCGGTCACACAATCCTATATTTAAATATACACAGTACTGAAATGGGAACGGAAAGATTGTTCCTACTTTGAATAGAATACTTTAAAAGAAGATACAATAAAGGCAAGTATGAAGTCGATTGTTGAACATGTGGAAATATTATTCTCAGCCCTCATATTTATTTCTTTGCATGTATTCAAAAATTCTCCCTATGCTTTGAGAAAATAAAAATGATTTATCTGAGGTGGTGAAAAAAAGAAAGCCAGTAGGAACTGCTTGAAGAAAAAGCCCTATTTTTACACCAGGAGTCTGGCTAGTTGGGTGTGGTGGTACACAGCTACAAACACAAGCACCCCATGCTAAGGGAGCTTAGGCTACATGTAAGTACCTGGTGAAACTGGGTCTTAATACCCAACAACAACAAAACAAAGAAACTGACTTTGAAATGTACATTTATATTTCTTAAAATACTTATGGATATTTTATGTTATCAATTTTTTCTGGACTATCTAGATTAGCAGTTCTCAACCTGTTGGTCGTGACCCCTTTGGAGGTCATACATCTGATATTCTGCATATCAGGTATTTCATTAAGATTTGTAACAACAGCAAAATTACAGTAGCAATGAAATAATTCTATGGTTAGGGAACTTATTAAAGGGCCGCACGCAGCTTTAGGAAAGTTGAGAACCACTGGGCTAGATCGACAATTAGGCTCAACTGGCTCAGCAAAGAGGAAGCCTACTAAATTCCAACTACTTCAGTTTCACAAATGATCCCTGGAGCATACAACAAAACAATCTTAATGGCATAAAACTTAGAATAAGAAAGTTAAAGACCAGTAAGAATACAAAAGAAAGGTTTGAGCATTCTAATATTACAAAATGGGTCATGTGACATCACATTTTGTTGAGGATAAATTTGTCTCTAAATTCCCTAGGGTTCAATCCAACAACACAAACAGGAATCATAGTCAAAATACTCCGGACCTTAAATGAAATCTGAAAAAGAAAAAGAAAAAAAAAAAACCAACCTGATCTTTAGGAAAACAGTATAGCTATTCATATTACAAAGAGCAAGAAAAAAATTTTCTAGTACATTATCAGATGTCATTTGTAAGTAAAAAACTCAAACATCAAAAAGTCTCCCAGAGGGCTGTATTTTGACTTTATAAGTAATATGAAATAAATATGCACATATAAATGTAAATGAATATTATATATATATTTGTCAGTAGAGATATTTTAAGTGGCATCAAGCACATAAGAATTTAGCAAGAACAATTAATCAAATCCTATAATCCAGTTATCAAAGAATTATACATTAATATAGGCTAGGACTCTAAAGTAATTCAAAGCTTTAGTTATGAAGATGTTTTGGGTAACTTATCACTTTGAAAGTCTTATGAAAATCCAAACAATTGTCCCAAATGTTAAATAAAATTTCTGGGGCTACTCAGTAATTTATAGCCATTTTATAAAGCCTACATACCAAAGACTTAGTACAGATAACCCAGATTAGCTTGTTTACAGATAACTCTAGAGACAGCATGACCACTGAGAGCAGGCCTTTAAGCGGCATTCAAACCACACTCTCTGAGCTAGCAAACACTAAGTGGATTCAAGACTACTTCTCTTGCCCATTTTTTGGAGTTGACAATATGTCTTTTTTACTTTTCTATTGCTGTGAAGAGGCACCGTGACCAAAGTAGCTTAAAAGAAAGAATTTACTGGGGGAAGGTGGCCTTGCTTACAGTTTCAGAAGACAAAAGTTCACAATCATCATAGCAGGCACACAGCAGAGGCAGACAGGCATGCTGCTGAATCAGTAACTGAGTATTTAAATCTGATCCTTAAGCAGGAGGGAGGGGGGAGAGGCAGAGACAGAGAGAGGCACAGAGACACACAGAGACAGGGTGAGCACTAAGTAGGAAGGGCATGGGCGTTTGAAACCCCAAACCCTACCCTCAATGACACCTCCTCCAAGGCCACACCTCCTAATCCTTCCCAAACAGTTCTACCCACAAGGACCCAAGTATTCAGGTATGACTTTATGAAGTCCTTCTCATTCAAACCACCACAAGATGTTCACAGAATAAGGTTAAATGCAGAGATATGAGCTGAAAACAGGGTTACTAAAGATGTCCCTCTTTAAAGCAGAGCACTTGACTTAGAACCTAAGAACACTTGTCAATAAGGTTAGAATTTCTCTTAGGGAGTAAGAGAGATGTATTCTTAATACAAAGATAAACAGCCAGCAATACCATGAGGAGTATCTGGGAAGCTTTTAGCCTGGATGAAACCTTAAATATTCCTTCACCATTATGCATATCTAACTCAGTAAAGTACACAGTAATTTTAAGCAAAGCAAACTTTGATAGAAATGCTGTAAGCTAGCATCTCTGGCTCTGGATTGATCTGTATCGTTTCCACAGCCTCACGGGAATACTGTGAAGTATAGATCCCTGTCTCCTGACTTTGAACTTTTGCTTGTGTGAGCTGTGTTACTGTTTTATTCTTAGACTCCATGAATCTTACATATAAAGCATCGTTTCCCCTGTCTTCAGAGATGAGGCTAGCATAGCAGAGCATGAGCTCTCAATGTGAAATTGTCAGAATATGCCAAGGAGAGCACGCAGACCGTTTAGCTTCACATTCTAGTTCCCATGGCCTCTACTTTTTCTATGTCTGATATTAGATACAGATAAAACCACCTGAGCACTGAGGACCACTGATAAGAACACTGGTGTTTCTTTTAGGATGTTTATATGGGCTATATGGCACAAAGATATCATGTCTCATTTGTTATCAGCATCTGCCTAATTCTTTTGGGTAATAGCTTTTAATTAATCAAAAGATGCTATCCTATTTCTATATTTGAACATTTTTTTTAAGGGTGAAAAAGATAAGGTAGCTCTGTCTTTCACATCTGTTTCTTTTTCACCCAGAGTAAGAAGGATATTAAGTGGTATGTAGCTCATGAATAGTCTTTGTAGTTTCTGAAACCACAATCCTGTCAGTTTAAGAAGATTTAGAACTATATCAATTGGAAGATGCAGGTCAGGAGAAATTGTTTAGTCTATACTGAGTACCAATCCATGAGTGAGCCAGCTAACCAGTCATTTTTATTTTTTTTTTATAAAATATAATGTAACATTATATATAATGCATTCTATTTGTATATATTATGGTTGTCTCTGCTCTAAACAACCAACAAACTCCAAGCCATAAGTACAAATATATAAACAAGCTACATAATTAAACATTTCAAGAATATACTGAATTAAAAATTAGAAAAGTATTTTTCCTTTTCTTTCTTCCTTTCTTTCTCTCTTTCTCTCTTTCTTCCCCCCACCCCCTTGGTTTGGTTTTTTGTTTGTTTTGGGTTTTTTGAAACAGAGTTTCTCTGTGTAGCTCTAGCAGTCCTGGAACTCGCTTTGTAGACCAGGATGACCTCAAACCCAGAAATCTGACTGCCTTTGCCTTCAGAGTGGGATTAAAGGCATGTGCAAACACTGTCCAGCAGAAAAAAACATTTTAAAGGTCTTATTTTTATCAGTAGCATGTACTGGCACTTGCTGTTCAGCTCCATACCTGAGGTCCCAAGCACAACATCCCATGGGGAGCTGATGGGCTGCTTGTCTCCCTCCTCGCCCCCTTCTGTGTCTGTTCCTTGAACACCAACTCCAGCTACAGTGGTCACCTTCTCAGCTTCTAGGTCTATCTATAAAAGATTCAGTACATCTTTCAGTCAATGCATGTTACTTTTGCTTTCAATATATGAATAATTCCAACAGAACATACAGAGTATTTGAAACACAACGTCTTAGACGGTTAGTTATAGAGGACTTGTCATGCACATATTCAATCTATCCCTCTTATTTCCTAGTAGTAGAAAGGAATAAATTACCCGCATACTACCTCAAGGAGGACCTTGAAATATCAAGTGAGATTGAAGAAGAAACCATCTATTACAGGATTCTTCTCTATTTGTGTGAAAGTCCCAGTAAGGGCCTATCAATAGGCAATTGAATACCTGGAAATGGGAAAGGTAATTATCTTTGTGTGACAATTCTTATTTTGGAGCTGAAATATTCTAAACACAATTTATGATTGCAAAGCCTGATAAACTGAAAACTAGTGAGTCCTACACATAGATGGGTGAGCTTTCTGTTATGTACGACAGTGAAGTCGTTAAGATAATCATGTGCACAGGACAGTGAGTCTTTAGAGTTTTATGCAGATAAGCAGACTGAAATGGTTATCTACAGTTGGCTCATGTGAGGGAGTGTGGCAAGGGGCGTGAGGAAAGGGAGACATAAAGAATCTGTAGGTTAATAAACTATTCTAGACAAAGAAAGGGTGTACATGCAACAATGATGTTTTTGTGTGTGAATATAAGAGAGTGATGAGCTTAGACCTCTGCTAACAAGGTCTTCAAAATAAAATACAGTAACTACTTCTATGAAAAAAAAGAAGGAAGAAACAATACGCTTTAAGTCATGTCACTCAGAATGGACTCTGACTGTAGGAAACTCAGTATTTGTGTGGTTACACTACTTCAAAAAATAGGCATTTGAATGCAACACCTTGTCCAATACTGGAAAACCACAAGTTGTGAAGGTGGAGAACAGGACATAAGTCATAAAGGCCAAGCACTTCTGAATGTTGATATCTCACTACCTCAGTCAATCATCAGACATCTACGACACTGACAATTACAGAAATAACTTCCAAAGAAAATTATTCTTATCCATTCTTCAGTTGAGGGACATCTAGGTTGTTTATAGTTTCTGGCTATTACAAATAAGTCTTCTATGAACACAGTTGAGCAAGTGTCTTTCTGGGATGTTGCAGCATCTTTTGGGTACATGCCTAGGAGTGTTATAGCTGGATCTTGAGGTAAAATGATTTCCAGTTTTCTGAGAAACCACCAAACTGACTGTACAAGTTTGCACTCCCACCAGCAATGGAGGATCCATCCTTGCCAGCATGTGCCTGTCACTTGAGTTTTTGATCTTGCCATTCTGATGGGTGGAAAGTGGAATCTCAGAGTTGTTTTGATTTGCCTTTTCCCGATGACTAAGGACTTTGAACATGTCTTTAAGTTCTTTTCAGCCATTTGAGATTCCTCTGTTGAGAATTCTCTGCTTTGCTCTGTACCCCATTTTTAAATTGGGTTATTTGGGTTGTTGTCTAATTTCTTGACTTTTTGGAAATTTTGCATATTAGCCCTCTGTCAGATGTAGGGTTGGTGAAGATACTTTCCCAGTTTATGGGCTGCCATTTTGTCCTATTGACAGTGTCTTTTGCCTTATAGAAGCTTTGAAATTTTATGAGGTCCCACTTATCAATTGTTGATCTTAGAGCCTGAGCCATTGGTGTTCTGCTCAGGTCTCCTGTACCAATGCGTTTAAGGCTATTTCCCACTTTGTCTTTTATGAGATATACTGTATCCAGTTTTATGTTGAAGTTCTTGATCTAGGTGGCCTTGAGTCTTGTGCAGGGTAATAAATATGGATCAATTTTCACTCTTCTACACACAGAGATGCAGTTAGACCAGCACCATTTGTTAAAGATGCTTTGTTTGTTCGTTTATCAAAACTCAAGTGTCCACAGGTGTGTGGGTTTGTTTCTGGGTTTTCGATTTGATTCCATTGATCAATGTTTCTGTTTCTGTACCAATACAAAGCAGTTTTTATCACTATTGCTCTGCAGTACAGCTTGAGGTCAGGGATAGTGATTCCTCCCAAAGTTCTTTATAGTTCAAGATTGTTCTGGCTATCCTAGGTTTTTTGTTTTTCCATATGAAATTGAGAATTGCTCTTTCAAGGTCTATAAAAAATTGGGTTGGAATTTTGATGGGAATTGCACTGAATCTGTAGACTGCTTTTGATAAGATGGCCATTTTCACTATGTTAATCCTACCTATCCCTGAGCACGGGCGATCTTTCCACTTTTTGATATCTTCTTCAATTTTTTTCTTCAGGGACTTAAAATTCTTGTCATACAGATCTTTTACTTGCTTGGGGAGCAGAGACTGAGGGAATGTCCAACCAATAACTGGCCCAACTTGAGACCCATCCCATGGGCAAGCACCAATCCCTGACACTATTAATGATACTCTGTTATGTTTGCACACAGGAACACGTTATCCTCTGAGAGGCTCTACCCAGCAGCTGACTTGGACAGATTCAGACCCACAGCCAAACAATGGATGGAGCTTGGGGACTCTTATGGAAGAACAGGAGGAAGGATTGCAGGTTCCAAGAGATAGGAATTCCATAGTAAGACCAATTGAGTCAACTAACCTGGAGCCTTGGGATCTCAGAGACTGAACCACCAAGCAAAGAACATACACGGGCTGGACCTAGGTCTATACATATGTAGCAGACGTGCAGCTTGGACTTCATGTGGGTCCCAAACAACTGGACCAGGGGATGGGGGGTGAGGGGATGCTCTCCCAAAAGCAAGCTGTTGCCTGTAAGTGGAATTTGTTCTTGTAGCTGGGCTATCTTGCCTGGCCTCAGTGGGAGAGGAAGAGCCTAGCCTCACAGAGACTTGAGGTGCCAGGGTCGGGGTATATCCAGGGGGACCCCCCCACCCACTCAGAGGAGAATGGGAGGGGAGATAGGGGGTGGGGGAAGCATTGTGGAAGGGGGTGGCCAGGAAGGGGGCAGTGAGCAGGATGTAAAGTGAGTAAGTTAAAGAAAAATTAAATTAAATTTTAAAAATTATTCAGAAGAACCAACTTTGAGCTCAGTAACTAAAACCACACCATTTTTCTGTAACCTACACACAGTAATGTTAACAAAGTTCTGAATAAAATAGGGCTTAGTGTCCAAGTAAGTGTCCTCCCTAACTTGACAACAGTTTAAGTGTCTAGGAAGTTCCCAAGACAAATAAACAACAACAACAAAAAAACCCACATCCTCTTTAATTTTTTAAGTCACAATATATATATTTATAAAAATTAATTCACACAAAAAGTTTCACTATATATATATATATATATATATATATATATATATATATATAAAACTTGTAATATACTTACTTAATAAATATCTATTGGACATCTAACAGGCCAGATCCTACTCAGAAGCAAAGAAAACACAATGCCTTTGCTAAGATTTCATTACATACTCTAGATACATACTTGCTATTATATGTGTACTATGTGATAACTTTGTCAAATAAAGATAAATGTTAATATTGAATGAACGTGAAGTATTGAACGTACTGTGATTACCTAACAAGAGAGATTATATGCACTTTGATTAGTCATTGTCCAAATTTAGAATAATTTAATGATCAGTAGACTATAGTCAAAATCAGTATTGGTAGGAAATATTTAAGATAACTAGGTTTATCTATAATGGAATATGACAGTCATATCATTCCTGTGACTAAGACAGAATAAATGAAGCATGCAAAACACTGTTTAATAAATTCCATTTGTTTAAAAAAATTCTCTGGAAATAGTCTTTGAAGTCCATATTTTTATAAGATTATATTGACAGAATTTCTCTGAAATCTTAATTCCTTCCTCCCTCCCTCCTACCCTTTCTTCTTCCTGAGTCCAGGTCTCATCCAGCCCAGCCTGGCCTCTAACTTGCATGTAACCAAGAATGACCCTGGACTCCTGATAAACATCAGAGTATCTTGACTAGAACTATTAAAACTTGAACTTAAAATGAAGATTACCTTTCTTATAAGGTGGTTTTCAGTGTCGGCCACATAGATGGTATTACCTGCTATAGCTACACCCTGTGGAGAATTAAAAGACGACTCTGAAAACATCCCATCTTTCCTTCCAGGATTAGGTCCTAAAAGACAAGACAGTTATGAGATTTTTTTTTCACATTAAAAAAGCAACTTCAAAGTAATATCTTCTAAATAAACGATTTTAAAATTTGTATTTAATACTGGGATTTTTAAAAATAAATAACACAGTACTTCAGTATTTCTATTTTAAAATGAAAATGTGGGACTGGACAGATGGCTCATAGTTCTGAGTGCTGACTCCTTTTCTAGAGGACTGAATTCAACCCCCAGCACCCACATAGCAGCTCACAAACACTAGTCCCTGAAGGATACAATGCCCTCTTCTGGCCTTTGAGGTCACTACACTACACACATACAGTGAGTGCACAGACATGCCAGCAGGCAAAACATCATACACATAAAAAAAATTAAGTCATTAAAAATTTTAAAATGAAAACATTTGCTATTTTCCTCTATTTCTCTGATTCTATCTATTTTGGCTAATGACAGGGCTTATACTGTTATAGTTCTTAGTACACTTCAGTAGCATATGTAGCAGAAAATAATTTTAAAAGCTTTTTAAATACCTGCTATCTATACTAGAAAGTTAAAAATAACTTTAGCCTTTCAGCAGCTAAAATGATAATTTTTCAAATTTGATTTATGTGTGTGTTGCCTGCGTGCATGTATGATAAGCACCGTGTGTGCTGATTCCACAGAGGCCAGAAGACACCATCAGAGCCCCTGGAGCTGGAATTACAGAGACTTGTCAATTGCCACATGGGTGCTGGGAATGGAACCCAGGCCCCTGAAGGAACAAGTGCTCTTAACCACTAAGCCAGCTCTCTAGCCCCCAAAGGGATAATTTTTTAAAAAAAGATTTTGGACAACAGACTCATTTGACTATAAAACGAAACTATACATACATTCCTTCCCTACTTACACTCGAACTGCTGTAAAAAGTCCTACACCTTGAGAGCCATCCTGTCTTCTTGAGTCAAGAAGCCCAGAGTGACACTCCTTCCTGCCTGATGTCTCATGGTCACTAAGTCATGCAACAAGCCATGCATACTTTAAGACAGGCAGCGTGCCCTGGCCTAATGAATGCCTCTCAAGTTTTGAACACCCCAGCTCCAAGTAGGCCCAGTCTGACACAGTAATCCACAACTGCTGCTGCCCGGCCTCGGAATCAGCACTCATATGGCTCTGCAACATCCACTTTCTTACACAGTATGAAGAGAGACGATTCCCTAGTGGCTAGGGGACACATGCAAGTCCCACTAACTCCCAGCTCTAACTTTCTCTGGTTGGTGGTCTGGGTATGTGTTTTATGTCTTAGTTTTACTTCTGTAAAATAGAACTAATAATGCCTAATAATACACCAATTCATAGTGTTAGAGGAATAAAGATAAGGAAATGCAGGCAGTGTGCTTAGAATGAAGCCAGGATGTGGTTTGCTACCATTACTATTAGTACGATTGTTGTTGCTGACATTAAGGGCTCTGCAGAAAAGAATAAGGGATGGCGGAAGAGCTCTATGGTACTTCAGATCTGAAAATGCTGAGCAGTGCAACCTGAGTATCCATGAGACATTGCCAGAGTAACATGCCTAAGAAACCTGACAATACCATACTACCACCAACGAAATCTGTTAAGTCACATGAAATCAGTAGTTCTTGAAAATATGTGACCAAAGAATTCTTTTTTAAAACTTAGCTGGAGACTAGTAAGTTAGCTCTACAAGTAAAAGAACTTGCTTCCAAGCCTGACAACCGGAGTCTGACTCCCTAACCCACAAGGATGGAAGGAAAGAGCTGACTCCTAAGAGCTGTCCCCTGCTTCTATGCCAGGACAAACAAACACCCTTCTACTCCCCAACACACAACAAACAAATATAACAAATAATATGAGGTGGATGTGGTGGCATATGCTTGTAATCTCAGCACACTGAAGGCAGGAAGATTGCTGTGAATTCAAAATGAGTCTGGGATACAGTGAGGTCCAGGCCAGCCTGAGCTAGAGACAGAAACTGTCTAAAAACCACCAGAGTATGTTAAGAGTTGGCAGTATTCTTATAGGCACATTTGAGAATACCATTTGCTGATGGTTCTGGTTAAGAAAGAACATTGCTGGGCTGGTTACAGTGGCACATACGTTTCTTTAATCCCAGCTCAAGAGGCAGAAGCAGGTGGATTTCCGTGAGTACCAGAGCAGCCTGAGCTACACAGACTGTTACAGAAGTGCATATAAGACCCTGTTAAAAAGATGAGCACTGATCTACGTCACTTTGCATGCATCGCATATTAACATCTGGGTGGGAAGGTGGTTTAGCTGGCACCGTGCCTGTTGTACAATCACACGGATCTGAGTTTGGATTGCCAGCATACACAGAAAGCCAAGCATGGCAGTACACGCCCTTACTCCCGGAAGGCAGACCTATGTGAGTTGAGGCCAGTCTGGTCTACATAGAGAGTTCCAGGCCACCTAGAACCTCACGGTTAGACCTTGTCTTAAAACAGTAAGAATAACGACAACACAATGTGTTGCATCTACAGGGGCAAAGCAAGTCTCTGGAGCTGGTTGGTCGGCAAGCCTGGCCAAACCAACAGGCTCAGGGTTACTGAAAGACTGTTTCAAAAGGGAAGGCGGAGGGCAATCGAGGAATGCCGATGCCAACCTCGGCTTCTATGCACGTGCTAGCACACGTTAGTACAGCCTGTGTTAGCACAGACTCACCTAAGCATGTAGATATACCACACACCAAAACCACAAAACCAAAACCAGTCAAATTCAAGACATTTTTCAAGTAACAATTGTCATAACTGTTAAACGGAAAATACCAAGTAGCCCAAACAACAAAAACAAGCTGTACAAAACAACACATGCTCTAATAAAAACCATAAACAATGACACAAGAGATGAGAACGTCTTAGCACATACAATGAGCAATGGCTTAGGACTGTGGTTATCTACTTCCATATGTAAAGTGTGTCCTACCATCACATGGGACTGGTTATAAGGGGTGGCTTTCCCTCTGACTAACTTGTTGTGTGTTAGTTCAGCCCGATAAACAGATTAGTGTGAATGTACTTGGGAGATTTTACTGATCGTGCAGATAGAAACTAGAGGCATGTTCTCATCTAAGGCATGGAGCTAGGAAACGAGATGGCCTGGGTTTGCATGGAAAGGGGAGGGGTCTAGACCTACCATTTACTTCCTAAGGATGAAACAAGAGAAAAGTAAAAGGATATACAAACCCTTGCCTGTTTGCTTTATAGTATAAATATCAAGTTTCTTGGTCACTCCCGAGTTCTTGTCTTGAAAATTATGTGGACATATTTTGTTAGAGAAGAAAACATGAAACTTTCATTTAAAATGTCATTGACCTAAAATCTTGGTATATATTTCCATGAACAAATAAATGAAACACTTTTTATTAAAAAACAGGATGGAACACACAAATATACCTAACAAATTATATAACTTAGTGAGTTCCTCCTTTTGACACAAAGCTTCTGGGTTTTGTTTGTTCTGAAGAGGACAGAGAGGTTAACTCAGACACACAGACTAAATAACAAAATAACTTGCTGATAAAGTCACAAGGCAATCCAGGCTGCCTTTGCATGTTTACTTGAGCTATTTTTAAACTGAAGAATATAGTACACACTGATCAATAAGTAGCATGACCAGTGGCAAACCTTACCTCCAATGCTGTACTGAATCTGCCCACTCTTCTGGACGACCAAGATCCTGTGGTGCCCGGTGTCTGCTACCACCAGTCGGCCAGTAGCATGGTCTGTCGCTACTTTGCCAGGGAACAGCAATGGTGAAGGTGGCAGAGACTCTTTAAAGAGTTTTATTCCAATTCTTCCATCTCTGATCTGTCCCTTGTCTTTGTAATACTTTAAAGCGATAGATGTATATGAAAATAGTTTATCTTTGTTTCCCTCTCCAATCAAAGAAAACAGCAGGTTTCCACGGGGTCCCAGTATGACCAGTGTTGGCCAACAAGAGACTTCAAGCTCCTGCCAAAGGCTGGCATCTGTGTCATTAACCACAGGGTGGGTGATGTTGTATCGAAGGATAGCACTCTTGATATTGCTCAGGACCTTTTCATTTGGAAACTTAGCTGAGTGAACACCGACAATCAGAAGGCCATCTGAAAAGGGAAAGTGTATGTTAAACATTATGAAAATTTGAAAATAACCATCCACACATTAGAGCTTGCTCATTAATACAAAAATTCTATAGATTAAAAAACAACTACACTAATGTGTTTAATTGTACTTAAACATGTAGATACAAAACTAATCAATCTAAATCTCAGATCAGCTTGATTTTAACATATGAACACACAGGATCAGATCCATGTGCAGGGTTAGAGCTCTATGTTTTCAGGTAAAGCTTTTAAAGAAAGTGGAAGGAGTCAACTAAGGGAGGCTCACCACAGAGGGGTAGGGCCAGTGTTGCCAAGGCAGAAGCTCTGCTGTCGGCTGAAGCCACGCGAGTGGCTAATACTCCAACTGAAACCCCATTGCATTCTGGTCAGAGAACTAGGGAGGCTGGAGAGCATGAGAAAATAGTGAAAATACTCATGTCTCAACTCACATGTCTCTAAACTACACAGACCTAAGGCAAGACCAACAAAGCACAGCAAATGCTGAGCACTGAGAACTGAGTTACTGAGTAGAGAGAGAGCAGGAGGAGTGGGGCTGGAGGGGTGGCACAGTGGTTAGAGGCTTGCTCCTCTCACAGAGGACATAAGTTGGTTTCCTGGCACTTGTGTGGTGGCTCACAACCATCTGCAACTCTAGGTTCAGAGTATTCAGCGCTCTCTTCTGGTCTTGGAAGCACTGGATCCATGTGGTGCGCACATACATGCACATACATGCACACGCATGCACGCGCGCACACACACAGGCATGCAGGCAAAATATGTGTACACATATATTAAAAATAAGTATATTTTTTTAAATGGGGACTTATAATCAGAAGTAACTGTGCTGAATGTCTACTAAGACAAAACTAAATTTATATATCAGGACTTCAATAGAACCCAAGTTCCACATATCACAAAAATTCCAATGTCTTTTATATAGTCCCAAACTACTGTTTCACAAAGAATAGTAAACCAGTTCCCAGTCATACAGAACCTCAGTAAGATCTGGCCTTAAACAAATACCACAGAGAAGGGTATATGATTTATCATCAAAGGAAATAAAAAATAAATAAGATATTGATGCCAAAATAATTTTAATCAGCAGAGACTTAAGCTGTGTTCCATGAAGTAAAAGAAAAAAATACAAATGAAATACATGAAAAGACAGGAAACATAAGCAAAGAGATAAGACTGTAAAAGAAAACCTAAATAAAGATGTCAGAGCTGAAAGCACCTACTTGAAACAGAGAAACTGAATGAGCTCACTGGCGAGTAGGTGGCAGATGAAAAGGCCAGGAGCACAGAGGTAACTCAGAGAAAGGACACACTCGGGATGCTGAGGGAAAAGAGAAGAAATCAAACATTTGAATAATGCCTCATCTTCTACTTCTGGTTAAGGTAGAAGTATACATAACTCAAGGCCAGCACAGCATCTAAGACCCAATAGAGGAAAAAAATGTCTTGACAGCTCATAACCAAATTGCTGAGAAGCAACAACTAAGCAACCAAGGATATCTTGGAAAGTCGTGAGGACCAGACAGACACCTGGGAAGTGGACGGGTGGGAGTGGCAGAAGTGGGAAGGATCTGAGACTTTGGTCAAATTACTTACCTTTTATCAGTTTTCTTACTTGTGAGATGAGGAAAGCATTCTGAATGACTCCCTAGGTTAAGTGAGTTAAGGGATAAGCTGTGTAAGGAATTTAACATAGTACTCAGTACACAGTGAACTCTCACCTAATTTAACTACTATTTTTAAAAAACCCTCTAAATTTCAAAAAAAAAAATAGCAACATCACACTTCACAACGTTATACTGGGAAACATGAGGGATGTGCCCTAGTATACACAACACTGTACATTACTCACATTGAGTAACTCTGCAGAGGGGAGGCTGGATTATATCCCATATGAGACACAGCTGCAAGGAGTGAACCAGGCTAAACACAGAGGACACACAAAGCCTCGGCGGCTCAGAGGGAAGGAACACCAGGGAACAAGAACTGCTGCCTGCACTGCAGCTTCTCTATCCTACGGTCCAGGAATGTGTTAGCTCCACAATAAAGGGCACTTGCTAGTCACTCATTAAATAAAGCAGAGCCTACAAGGGTTCTAGCCTGTCCTTCTCTTTGCCTTTCCATATCCACGGCTCCATCTGCCACGGAGACACTGAACAGAAGCAACAGCCTGCTGTAGACTGGACAGCCAGCTCTATAATTACGTAGCTAGGTCAGCTCCTACAGTAAATCCTCACTCTTTGTTACCTCGGTCGGTTCTGTTTTTTCACAACAAACTCTGACCATCACACATAGCTCTATTTACAGTGCTGCATCTGTACAGTGCTGCGTCTACGTACGTGACATCCTCATCCATCCATGGCAGCCATCCGTCCTACTCAGCCAGAATGAGATGAACGCTCCCTGTAGGACATGCACGAAAATGGCACATGTGCACACTACCCTCTGAATCCTTGAACTTCCTCACTGTTTATTATAGCCTTGATGCATAGAAGACAAATGGATACATGACCTTGGCTTGTGCACCTTCAGAGTACTGAATGTTGCTTTATGTGCCATGTCTTTGCAATCTATCTGTGACAATTTTATAAGTTTAATGCACATGCTTTTGTTAGCTTATCTTTCTGTCTGGAGCTCTTAAGACTTTTTTGTTTTGGTCTGTTATTTTAAGTTTTATTAAGCTGTTCCTTGGACTTTTCTGGGCTAATAGTCCCTGGTACCTTATAGGCCCTTTCAAGATGAAGAATCAAGATTTTTTTTTCATATTTAGTCTTTTTTTCTATTCTAATTCTGGTATTAGTCTGGGTCGTTGTTTTGATTGTCTTCTCGGTCCCTCGTTCTCTCCCTACGCTGGCCCACCCTCGTCCACTAGAGCTCCCCACTCCCCTCTGCTGGCTCCACTTCAGTCTCACCCACTCCAGTATTATATAAACGTACCCTCCCTTAGACATCCTGCAATTCAGATTTCATTCCTAATATAATCTTGAATTTTTTGTTTTTTGAATTCAATCAGTGCTCATTTCTTCTTTTTCTTTTTAATTTTAATATTTCTGATCCAAGTTGGTTTTCATTAGTCTTGAATGCTGCTTGAAGATATTACTCCAGTAAGGAGTAATACTTGTCAAGTATTGTCAGGTCTGTGACTATTTGTATAGATGTGCCTGCCTTATCTTGTAAGCCAGGTTCCTAGCTTGAGAGCTCCCCCTTCTGACAGCTCTGTTTTCTGTGCAGTTTCATTTATTGACCCCACTCATGGAGGAGGTGCTGGCTGTAATTCTCCTTCCTTCATACTGGATCCTAAATTTTCCCTTATTTCCTTCTTTGGCTTTGGGATGCATCTGAGGGAAGCCACACCCTGCTTGTGTACTTGATGCTTGTCCCAAAGCAGCTCCCCCATCACCATCTGTCCTGAACATCTAAGGTAAGCTATAACAAGGGCATCCGAATCTACGTTAAACACTTGGAACTTTGTATTGGGTATTTCTTACTAGGGCCAAAGGGACATTCTATTTGTGTTCCAAGTCTTCAGAATCACTGTTTTTTTCTTCCTTTTTTTCAAAACTGTGGCATTTTATTTTTTAAAAAAAAAATTTCACAAAGTATTTTTATTATGTTTTCCCTTCCACTAATTCCTCCCAGATTCTCCCCACCTCTCTACCCACCTAACTACACACTCTGTCTTTCTCAAAAAATAGACAAAAAAAACAAAACACCCCAAACAGAAAAACAATAAGGGGAAAAAGAAGACAAAACAAACAAACAAAATGAAACACAGAGCCCACAAACAAATAAACAAACAAACAAGGGAACCAGGAGGATGTTTTGTGTTTGCCAAGCACTCTGATCTGTTCTTCTGGTACTGGCTAAGCTCCCTCTACCCCTGTCCTCAGTTTGCATAAGGAGCACCTTTAACTAGAGTTTATGTCTTGGTGGCCACATGATGTGAAGGCCACGGTACTGTCTGGTGGTACTGTCTGGTGGTACTGTGAGATGTAGGGTCATATATGGTTGTATTCGCTTTCCTCGTTATTTTTATGTTTGGGAGGTCAAGGAGAAAGATTTTAGAGTAGGTGTATTAGCTACCTTTCTCATTGCTATTACAAAATAATCAAGAAGAAGAAACTTGAAGGAAGGGTTTGCTGTGGCTCACAGTCTGAGGGTCCAGTCTGCCTTGGCAGGATAGTCCTGCTGACAGGAGTGGGAGGCATTTAGCCAGGAAGCAAAGAGCACCGAATTCTGGTATTCCACAAGATTGTAACTCAGTCCAGGAACCCAGCCTCATAGGATGTTGCTCCTCAAAGTCAAGGTGGGTTCCACACGTCAGTTATGCTGATATGGATAATCCCCGGAGGCCGGCCCAGACTGGTCTGCTAGATAATCCTAGATCCTGTCCATCAAGTTGACAACTTGATAACTCTCACAGGTGGCTTCCATTTTCCTTCAAGTCAAGAAACAATGCAGATACATTTTGCTTAACATAATGTTTATAACTTACATAAAGTAAGTCTTCCATATTTTGTTGGTTGATTAAATAACTGTAATTAAGTCTCAAAATGAGCCTCTTAATGAGGAAATGCTATAATTATAAATAAATGCTATAGTATAAATGCTATAAGTATACGGCACAAGGCAAAGATACCTGCTAGCTCTACTATTTGACAAAGAGCTGAGGTACAGACAGGGAGATGGCAAACATAATTACACAAGAGAAGAACTCAAAGACATCAGAATTACAAATATTTGCATGCATGTGATATAATTAGTATGCCAGAAAAATCCTTGAGACTCAATTAAGAAGATTTAGCAATTTCAAACATAAAATTAATACATGAAAATAGCCTTCAGAGAGTCAAACAATAACCAATTATCAACTTAATAGAAAAATACCCTACATGTATGATAAACTGCCATTTTACATATATAGAATGATGTTTAGATAGGTAAAAGTTAAAACACTGCTGAAGCAACAGGGGGATAGTCTCTCTCTCTCTCTCTCTCTCTCTCTCTCTCTCTCTCTCTCTCTCTTTCTCCCTCCCTCCCTCCCTCCCTCCTTCCTTCTCTCTCCCTCTCTCTCTGTAGTGTGCTCCCAAAAATGACTCTAGAATAAGGAATTTAGAAATATGCAACAAAATGACATTTACTATCTCATTTCTAGGAAATGTCCCTTAATTAGTCCACCACTATGTGAAAACCTATCCCTCCACAAAATTATTCATTGTGACTACTGAGCCATAACCTTAGCCAACATACAGGAAAATGGCTGAATTACACTGTATATACACTGTGAACTATTATGCACAAAATGTCTTAAGTACACTACTTTCTATTTAAGAGAAAAAGTAGTAAGAAATGAAATAAAGTACAAGGCAGAAGCAGGTGAAGACACAGGTGCATAAATGACAAACCTTTCCATTTCACAGTGAAAACCGTGTTGTTACACTCACCCCCGACCCACCCAGATGCACACAGACATGGATACAGACAGACAGACACACACACACACACACACACAGACACACACACACAACAAGGCTACAAAGATGGCAAGGGTGCTAACAAGTGAATCCCCTGCCCTTCAAATGAACACTGTCATTTTTGGAGGAGGCAGGTGGAAAGACTAGGGTCAATAACTGTTTAAGTCTTTGAGGGGACTAAACTAAAACCAAAGACAGCTTAGGAACCATGAGCTCCCTGGAGAAACGGTAACTGGGGATGAGCTGTGAAAGCGCAGGAGGAACTAGAAATACTCTGGTGTGAGAAGGAAGTACTCCAAAAATGGCATGAGCACAGGAGGCGGCCGGTGGGCAAGACACTGGTTAGATCTGGGACAATGCAAACAGCGAAATAAATAACAGGAATGATTGAAAAGTTGCCAAACTCAAGTAAGAACCCCTAAGTTAAGTCCTTTTGTGTATGCATATTATATAGCTGCCATAATATTAATCAAAATATATGGTGGTATTTCCTACTTACTTTCCCGCTAACCAATATATCCCAATATTTTCCCAAAGAAATGATGAATGGGGTGACACCTCAATGAAGAGAAGTTGAAATGAGGCAAAGAGAGCGGTGAGGGAGATTCAGCGAGATAAACAGCACATACAAAGAAGACAGATGTTTGAGACAGTAAAAACAAATACCCAGAAATGGTCCGCCTTCAAAGTCATGGTCAGAATTTGGTCCTTTATTATTCAGACATGCAACTAAAGTTATATGGAAAATGAAATGCAAGTATTGAAGATGCTTCAAACTAACCTCATGAGCTTCCCCATCAAATCTGCACTTTCTCTGGTGTTTTGTTATAGAACTGCATTATTATATATCCAACTATATAAGCAAGAACTCAATCTAGAGTGTCTCTGTGATAACCCATGGGCTGCCTTCATCATCCAAATTTAATTAATGACCAAGCCCTATTGATCTTATCCCCTACAACTTGTTCAGCCTGTACCCTGTCTCAGAGCAGACCAGTCTTAGCACAGACCTCATCTACCCATCTGTAGCGAGCAGGAGAGCCTTGTGCTCACAGATAAGCACCGGGGAATCCAGGAATGTGAGACACGGAAGACTGTCTCCTCAAGGGGGAAATGTCTACTTGGTTTCCACTCAGATGGCTGGGAGTAGATGTAGTTAATAGCCTGGTGATCTGTGCTATCTGTAGGGCCAGGTCACATCTGAACCCCAGACTCTTCCTCCCTAGACCTTTATCTTGGATATTGTTCCTCGGTCAAGAGAACCCATTCTATTGCACATGGACTTTATAACTTGGTAACCTTCCTGTTATCTGTATGACAGTGGTACACCAGGTTCTCCCCAAGGCCCTTAAGCTATAGAACCCATCTTTATGGAAGAGGTCACATGTACTTTACAAAACAGTTTTGATGTCGTCATGCCTTAAGCTTTATTGTTCACATGGGATTGAGTCAGTTGTTACCAGGAAGCATTTTTTCCTAAAGCTGTTCTGTATTTAAATATGCCTAAAATAAACTGTCCAGTGTCAGACTCTAGAATCTGAACCAAGACCAGCAAAGTCATGTCGAACTGACTTCCATCTTGCCACATGCACATCATTACTCTGCTGACCCTGGTATTTGCAGATTTGCACACCTGTCTTATCTATAATGAGTTATCTCCCTAAAGGTCAGACTGATCTCTTAAAAACACACACACAACATGACTGTATCGCCATCTTGCAAAACATCCTTCACTCTCCTTACTATGAAGATCAAGAATCACTCCAGAAGCATCTCCATATCTTTTGCCTCTCAGGTACTGTAGCAACCTGAGCTTCCTTCGGTTCCTTAGGATATCATTACAGTATCCTTCTGTCCCATCTTTCCAGGGTTCTAGTTATCTAAAATCAACCGTAGTCTAAAGTTATGGAATAGGAAATCACAGAGGTCAATTATTCATGTTTTAGACTATACACCCTCCTGAGTAGTACAGTGTGATCTGAGACCCACTCCAGCCCATCTGGTGTCTATCATCCCCCTTTCAAGGCAGCCATGTTAAATCCACTACCCACATAGCCACCCAGTTGCTACATTAGTTCTGTGTTCAAGTAACCAACACTGTAGTTAATTATGGCCCTAAGCTCAGGAACAGTAAGGATAGCAATTCATGTTTATCAATGAAGAAGGCATATATTTTTTCAGTGAAAAGGTGAGAGATTTTGACTTAAGGAATGAAAATAAAATCTATGATAAGAATACATATTTATTCATCACCATTAAGACAGAAAAAGAAACTGTGCTAGTCTTGCTATTATATCTCAAATTGTAAATATTACTTAAGGCTACAATCCGATAAGCACTTACTAATGAAAAAAGGGGCGTCACGGGTTATTACAGGCAGTGATCAGTATCCACAGGCTTTGGACACATGCCTTACAGGCCAAGGGCACTGGTATATAAGAAGCAGAATGAAGATGACTATATATATCACATAGCGCAAATACTGATTCATGTATAGACAATTATCAAATATCTTTCCTCATTTTTTTAGCATTGTGTCTTAAAATATTCAGACATTTTTCTTAAATTAGTTTGATTTTTCTATTACTTAGGCCTTAACAATTAGGATGAGAAGATTCTTCTCTCTGCAACTCCAACATAAGGATCAAAACATGACAGGAAAAGCAAAGAGGAGCCGGCAGAAACAGGAGGAAAGGAGGGGGGCAACTTCCAAAAGCCTGAAAGAAAAATGTGCTGGTTTGAATAAGAATGGTGCCCACAGGCTCAAATGTTTGGATGCTTAGTCACAGGAGAATGGAACTGTTTGAGAAGGATTAGAAGGATTAAAGGGCGGGCCCTTGTTGGAGAAGGTGTGTCACACCAGGCTCAGTGTCTCTGTCTCTGCCTGCTGAGTATGAGTCAGGATGTAGACCTCTCAGCTGCTGCTCTAACACCACGCCTGTCTGCTTACTGCCATGATGGTCATGGATAAAGCCTCTAAAACTGTAAACAAGACCCCTACTAAATGATTTTTTTTAAATAAGGAGTTACTTTGGTCATGGGTGTCTCTTCACAGCAATAGAACAGTAACTGAGACAAAAAGATAAACACATATAGATTCAATTTAATACACTGTAACACTAAGTGTTTAGCAATAGTTTACACAATAATCTAGTCAAATACAAAGACTAAAAATATTTGAGGGCTTCTTGAATACATTTACAAAAGTAAAACCTGTACCCTAAATGGTAAGCATAACTTTATAACATAAAAAAGGAGAGAAAATCATCTCAGGCACAGGGACATTATAGATAATAGATAACAGCATTAAAAAGCAAGGGGGCTGAGAAAAGGCTCAACTGGCAAAGTGTTGCAGTTCAAGCACATCTGAATTCACACCTAGCACCCATGTAAAAGGCAGAGCACAACAGCTCCAGACTCACAGCAGAGGAGAGAGTGAGGCAGGCTGACCCCAAAGATTCTGGCCAGCCAGTCCAGCCAATCTGTGAGCTCCAGCTTCACCAAGACCAAGAACCCTGTCCCAAACAATGAGGGGAGAGGTTGAGGAAGATATCTGAGGTCAACCTCTGGCCTCCATACACAAACACCGAACAACACTCTGCCACCACCACACAACAATACCACAGATGATCTGGGGCAAAGCTAGGCAGGCTGAAACAAAGGGAGAAAGGGTCCCATGGGCAGATGGCACTGGGCAGTAGGTATTGATACTTAAAGTAGTGGGAATACTGAAATCAAAACCACTAAAGATTAAGTTGAAGCAGAGATCAGAAGCAAAACAGAAAGACAAAAAAAAAAGTCATTAGGCTCTTGGTCAGATTAAACCCCTGAAAACATGCCATAAAATGACCAATATTTTCACAGGAGCACAACTACTTAAGAACACAGCCTGATAACTAGATGGGTTGTGGGAAAAGAAAGGAAATGTAAAATACATACAGATAAGAGTTAACATAGCAGACCCTTCAGACTGTCTGAAGGGCCTATGTGTAAGAAGGGCTCTTGGCCAGCATCTGGATGTGGAAGGGTTCTCAGTGCTCCAGACAGCACAGGTGGAGTGGCTCACCATGGCTACACTGTGTAGAAACCATGTGATTTATGGTAAACAAGTATTTTCTTGGGAGTCTGTTGTTCTGGGATATGCCACAGAAAAGAAGCTGCCCCCATGGGCACCTCTGCTAAAAATGTGGGAGATGAACCTAACAAGTGGAAGGAAGTTCCCTGGGTGGCAGTGTGCCAAATGTGTGTCTGCCCATGCTGCAGGAGGTGTGTGCTGTGTGTGTCCACCAAGAGAGGACTGGCCCCCGCATCTGGTCTCCCACGTCTGCTCCTGCTTGTGTTCTTCACTGTAATCACTTGGAGCCCCAAAGGCGACTATCTTCTGAATCCCAGGCTGAGTCTTCACCTAGTCTTCACATAGTACTGTTACCAATGTACTATAAACATGTGCTGAATTACTATCAACTAATGACCTCAGGGCATGATTATTTCTTTTAAAATATTTAAGCGTTAGAGTGACTCATTACAACTGACCATTATTTATTTTTTGCTTGAAATAGTTCTTCATATGCTATTAGAAAAATGTTATTGGTCATTATTATAGACCTGAGTTTAAAAACTGTTATTTATTTATTTATTTATTTATTTATTTATTTATTTAACTCAGGGTTTTGCTAGGGTCTTGCTATGGACTCTAGGCTGGCTTAGAACTTAATCTTCCAGCCCCTGCTTACTGAGCGATGGAATTATAGGCTGTACCACTAAGCTGGGCAAGAGTGGGTTTGAAACAGAGCCTCTTTCTGAATTAATGAGAAATCCTTCACTCTGCTGAGCTGCCTCTCTTGTGCCCTGGGATTTAAGATGTCCTGATAACCATCAGGACAGGAACAGCATTGCTGTCCTATGCTCACAAATGTCTCAGACAGCGGGAGACACCCAGCTGTAAGAAAGCAAGTTTAATCTGGTGACGGCCTACTGAACTTCCCTTTGATGGTTTCTGGATATGTCTTCTCATCATGAATTGAATTATCTTCTGACAATAAAGAACATTTGAGTTACCCAGATTTTCACAGTAGCATATTATTGCAGAAATATTTCTTTGAAATCACGTAGCTGAGACCACTTTTCAAAGTATTCTCCAGGGCTTAAAAATTTATTCCACAAACAGTATTCAAAATAGACACATGAAGAAACAAATTATTTGTCTATGGCAGTAGTTTTTAACCTTCCTAATACTGTGACTCTTTCATGCAGTTCCTCATGCTGTGGTGTCATGAATCATAATGTAAACATCTGATATGAAGGAAATCTGATATGTGACCCCAAGGGGGTCATGACCCACCAGTTAAGAACTGCTGCTCTACAGTCTAACAGTCTAAGAATAAGATACCCCATGGTATGCTAGCAAACTAGCAATTTGATTTGATGGAATAATCAAAATCAATATTTATTAATTTCCTGATTAGTATTTGTTGATGTTCATGGTATAAATACTTCCCCTGTGGCCAGCTTCAAGTTTATAGTTGGCTCATAAAACTGTCTATACACCTAACAAATGGATCCCACTAAGTCAGCAGGATTCTATGCTAATGAACAAACTGAATTTCTCCCAAAGTGCACAGATTTGTCTTTATAATGTTAATTTTAAATGTAAAAAGAGGATAAAGCACCCCTCCTCCCATTTAGAAATGGTCTCTCACTTTACTGTTCAGGCAGGACTCCAACTTGTCACATTCCTACCTCAGCATCCTAAGTGTGGGCATTACAGCATACGCCACCACATGCAGCCAGTGTTGTACTCAGAGAGGTTATTTTCTAATTCCACTGCCTTAACAATACTTTAATGTAGTAGAGAATTGAGCACAATCATACTGTTGGACAACCAATTCCAACCACCATCCATCTCTGACCTCCTCATCTTGCAAACCCGAAAATCCCAGACAAAAAGCCAAGGCCATCCTGGGCTAACAGTAGGTTTTAGACTAGCCTGGGCTAAGAACAGAATACCCTGAAACTTAACCTATTGCACAGTAAGTCCTTATTAGTCTCCTTCCACACCATTTTACTTTCTAGCTCTGTGAGTTGTAACTACTCTAGATAATTCACTTGAGTGGCATCACTGTGTGTGTGTGTGTGTGTGTGTGTGTGTGTGTGTGTGAGAGAGAGAGAGAGAGAGAGAGAGAGAGAGAGAGAGAGAGAGAGAGAAAGAGAGAGAGAGAGAAAGAGAGAGAGAGAGAAAGAGAGAGAGAGAGAGAGAGAGAGAGAGAGAGAGAGAGATTATTTTACTTAGTATAATATATTTTCAAGACTCCTCAAAGCTGCCAGCACTCCCAAGTACTCCCTTCCTTCTTGAGGGCGACCAGTCGCCCCAGTGTGTGTATCTGTTTTCCCTTTCCATTCACCCTGAGGTAAAAGTTTGGTTGTTACCGTGACTTGGCTACAGTGACTAACACCAGTAGATAAAGGTCTATTGAGGTTTCTATCTCTTCATGGTTTACTCTTGGAAGACTTTGTGCTTTCAGACAGTTCAGTTTCATCACTGGCGCACAATTCTATGTACTCTTCTAATTCTTATTTCAATGGAACGAGTAGTAACAGCTTCACCTGCACTTCTGATTTTAGTAATCTAGCTAAGGTCGTCAGTTATACTGATACTGCCAAGATATCAATGTTTAGCTTCTATTATTTTCCTATTGTCTATTCTGTTTTTCTCTACTCAAACCTTCACTGTTTGGTGTCTTCTTAATTTCACGGAAGTTAGTTCTTTTTCTAGCTCTTTATGCTATAAATTTGGTTGGCATATTTTTTAAAATGTGTTCTTAAGCTTTCTTATAATATAGTATAAATGTTTGTTTCTAAGTGTTTTCTAATTGTCTTGTAACGTCCATTTTGGTCTATTGGGTATTTAAAGATGTGTTTAATTTTCATAAACCATTCATCACAACAGCTTTCCTTCTATTGACTCCTAACTTTAATTGATAACAAGAGAAGATACTTGGAATATTCTTTTAAAACCTACTGAAAATTCTATGACCTGTCTATCCTCATTATGGAGAATGGGTATTGAATTCTTCAACTACTATTACAGAATTGTCAATTTCTTCCCTTAAATCTGTCAATATCTTTTAGACTAATTTTTATTATGCATTTGTCTAAGTCTTCCAGAAATCAAGCTACAACATCATTGCTCCAGTAATGCAGTTTTTACAACTACCAAGTGTTTACTTACACCTGTTTCTTCTCAGGCTTTAAAATAGTAGGTGGCGTGTGCTCTTGTCCACCTGCAGAACTCTAGTGAGCTTCCCAGCTTTTATGTTCTCCTTTCTCTCCCACTTGAGAAGCATAACTAACAACTGCAAAACTTTGCACAAAGTCTTCCTTTAGGAACCAGAATACACTGGCCTACTGTCTTCAGTGTCTGGCCTCATCACAACCATCCATCTGAGGAGACTGCCAACCCCTCATGCTCTCTGAGCGTACTCAGCTGCTTCTCTCCTATTGCTGAGTTCTGTGTCCTTGTGTCTCAGCACTGATTCTAGTCTTGGCGTGGTTCTCTTTGAATCATTCTACTTAAGAGTTCAGTGAACTTGTATATTTATAATCATGCCTTTCATTAAATTGGGACAGGTTTTGGCCATTACTCCTTTAAAAGTCCCTGCTACAAAGTATCTATCTATTTGATGGTACTCTATGTGTCCCTAGACTCCAATCCTTTCCAACATTTTCTAAAATATGTAGCAGTTTCTGCTGCCTTAGATCTAAGCTCAGTCTTTCCTCTGGCTGCTTTAGCCTGCCTCCAAATACCCACTTCAGATGGTGTAGTCTTCAGTCCCAGTGTTTGCTTTGTGCGTTGTCAAAGGTTCTCCTGTCTCCTTACTGTTCTCTCCTTTTGCTTGTGTACTGCTTCACCTTTTCTACTCCTTCCTGTTGTTCTACAAGCATCTTTAATATTGTCTTAGAGAGTCTCAGATCCCTGTCATTTTATCTTTTAAAGAGACAGTTTCCGTGGTTCATGTTTTCTTTGACTAGGCTATTCTTCCTTGTCTTTTTGATTTAGTTTTAATTATCTTGTGACTTTTGCTTAAAAATATTCAGCAACTCTGCCTTCAAATGAATGAGAGTTCCACCCTAGACAGTCTGTCCAGACAACCATCCCTGCAAGAGCATTTCTGCTGCTTCCTACTCCTCCATCTTCCTGGACCCCTTTCTACTTAGAAAGTGTCACGCTCTTCGGAGACTTGTTTATATGTACATGAGCTGTTAAAAAAGAAAACTCCATATCAGCTGGCAGAAGACACAGAGCCTTGGGAGGATGCCAATGACTTTCTCTGGGTATGGTGTCAACCAACTAAGCTAATTACATAGTCATTTAGGGGGTCAACATTAGAATTTTTAACATAGTTCTAAAATACAATTTTATTATGTCTCCTATCAAAAAAATTCACACACACACACCCCCAAAATAAATAAAAAACAACCTTCAACTTTGTCACATCCTCAATGGAAGAAGAGAGTCTGAATTCTTAGGAATGCCCTAAAGAGCACTTTACAACATACGTTAACCTATCATTCTTTGTCTCATTTTATTTATTACTTTTATGTTTTTAAAGATTACTTATATATTTTATGTATGTGAGTACTATGTCTGCATGTACACCTGCACGTCAGAAGAGGGCATTAGGACCCATTACAGATGGTTGTGAGCCACCATGTGGTTGCTGGGAATTGGACTCAGAACCTCCGGAAGAGCAGCCAGTGCTCTGAGCCACTGAGCCAGCTCTGCACGTCTCTTCCATGTTCATCAGAAGCCCTGCCACAACAAGCTACATGTGGAACAAGAGTGCTTCTCCTCCTGGCATCTCTGCTTGCAGACCTGACACTCTCAGCAGGGCATGTCCTGCTGCCCATTTTCAACGTCACATGTGCTTTTGCTTAGCTCTGGTTTAGATGGATTCTGTTTCACTGCAAAATCTTTTTAAAGTGTCGCAGGCAAAGTGAGTTACTACTCTCTGGGGGAGAGGGTTCTATAAGACTTTTAAATTTTTACATACATTAATTTTACAAAATAATGCATTTTGCCACCTTAATACATCTTACTCAGATTTGTTGCATATTTCCTAAAACCATATTCATAATGCATGCTCAATAAATGTACTGTCTGGAATAAGAAACAGAGGCATATAGTACCCAGGGCATAATAAAACACAGCTCTTAAATCTACACACGTCAATTTTGATGATTTTGTCGCTTGTAAATCTTTTGGTTAATATCTTTAAAATAGAATATATTATAGCTAAAAAGCACGTAAATCTTCATTGTACTTTTGGATTTTACGAGCAGTCTTGTTCAAGTACATCCCTAGGTATCCGCCATCTGTGTCTACTCATGGTCTACCCCAGTATCTAATCACACAATCAGTAATCATATTGCTTTCACATAGACACCAGGAGTATTGATTAGTTCACACTTAAATAAAACCATTTTATCAATTTATTGACTCTCGTTAGTATTAGAAAGAAGAAAAAAAAAAACCTGATTATTCTCCTACCTGGACAGCAAACACTAAGTATAATCTTCCCCATCTCCAGAGGCTCAAATGCTGTAAGAGGATTTCCTAGTGTGCTTTAGAAAACATTAACTGAAATGAATCATCTTGTAATGATACAAGGTCAAAGGAAAAGTATCTGCTGTATTTTGCATTCCACTGTGGTTCACGTCAGAAGCCTAATGACATTTCCTGCTAAGAAATTTAAACCTTTGTATCATCACACTAAGAAGAGCATAAAATTGTGGCCAGATGTTTCACTTTTTCATAGAACAAATTTAGTTAAGCCTGGGATAGAAAAAGACTTTTCTGAATATCTCATCATGACAAAAGTAAATTAGGCTCTTACCCTTAGACAAAACCTGAATCCTAAATTCTGGTTCTCTAGCAAATCATTATCACTAAGTTTAACCCCTCATGAAAAAGTACATGACAGGTTAATGGCGCCTGGGAGGCAAGTCAGGGAGTCTAGAGCTTGAAGGCCAACCTGACTACCTGGAGGGGTACTCACAGTTCGACTCACAGACTCAGATTACACTTAGAAGCACCACAGGCTTGCCAAATGGTCATTACCCTTTGAGTAAAGGAGCCAGATGCTCTTCCAGTGCTTATGTACAGCAGTGTGTGAGAAACATAACAAAAAGCAGGTACCTTTATCAGAGAATCTGCTCTCCAGGGCGTGGAGATCAGGCAACACATGAATACAGTTAATGCAGCAGTAGGTGAAGAAATCAAGGATAACCACTTTTCCACACAGGTCCTTGTAGATAGAAAGAGGTTCTTCTGTGTTCAGCCATTCTAATCCTGGAATTTATACAAAACAAATTACAACAACTAAAGGAAACAACAAAGACAAAGGGTAATTTAACTAAACTGTTCACTAGAATGTGAATCTTTGTTCCAAAGACGAATATATATAGTCCAACACTTTAAGAGACAATAGCACTGCTTAAAGTCTGTAGCAGTTGAGTTTATTAGTCTACAAGAGTCTCTTTTCTATTAGTAAATAAGAGAACAACTTCATGATCCCAACAACGTAAGTATGTATGACTTCATGAAAAGATCAACTAAGCAACTATGTGGAGATTAAAAGCCTGGAGAGGGATGAACAGGAAGAGGGTGGAAGCAGACTGAGAACAGGCATCTGCTCTGGGGAGGCAACCTGCAAATGTACCAAAAACAAACACAGTACTAGATCCTTTCAGCAATAGTGAAAAGTCTTGGGGAAGTGAATAAAATCAACACATTTAAGCACAAACAAGAGGAATAAGAATTATTTTTAAAAATCTAACTGCACCCATAATTAGGTGTAACAGGGGTACTGAAACAAAGGTCAAGCTCAAGGGCAGTCAGAAACCAAGAGGATCAGGACGCATGAAGGGCAAACATGAAGTGCTTATGTTCATACAAAACAGAAGTTAACATGTTCTAGGGTTGTATGAAACTAAATAGAAAACAAAATATTTTTTTTTTATTTTTTCTCAAATCGTAATTAATTCACACAGGAGTTATAAACACAGAAAGGCAGGGTGTGGGGAAGGGAATGACACTGGAGCGTGGGTATTCAGGGGGAATACAGATATCTTCAGAACCGGGTATCGGCTAGGTGAAGGTTCAGTGGACAAGTCACTATGACTCTGCCTATGACTCGCTTGTCTTTATCTAAGTTGGTATTGTCTGCCAAGGCTACCTATTTACAAGGTCTATGACTACTCAGGCTTATAAATTTCCACAAAAGCTGCCTGCTGACATTAGCTTATAGCCATCTGTTTCAATGTTTTTCCACTGAGACCCAAGACTTGGTGTTAGTATACATGTATGACAGGCCTATTGCTAATTTTAGGCCTATGGCTGATTTTAGGCCTACAGTGTGTAAGCAGGGCTGCCCCTGACATCTCCTCCCTTCTCTAAGTATAGAAGGGCTGTGGCAATTCTAAACTTGCAAAGGCGGGGATAGAGGACTGACCTCCAGTATTTGAAGGGGACCTTGTAATGGCTCCAGTCCCCCTGTCGTTGTCCAGTGAGGCATGAGGGCCATACCTGTCCCGATGTCTTTTTCCTGGAGAGGGGATACTTTTGACATCAACCCCTATGCAGTCAGACTTGTCCCTCAGGGAACCCAGATAGATATTTTTATCTTTTATTTATATTCCCTTGCAGTGCTTAGCCTCGCAGCCTAAGCAAGAATTCAGATCGCCTGTCAGAGGGGGTTCTGGGTGGCCCCTCTCTGCTTGGTCTAGGGGCAGAAGTCCCCTCTTTTAGATTGGGTGGAGATGGGTTTTGGAAGCACCCTGTATAAAGTAACAATCTCATCTTGAGTCTTGTGGTCCTCCATAGCTAACTTATGACAATGTATCTGAGTAGGTTAAAATATATATATATATATATATATATATATATATATATATATATACACATATATATTTTTTTTTTTAAATGCAAAATTAGAAGAAACATTATTATTGATGAAGATCATGTTCCCTTCCCTTCAAAGAAAAATAGGAACTTAAAACTTATAGTTTCTAATATAGTTGATGATTCAAACTTTTAATTTTATACTATGACTTTGTTAAATTAAAAAGCACAGCATCCCAATTTAAGAAAACATGTATTGCTTATCAGTAAATAAACACAGCTATTATTCATCACACCTTGAAGTAGACATAGATAGTTTAAAGAAACTAAAAGCTAAGGTTCGACAGCTCCCTTGAGTGGCTAACTGAACCTTGGGAGCTATGGGTGTCAGACGTAGACATCTGGTGTAGACTTCTGCATCCCTACACACTGCCCTCTTGAAGCTACCTGCAGTTCAAGGCGCAGAATCTGAAGGGTTAAAATTCACTCTTACTATACACCTTAGAAGCACAGCACATGGTTGTTCTTTATTCAGTCAAGAAATGACACCTTTTCACTTAAAGGAGAAACTTTATGGTTTGTCCGTGGCATATCCAATAGACAATATCATCACTCTTGAGTTTTGGAGCCATTATTAAGTGAGATACGGATGACTTAAGCATTGTGGTTCCAGGATAACTACTAACTGACTAGCAGTGGGAAACACACACAACACTGAGATGTAGACAAGGGCTGACTGGTGTCATGAACAAGAGGATGACTAACATTCTGGAGAGGACACAGAAGGAAGGCACACGGCAGCATCACACTACCAGAATAATGTACGGTTTAACTCGTATGAACAGTTTATTTCTGGAACTTTCCATTTAATCTGTTGAGAAGGTGATCAACTATAGGTTCCTGGAACCAGACATAAAGGAAGACTAATGTAGCAAGGACTACTAACAACAAAAACTGTAGTTATTCAATTATAACAACATTCTAGAAAAGATGACCTCAAACAAATTAGTATTTCCACCAAGTATGCTGAAGGTTTTAGGGTTCAGTGAACACTTATTCCTTCTGATAAGTATTAGCTATACTAATTGATGACACAGAACTAATAATTAACCTACTAGTTGACATGTATTTCACATCCCACTTGCAAGATATTTAAGACTCTATAAATTCTTAAGGGTGACTTATTAAGGGCATAGAAACAGTTATTTAAGTTTTTGTGTTAAGTAATTAAGTTTTGGTGGCAGGTATTTACCAGATTTAATGATAATAATATATCTTAATTACAATAAATATAATAAATAGCCAACACTTAATGAGTTTTCTTGTTTTCTAGGAATCTGCCTGAATTACCTCCATTTAATTACCCTACAAAGTAACTATCAGTTCCACTTTCTTTACAAGTGAAAAAAAATCAAGACCTGAAGAAATCAAGTAATGTGCTCAAAATCAAAAAGCTAACAAAGGAAGGAACAGGGATTTAGTTTCAGGTCTGCCTGGATTACCCATTATACTGCAGATGGCACCTGCTGAAGAATGAATATTTTCTAAGTAGATCAGTAAACTACAATCGAGACTAAACAAAACTTTATCTCGAAAACTGCTTTGTTTGTTTATAACATTCTGTTAATAACTGGGTGCAGTGGAACATCAGGCTATGTAAAAAACAAAGCCTGATTAATTTCTTATGACTTCAGTCACAGTGGCCAAATATCACAGTAGCATAGTAAACTTACTATAAATACAAACAAAACTAAGAAACTGAAACATTTCTCAAAATTCTAGGTGATGGCCTGCTGGTTTATAATAGTGTATTTTACTATGTACTTTATTACAAAGTTTTCAGAAGATATGTATACACCTGCATATATGCGTTTGTCATTTTGAAGTTTCTCTGATGGGATCGACCTCCATGCAGACAATTCTTTTGCAATTCCACAGAATTTCAAATCCAGTATATTAATAACGAGGGAGAGGGTAAGCCCCTCTCAAGGCGAGTGCAAAAGGGTAAGAAAGATATCCAAGACTGTTGTGTGATGAAGGAGGAACTGATATATCCTTCCGGGAGATACCTGAACTCTGCCACAGGTAACAAATTATGCATGTGGTTTCAGGTGTCATGCCAGGACACATGCCAACACGAGTAGGCTAAACAATGACACTCCCAACCAACGAAGGTAAAGGAGCGTTTTGTTTAAACTGTACTACTGGGAGTATCTATTTCCCCATGTTCCAACAGTTCCCAGAGTTAGGATTCAAACCTGAGTACTAAGCTAAAATTGATTCCAAATTTAAAGCTCAATAGTTATTAGACGGGCAGGTTCCCTAGCCTTCCATACGCCTCAGTTTCCATAACTGTACAACATGACCAGTAAGAGGGTCTCAGTGAGTTGTACCAAGTAAGATCTCTCAAGTGCTTAAAATAGTCTGTGGCACATAGAAAGTGATCAATAAACATCCACGGAGTCTTGTGGTCACTGACGTCAGGGCACGCAGGATTCAAGACAGAGATGCAAACACTGGTCCCCGCCCCGCAGAAACCCCTCCGTGTCCCTCTGGAACACCTCGCGCCTGTGGTCGGACAGCAGGGTACCAGATCTCCAGACGGCTGGCGGGAGGGAGCTATCCTGAGGAAGGGGAGGACCCGGAGCGGCCCCCACCCCGACGCCAGCCCCTCACCTTCCGGAAACTCGGGCACCGCTAGGTCCTGCTCCCAGCCGTCCACCTTCTGCACATACTGGTAGACCAGCTCATCCTTCTCCTGCTGGGTGACGGCGTCCAGCAGGGCGTACTCGAGCGAGGTCTGCGCGGGCAGCAGGCCCGAGAGGCTCGCGCCGCGCGCTCCGGGGGCCGCCATGTTGCTCGAGCTCCCAAAGGCTCACTGGCCGAGGGCGCGAGTCGGACCAGCGTGCGCCGCCCTCTTGCCTCAGAGCGGGGCCCGGCCAGCCCGGACCTGCGCCACACACGCTTCCGCCTACTCTAAGCCTTCCTTCAGACGCCAAAGTCCAAAGGGCCGTGCTTCCCCGGCGCGTAATTAAACTCCAGCGCTGTCCACCCCGCCCCTTCCAGGTTCCCGGCCGCCGCGAAGCCTGGACGTTCAGAGCGCCAGATTCGACACGGGAAAGGCTGCTGCGGTCGCGCTCTAGAAGAGCTGGGAACCCATTGCCTTTGGAGCCCGACAGGGTTTCCAAGACAAATAAAATTCAAATAACTATGTACACGTCAAAAAGAGCCGACTTAAGAAAGGCCTCCCCAGTTGTCCCACTCTTAAACTGAGATCAGCCGATTCGGCACGGCAGTGACAGCGGGACAGCATTCCCGCCAAGAAAGACCCGAAAGGTAAAGAGGGTAGAGCAATCCTCAGAGGAGAAGCTTCTTTATGTAGGCAGTGAGGCGAGTGGTTTTGTGTTAACAACAACAACAACAACAGTTTTTTTAAAAAGTGTCCTGTGACCCTCGGGGTGCTGAAAGTGCGGGCGCGAATGGAATGTCCCGCGAGCGGGGGAGGTGGTGCGGAGAGGAGGCAGCTGCAGCTGGTCCCCGGGCTGCCGAGCCAGGTGTGCCCACGAGGGACTGCGGGGGAGGAGGGGGGCGAGCCTCAGAAGGGCTCTTTGAGAGGCTGGCATTACTTAACCTGAGAATAATGTAGGGCCCCTTAATTCACCTTCCCCCACCCCAGATCCAAAGGCAAAGGAGGGGGAGCCTGTAGGAATTTTCTGGTACCTGACCTCTCCGGAGGTCTACAGAGGTGGCTCATTGCTTTCCGGCAAGACAGCCCCTGTGGTGTGGAGTACAATCTCACATGTTCGAACTTTGTTCACTGTGCAGGGTTTGATCCTATGACGGAGGAAGAAATGGACTGACCCAGGAAACTGAAGCTGTTTGGATCCATGAGTCACGAATAAAGGCAGCTGCCCACTGTAACCAACACCTCTTTGATTATGGTGTGACTAGTTTCGCACCCAGTAGACTGGGGCTGTGACTGGACTTGTGAATGGACACTTGTCCACATGAACGAGAGCCAGAATAGCTTTCTAACCATTATATGGAGACTGTTTTCAGTTAAAGTCATTGAGCCTGGTACTCACCATCAGTACTTAACATTCAAGGCATTCTTGATTCTTATTTTTATAAATTAAATTCTGGAAAGTTAAAAAAAAAACACCTTGAATGAAGTAGTGTCACAATATAAAGAAAATTATATAGATGTTACCCTGTGGTTGGATCTCTTAATTTCATTGTGGTATAAATAGAACAGCAGGTGTTCACAGGTACTAAGTGGGTTGTGTGCCAATATCACCAAAGCTTTCAGTTCCAACCACGTTAGTTGGCTTTTGGTTACTTTTTTTTTTTCCTATTAAAAATTTGTTACAAGAAATGAACTCTGAATTCACCAAAAACTAGTGTTGCACTCATAAAAATAATTTTGCCATGTTAGAAGACACGTTTTGGGAAGAAGACATCTGGGAATATAAATCTAAAAGAAAACCCAAACCAGTACATCCAAATAATTGTTCTGAAAATATTTCAGACTCTGTTGAAAAAGTAACAGATGGGAACTACCCATCAAAAAGAAAAAGAAACACAAAAAGAACTTCAGAAAAGCCAGGCGAGACAAAGGACCACAAAGTGTGCCTTGCAGAAACGGACAGTCAGATATCTGCAGGTTCCAGTCAGAATTCGAGCTGTAATGATGAGATTCAGCAGACTCAAAGCCAAGAAACAACACCAAAAAAGCAGTGTAGAACTCACAGAGGCAAGCAGGTGACCCCAAAGGTGCGCCCAGTGTATGATGGATACTGCCCAAGCTGTCAGATGCCCTTCTCCTCACTGCTAGGTCAGACGCCCCGGTGGCATGTTTTTGAGTGTTTGGAGTCTCCACCGATCTCTAACACAGGTAAGAAAAGGCCCAGTGAGGCTCCCGTTAGTGTCTCCTCAGTGCTGGGATTATAGGCACTTGGAACCATGCCTGACTTGTTTATGTGCAGGTTGGTAATTAGAACCCCGGTCCTTGTGTTCACAGCAGGTACTTTATGGAATGGACTGAGCTGTCATCTCAATTTCTTCTCAGTTTCCATAAATGTCACTGAATCTTTCACTCTGTTTTTTCCTACTTAACTCTTTTAAGGACCATATAAGTTAGATGGTATCAACATTTTATAGATAAGCGATCCTAATGGCTGAATAGTCAGGCCTCTTTGTTATCCTACTTTAGAATTAGATAGAAAAGTATAAATACATTCGGATCCTAAATATGGATATGTTGTATTCATCATGCGTGTTAGTGTACCGGAAGAGGAACTAGAAGGTAGTCTGAGATGATTCAGTCTCACAGAAATGTGCCAGTAACAGAAGAGATGCCATGTTTTTATTATATTTTAAGATAAATGTCATGTTTAACACATAGAAAATTCTCCTTGGACTATGTGGGGAATGACTTATGACTATTTGTTTTTAAGTTACCTCCAATTTCCTTGTGAAAAGAGGATCTGAAAAACAATCTAGAATTATTTGGTTTAAATTTAATAACTAGATCCTTGTAAGATTATGTTGGATTAATTTTTTGGTGTTTTAATGTTGATCTTGGCAACAGCTACCCATAGATATTGCCATAGTTCTTAGAGGGGACCCATGGTGGGACCCAGTGCTTGACAATGAGGAGGTGGGCAGATATCTGTGTGTTCAAGGACAGCCTGGTTTACATAGAGAGTTCCAGGATAGCCAGGGCTATGTAGAGAGACCCTGTCTCAAAACAAAACAGTGGACTGTGATTTTGTGCTTAGTGGTTACTTTATGGTGCTAGTGCTGTCAAGGTTTATTGTATAAAATGGTCTTTTTTTTCCTTTTTGACTATTTTCAGAGTGTCCAGAGGGTTTGCTGTGTACCTCCACAATTCCTTCTCATTATAAGAAATACACTCACGTCCTGCTTGCGCAAAGCCGGGATAGCAAGGAGAGTCTCAGCAGCCCCTCGCACGCATTGGCTGGGCGGTTTGCTGCAGCGACACCAGATTCTCCTTATAACCTTGAGGAAAGACGGTCTGTGCTTCTGAAAACTGGGAACTCAAGAAAAGTGTTAGAAGATTCTTTGTTGATGATACAGTGTCTAAAAACATCTCTGCCTCCAGCTGAAACCAACAGGAAGAGCGTCTCTTCTCCGTGTTCTCAAATGTCTCTAGTTCCACAGCCTGCAGAGTTTGTTAAGAGAGACCAGCTGGTGGGAGGTGGACCGCCTCTTGCTGAGGTTGTATTCAATAGCCAAAGCGAGTCAGGGAGTACGGGTTTGCCATTGCCAGAAAATGACGGTGGCGGCTGTGAGATCTCTTATTCTCCGCTGCACAGTGACGAAGAGACTTATGACATAGACCAAGAGCTGGACGATTCACAGCAGGAACTATTTTTTACCCAAAGCTCTAAAGACAGCAGCCTAGAAGAGGAAGGCTCTGCCATTTTTGAAGACTTTCATGGTCCCTCCGCAAAGGAAGCAGAGGGGATCTGGCCCACAGCGAAGAGCCTGGTTGCTCGGGCTAGGTGTAGTTCGTTGAGTGAAGGCAGTACACTAAATGACTCTTTTCTTATCTCCCAAACCCCGAGCAGGTTTTCCCGAGAGGATCTATCACACACAGATGCAGCCTTCCTCTTCCTCTCACCTGCGTTGGCAGTGGGAGGTTCTGTTTCTAATTATCAGACCACTAAGGGCAAGCCTGATGAGCCAGAAAAATTCCACTCACTTGCATCAAGTTATCAGCCACAGAAAATTGAAACGTCAGCTGTTGGCAATCAGACTTCTCTGCCGTTACTTACAAGTGCCATGTCAAAGCCACGGGACAAGGAGGGAGGCGAGCGTCTGCCTCTGCATCCAGCCCTAAGTCAGACTAGAGGATTACAGAGTAAGGGCTTGGGTGCTCCAGGTGCTAACTGTGCCTGCAGGAACGCACAGAAGCCCGCTAGCACACCTCTTGACAAGCCCTTGGGCACATCGCCTTCCAGTGCCAAGTGCAGCCCAAGCCAACCTTCTAAGAGAGTCATGAAGCAAATGGATATAGGTGTGTTTTTTGGACTACCACCCAAAAGACAAGAGACACCACGGAGGGGAAGTGCATCAGAAGGGCCAAATGTCAGTCCAGTTGTGAGCCCCAATGAAAAGAGGCCCCGGTTGAGTAAGAGGAAAGCACAGAGTTCTCTGAGTGACTTAGAATTCGATTCAAAGAATTCAAGTGAGAGTCAGCTCTCTGTGGAACTGTCTGGAGAGAGGACCCAACATCGAAGAAAGAGACATAAAAAGTCAAATTCACCCCGGGAAGGAACATACCAGCGCAGGTCAGGTCACCTCAGTAACAATCCAGAGTTGGGAACAGTCAGCTTGAGCAAAGGCAAAGCCTTTGTAAGACGGACTCACGGCAGGACGCAGAGAGGGAACTCAAACGCTTCAGAGTCCTCTGGTGCAGGGAAGTGGAGAAGAACGTGTCCGTTCTATAAGAGAATCCCTGGTAAGTTGTAATACCAACTTCAGCTTATCAAGGAAGACACAGCAACGTTTAGCGTCACGGTTTTTGTCTTTGGGTAGAGAAGTTTGAAATAATTTATGTAGAGTATATATTTTCTTTGCTTTTTATAATACTTTATGAATCTTTTAACATGATCATGGTTTGGGTTTTTTAAAATTTCTTCATTATCAGCAAATTTTTGTCAACCATTTTATACATGATACTATAATTAGGTAGCTATTATAGATTATAGAAAGGCATGTGAACAGTGGAGATTCCACATAACATTGAAGACTGTAGGACGTTGGAGTAAATATAACAAAAGCCAGCGTCTAAGCACTGCTCAGGGTACACAGCCTCAGTGACTTGAAAGAAGGAGAGTGTAACCAGCTCTTCCTTACCACAAAAGCCAATTTTCAAGCAATGTGAGAACCTAGGGCTTTCTGTTTTCATATGTTCTAATTGGATATCTGCCCATGCCTTCACAGATAAGTTCATGGGAAAACTGAGCCCAGAAATGAATTCCATTGCTAAAGAGAGATAACTCTTCTATTAGGAGAATACAAGGGAACAGCGAGGATATACTCAGCTTCTGATATTGCACAGAAATGTCCCACTGATGTGGGGCCAGGGCCGGTTCTGTTTTCAGTGAGCATTAAGATTCCCTTTTTATACGTTACACGTGCTGAGTATTGGCCGCCTCTGTATCCTGGTGAGGCTGAGCCTGTTTGCCTGCACATCAGCTGTTAGCACACTTGACTGTTTCACTCATAAGCACACTTTAGAACAGTGTTTCTCAACTTCATTTTTGTTATTTTTCTCGGGGGAGACTTTTGAGGCAATTCCTTCTTATATCCTTCCTCCTCCGCTACCGACCCCAAAACAAAATCCAAGGACTACAGATAATATTGTCTGTCTTTTCTTTTACTTTGTCTCTTTGGAGAACTGCAAACTGTGGTAAGTTTTCTGACCCCTGAGAAGCCTATCAGAGTCACCCCCTCATTGGGATTCATGGCTTTGAAGTTCCAACTGATTCTCTTCTCAGTGCTTGGTAGAAATTGGAGATTTTACTTGCCCCACCCCTAAGCATCAGTACCACAAAAGTATTGATCAGGGAAAAGAAATGATTGGTTTGGAACTTAACATTCTTTAATTTTTTTTTTTTTTTTTTTGGTAAGATCATTCTCAAACCTCTACACTGGAGTATTTAGCAGATGCAGAAATTTTCCTTACCTTTTGATAAATGTATTTTTTTTAAGGAACTCATAGTGAAATTGAAGCATAAATGAGAGGTACAAAGTGGAGAGGCCTGGCCATCAGCCAGGACTTGGTGTGTGAGTGCCTGGCTCCTGCTCACACCATGCCGGCCGTCTCGTCTCGTTGCAGGGACTGGCTTCACTGTGGACGCTTTTCAGTACGGTGAGGTCGAAGGCTGCACGGCCTACTTCCTCACACATTTCCATTCTGATCATTATGCTGGGTTGTCGAAGGACTTCACCCGGCCGGTCTATTGTAGTGAGGTAAGTTTCAGTCCTCTAAACTCTGTTTTTTGGGATATCGTGGCTTTGAGAAACTTATACCATATTGAAAACTAGAAGAGCCATCATTGTTCTGGAGAAAATGGCTAAAGCAGATTGGACATTTAGGTTTAAAAGTCAGATATGTCACCATCAACAGATACAACCTATTTTTACAAGCATGTATCTTATTACATGAGAACAATAAATGTCCTTACAGTGTACTCACTAAGCCAAGGTTCACTGAGTAAACATTCTTCTGAATGCCTAAGTAGATATAGAGGCAAAATACTTAACATTAGGGAGCTTGTATCTTCCAGGTAAAGCTAGGGCAGCTTTATTACCACAGCACTGGTACCTCAGACTCTGTCCCCAGCTGTTTAGAAGGAAGTTTCATGGTGCAAAATACCTTGAATTGGTTGTTAGATCGTGAACACTTCACAGTTCCCAGGGGGCTTCAGCGAGAAAGTGATGTAACCCTCACAGCGTAGTCTGTGACGAACCTCAGAAATATGTACTTTGAGCTTTCAGAAAGTTCAGAGTATCTAGAACATACCACAGGGAAACACAGAAGATAAACCCGCAGCAGAGGGTGGGGACCAGGTCAGGATGTGTTTTGTGTGTCCTGCTGGGAATAATGGGCTTCTCCCAGATGAACAAGCAGCAGGGTGACATGGGTATCTTCCAGACTTGTCCCTCCTGTGGAGGGTCCACGTGCATAACAGTGGTAAACCCGAGAATACTGACATGCCATGGCTCTAAACAGAATATGACACAGCACCACTTTCTTGCCTTGCAGATAACTGGCAATTTGTTGAAGAAGAAGCTTCGTGTACAAGAACAGTACATCCATCAGTTGCCGATGGACACAGAATGTATAGTGGATGGTGTCAAGGTTGTTTTGCTGGATGCCAATCAGTAAGTATGAAGGCCGCCTCAGTACCCACTTGTCACTGTAGGTGCACACCAGTGGCATAAGAGGTGCCTGCCGTAAACAGCATTGAAAACGAAAATGGCGGCATGGCTGTCCGAGAACTTAGAGCTGATAAGCTGCACTCTTTTTTTTTTTTTTTTTTTTTTGTTTTGTTTTGTTGAGACAGGGTTTCTCTTTATAGCCTGGGCTGTCCTGGAACTCACTCTGTAGACCAGGCTGGCCTTGAACTCAGAGATCCGCCTGTCTCTGCCTCCCAAGTGCTGGGATTAAAGGCATGCGCCACCACTGCCCGGCGATAAGCTGCACTCTTAAATCAGCGTAAATCCTATTTCTATTTTTGAAAAAACAATTTCACAATCAGATTAAGTGTAGAGAACATCTGTTGTCTAACTCATATTTTGTACAGTTGACTGGTAACACTTTATATTAAAAAAAATACTTTGTTACTGGTCTTGAAAGAGGCGGTTTTCCATTTTCCTTAACATAACCTACATAAAGTAAAATCTGATATTCTATTTGATTGCCAGAGGATTGGGCCTCTGCTACCACCCTCTTTTAAACTAAAAAAAAAAAACAAAACAAAACAAAAAACAAAAACCTCATTCCATTTTAGACTCTATTTGGAAGATTTCTTTTTCCATTGAAATGGATAGTATTCTCTCTCTCTCTCTCTCTCTCTCTCTCTCTCTCTCTCTCTCTCTTCCTCTCTCTCTCTTTCTCTCTGTCTCCCATCTCTACCCATCTCCTTCCTTTTCTTCTCCTTCTTCCTCCCCATCCCTTTTCCATCTGCATCTCTGCCCCACACTGTAAGGTGCTATCAAGATTCATGTGACCCAAATACAGCAACCCACTACGCTTCTTTCTGAAATGTGACCCTATTCCATAGAGACCATAAGCGTCTTGGGAAAGATGTAAGGCAAAATCTAGATTTGCTGAAATCCAGGCCAATATTATGTTAGATTCTTAAAAAAAAAAAAATGGTTTCTAGCCTTGCTGATACTTCTTTTTTGATTGACGGTTTGAGTTCTATGTTTTTTGGAGTTGTTGTTATTGAAACGTTTACCACAAGTCACACACTTCACATAAACTATTCGGTATAACTAGTGTCTCACCCAACACTTATCAGACAGAAGTTGTCCTAAGGGCTTAGAAGCTAGGCCAGCCTGTCCTGGAGACAGGACCTTATTAGAAATGTGCACCGTAGACATGAGCTAGCTTCCCTGCACACTGGTGCAGCTGATGAAGTCCGTTCTCCTGTTGATGTTGAGAGACGTGCCCTTGCTCCAGGTGCTTTGTCTGTTCCCTGCATGTTCTCTAAAATGTTTGTGTCCAGCTGTCCAGGTGCTACCATGATCCTTTTCCAGCTTCCCAACGGTGCTGTCATACTGCACACTGGAGACTTCCGAGCAGACCCCAGCATGGAGCGCTCTCTCCTGGCGGGCCGCAAAGTCCATACCCTGTTCCTAGACACCACGTGAGATACTTTATGCCTTCTTCCTTGTCCCACCGATAGCTATGCCCTGTGTTGTATGGGTAATTTGGTTAGATCATTTAAATGATGACTTATAGCTAATTTATGTTTTAAGAGTGTTTATCAAAAAGATGCCATTTAAAAAGCCTACTTAAATGCAAATTTTGAATTATAGGCCTTAATTTTTTGTTATTTTAATTTTGAAAATGTTTATAGGACAGTCGTGTTACTAAAAAAAAAAAAATTAGGGGACAAACTTTAGGAAAACATCTTTTAAATTATTTTTTTTTCTGAAGTGTCCATATAGTTTCTTGGTATAGTTGTGAAGAGGAAACAGAGGCCATGATGGGGTTTTTCTTATGAGTATTGGAATAACTTTTATTCTTTTCTTAAAAAGGTAATTTATAAGTGATACCTTTGAATCCTTCAGTGATACAAATATAATCATCTAAGTGTTTATACTTAGATTATGTGGTCTTAGCCTTATTAAGGTACAATTGACAGAAATTATGTGTATTTGTACTATACAATGTGTTTCCATGTATTAAAATGACTCATTGATTTGTTAGGACTCAAGTATATAAACATTTTAAGAATTCTTTGAATAAGATATTTCAGTAAAAGATAATCTTTCCAAAAAAAAAAAAAAAAAGGCAGAAACACCAAAGACAAGTCTTTCTATGGCCATTTGCACCCAGTGATGGTTTCATTCTTTCATGTGTTCTTTAAATGGTAGATAAATTAAAGAAGTAACATTTTTTTTAAATGTAGTTTTATTCTGCATATGGTTCTGGAGTTCTTTGTGTTAGAAGAAAGGCCTGGGATTCTTTCTCCTTTTTGATGACTAAGTACCAAAAACAGTTCTGTAAGTCATAAAAAATCATTTGTCCAGTGTTTATAGTGTGTTATATTTTAGAAAAAAAATCACACTTTTCATCTCAAAATATATACAGATAATAGCTGGGAGCCAGCCTTTCAATGGATGTTTTTGAGCATGCAGTCCAGCTAGATCTGTTAGGTATTTTTAAAAGATTTGTTTTTATTATTTCTTACTCTGTGTCTGCGTGAGTGCATGCACTTGAGTGCAGGAGCCATTGGGGACCTAAGGCGTTAGAGCCCCTGGAGCTGGGGCTACAGGCCAGGTTAGCATCTGACTCTTGTGGGTGCTGGGAGCTGAACTCAGGTCCCCTGGAAAAACAGTCTGCACTCCTAACCCATGGGCCATCTCTGCAGCCCCTTTGTCTGCCATATCCTTGTGATGTATGCATTTATGTATTTGTGAAAGGAAATAACCATGTGTATATCACTTTTAATTTGAAATGCTACATTAAATTCATCTTTAGCTTATTTATAAGTCAGAATTCTTTCCTATAAATATAATCTCTTTTGGTTGTATTTTCTTTGATAGTAACTTGGGTTTTAAAAGTAGATACTGAGTTCTATCATTCATAAGTAAAGCGGTCAACTGGGAAATATATTCTTATTGAGAAGAAAAGTATTTAGATAGGAAACTTCGAAGATGATAACAACATAATTAAAAAAATGCGTGGTGAAAACTTATCATTGTGCCATAAATTGGCGGTAACTGGAAACGGGTGTTTTCACTGTAGGCCGCGTGGGACTCCGTGGTTTTCGTAGTTACACTCCTGGTATATGAACCTCGCTGGTTCGTTTTCTTGTAAAGTAGTAGCATCGGAGCAGAGCCTCGGCTCTCACTTCCTCTGTCAGTAAAAACCAACTGCATGTCCTTGTCACAGATACTGCAGCCCAGAATACACCTTCCCATCTCAGCAGGAGGTTATCCAGTTTGCCATCAACACTGCCTTTGAGGCTGTAACTCTAAACCCGCGAGCTCTTGTTGTCTGCGGCACCTACTCTATTGGAAAGGAGAAAGTCTTCCTAGGTGGGTGGCAGCAGTATCTAATTTACATTAATATATTATAAAGATCAGTCTCGCGAGCCGGCCCTTTCAGCCCTGCTCCTGCATTCGATACTTACTTTCTGAAATGATCCAGTATTACCTTTGAAGTTAGAGGGAAAATGGACAGTGCTCGACACCTTTAAGCCAGGAGGCTAAACTCCGTGGGAACATTTGACAAGTGCATCTGTCTTGACACTTATGTCTATAGGCAGTCCATGTGGCACCGTGGTCTCAGCCTTGAAAGGCGCTCACTGGATAGTGTGCGGCATCATTCTTTGCTGTATCCACCAGCGAGCCAGCAGAGAACAATTTAACTTTTGCTCCTGAGAGACTGCTTCTGTCTTCCTATAGTTTGTCTACGTGATAGATGTGTTGTCTAGTTTCTGCAGAGTGCTCCCAAACTCTTCAGTGTGATAACACTATGCCAACCTCTAAGAGATGAAGTGATAAGGCCAGGAATTTAACGTGTGCCAAAGTTCTTCCTTTCCATCTGCCTCCTTCTATGCTTTCTTCTAAGATTAATTGTATTTTTAGTTATGTGTGTATGTGTGTGTATCTGCATCTGTGCATGGGAGTACAGGTGCCCATAAAGGCCAAGGATCACGTCAGATTACCCTGGAGCTGGAATTACAGGTTCTGAGCTGCCCAGCTAGGATGTTGGGAACCAGACTGGGGCCCCTGCAAGGGCAGTCTGTGCTCTCAGCCACTGAGCCATTTCAACGTGTGCTTCCTATGCTTGCTTTGTAGTTTTTAAATGATAAGTAATAGACTTTTTAAAATAAGTTCTTTGGCTTTCTCCTAGTTAATTTCACATAGCTAATGAGCAAAATCATTTGGCTATTTGTAGTTAAAATGAGGATGCTTGTTTTGTGAATTTGTTTTTCATTTGTTAAATTTTTACTTTAAAATGTGAGTAAGTTGTAACTTTGTTTATTTAACAGGCTATGGTTTCATTGTTGTTGTTTTTTTTATCTTTTGCTTTGCCTACAGCCATTGCTGATGTTTTAGGTTCAAAGGTGGGCATGTCCCAAGAAAAATATAAAACTTTGCAGTGCCTCAATATTCCAGAAGTCAGTTCCCTCATAACCACAGACATGTGCAGCTCTTTGGTTCACCTCCTCCCAATGATGCAGATTAATTTTAAGGTAAGCATTGGAGATGTGTATCTTTTAAGATAAGGCAGGAAAGGGATGTATCTGAATAAAACCTTAAGTAATTCTGTGAGAATGAAAATCCCCCCCCCCCCAGGAAAACATTTGATGTTCTTAGCTTTTCTGTGTATATAGCTTTGTAGTGCAATTCACATGCCCACCAGGACTTTGGACACCTGACGATTAGCCAAAAGGAAAGAACACAGATAGAAAAGCGTGTCCCATCTGGTCATCCAGACTTCTATTTTAAGACCACTTTTCCTGGTCATTTCTAGGTGAGTGAGGGAGTTAAATAGTTGCAAGTTTTTCCTCAGGCCTCTTTTGTTCCATTCTGATTTTGGCCCCTATCAATGCTGGCATGAACTGCCGGTGTATCCTGACAGGAAGTTCTAGTGTGATTCCCTGGGTATAATCTCAAACATGTCATATGAAAGGTCTGATATGTCACTGTGGTTTAGGGACCTATCTCAGATTTAAGTTCTAGGATTTTTTTTTTTATTTTAACGTTTTGACACCTGCCAGTGGAAATAGTAATGTAGTGTAATAAACATGATTTAGAACATGATGCACAAAATGCAATTTTGCTTTTGCCATATTCATAAAGTAACTTTCCCGAAGCTTTTAAAACTAGGAAGCCTGTGCCTTACAAATAACAAGAGACCAAGAAAACAAATGTTCACTGGCGCATGAGGTGAAAGCACCAAGATTCAGAAGTTATCTTCCTAAGTTTATAATCCAAAACATTTCCAGATATAACCAAGGCAGGGTTTTTCACATTGGTAAATAATTGGATCAATCTCGTGAGCACTGTAAGCTGGGAGCTGCCCACTTGGTGGAGGTCTCAGGAAATGCTCATCAGAAGGGTGGGCGCCTCCGACCTGGAGAACAGCAGCATTGTTTTCTTCCTGACTCAGTCTGTTTCATCTGAGCAGGTTGTCAGGGTCGGGGAGTCAGTATCCAAGGTCCACAATAACCAGTCAGTGTTATGGACAGTGGAGGGTTAGAACCTATCACAAGGGTGTTGGTGGATGCTGTCTGCTGTAGAGAAGGCCAAGTGAGGGAAGGAAAGTCGACTTCCACCAGAGCTGCTTGTTTGACAAGCATGGCCTGTCTTAGAGTTTTACTGCTGTGAAGAGACACCATGACTAAGACAAGTCTTATAAAGGACAACATTTAATTGAACTGGCTTACAGGTTCAGAGGTTCAGTCCATCATCATCAAGGTGGGAGCAGGGCAACATCTAGCCAGGCATGGTGCAGGCAGAGCTGGGAATTCTACATCCTCATCTGAAGGCTGCTGATGGACGACTGACTTCCAGGCAGCTAGGATGAGGTCTTATAACCCACACCCACAGTGACACACCTACTCCAACAGGGCCACTCCCTGGGCCGAGCACATACAAACCGTCATAGGACCCGTGCAGTGGCATAATGATGGAGAGGCCAGGCGGCAGAGAGCTGAGGAGGAGTGAGAAGGCTGTCCGTCCGTCACACACTGATGGCCAGCCTCTAGGACGGCCATACTAAAGGAGGCACAGTGAAACCACCCCTTCACATGCACTTGAGTAGCTATAGTAAAGCAGATAGACAGTAGCTGCTGTTGTTGAGGCTGTGGGGAAATCTGAGCCCTGTTCTCTGCTATTGGATCCGAAGTGATGCCCTTACGTTCCGTTTGTTGCTGACCTGATCAGTCCTGGGCATATCCCAGTGCTACCTAAGGAAAACAAAAACATCACCACGCACAAAACTGTGGAAATATTCACAGTACCGTGATCCATAGCAGCCAAAATGTAGAGACAGCCCCAGTGTCCATCAAATAGTGAATGAACAAATATAATGTGATGTGTCTGTAAGGCAGGACATTCTTCAACCACAAAGAGGGTGGGATACTAATCCATGCAACAGCATGAACTATGAGGGAAATGTGCAAGACTGAAAAGGCAGACGCAAATCTATGTGTCCTGTGGTTTGGTCCGAGTGTAAATCTATAGGACCAGGATGCCTGCCCGGTTTGGAAGACAACGGAGAGTGACTGCCGGGGTAAAGAGCTTCTTTTCTGGATGACGTAAACGTTCTAGAATTTGGTAATGGCGATGATGCGCAACTTTGACTTTGTAAATAGACTGAGAACGGCTGAACTGTGTGATTTTAACGCTGGCAGTCGCTGCCTAGAAGCCAGGAGACCAGACAGACAGTGAATAAGCAAAGAAGAGGTAAATGGAGACCAGAGGCAGAGCGTGGCGGCTGAGAGCAGCCAGAGCACTGCAGAAGCTGGGCACACAGTGTGGCTTCCTGGGAGAACTGAGTAAGGTTTTGTTGTGGTGGGATGACTCGGGAGGTGACTCGGGAGATGACACTGGACAGGACACGGGAGGTAAGGCAGCAATTGGTGAAGTGAGATCTCTCAGCAGCCTTGCTCAGAAAAAGGACTCAGATGGCTCCTGCACAGCCAACAGCTTTACAGACTGTTTTCTGGTCCTCAGGAGCTTCTTTTAGATTGTATTTTTATCGTCCCAGACCTAAACAGAAATAAATCTTGAGGCAACTGCAAACTCAAGTACAGTTTTTATGCAGGAACTCAAACAGGCTTTCAGGGCAGATTTGGAAGCCTTTATTCTGAGCACGATTTAGGCTGGCGTTCTTGAGAAAGGAGTGACCTGGTACTATTGTCTAAATTTTTAATACTCCCTGAGCTTCTTTTACCACTTCTGGGAGTTTATATTAAAAATTAATCCTATATGAAAAGGGTATTTTTTAGGGCTCCCAGACGATGAATGTCTAAGAAAGATAAGAAAGAGCAGGTGGAGTCCCTCCAGGCACACAGACAGCTGAGGCTGTGAGGCTCCCGGGAGTGAGCCGTGCCTTCCTTACCTCACTGCCTGCTCTGGAACTAGAGCAGATATCTACTGTACTGCCTCAGGACTCTCCCATCCTCCCTGGGGTGAGCAGATAATGGTGAAGTTTGAAGCATCCTAGCCTAATAGGCATAGAGGAGTGGGATCTGATGATTCTTGTAATGCCGTATATCTTATATCTGTGTATCTTAATGACTATAGCCAAATATACCAACCCCAAATATTCGTACTGCGTCAGACATAATGGCTTTCTTGTTCAAAGACAAGCCCAGTAGTTTCCAAGGTATTCAGGGAAACTTTAAAGAGTTTTAGAAGCAAGCAAGTAAAATGCTTGCTGTACAAGGATTTGAGTTCTATCCCCAGGCCCATGTTAAAAACAAAACAAACAAACAACAAACGAAAAACCAGCTGGTAGTAATATGTGCTTTGTAGACCCAGCACTAGGAAGCAGAGAGAGAATCTCTAGGGCTCCCTGACCAGTAGCTTAGGATACTTGACAAGCTTCAGGTAGTGAGAGAACCTGGCTAAAAGGTAAACGGATCCCAGGGAACAGCACACAGATCGCCCTCAGGCCAACACAAGCCCATTCCATGTGTGCCTGAATCTACACACACACACACACACACACACACACACACACGGCACACACAGTCACATGCACTCTCATGTCTAAAAATAAAGGCTGAAACGCTGCAAACGATGCTTAGTTCATACTCTTCAGCTCATCCCAAGGTCTCACAGGTGTCACATGGTTGACTGCCACCTCTGACTTAACCCTTACTGACTAAATGTGGTAAAACACTATACAGAGATGCTGTGAGGGCTGCTGGCATTCTGAAGGAGACCTTTGCGATGTTGCCAAGGCATTTTTTTTCCTCACAAACTGGTTGCTAATAAACACGGGGAGACAGTCATAAATCAGGGGTTTTGTGTTGACTAAATTGTTTATAATAACTTTCCGAATGAGAGCAGCCCCACAACTGTAGCTAATGCAGCGAGGGGTTGCTGGCAGCCTTTTCTGTAGATTTGGCTCGTGTAACCACAAGTTTCTATTTGTAGCGCTGGCTTATATCACATGTTATTTTTAGAATAACTAATTTGTCTCATAGGAACCAAAAGTTGTTGCTCGTCTAATTCTTTCAGATAGCACACACACACACACACACACACACACAGAAATAACTATGTTGGTAATGGAGGTTGCAAACTAGACTCCAGTTTATGGGACTATGGGTACAATTATGCATATTGCTATCCATGGTCTCTGTTTACTGCCACTTCCTTTCCGGCTGAGGGTGAATCGGAGAAAAATAGTAATTAAACAACCAACCAAAACAAGAAGTTCAAAACTGTACAGTGCTACGGGTGTCATAATAGAAGCTCAAGTATCTGTAAATCCAGCTCCTAATATCAAAGTTATGAGCTGGCTAGAAATTCAGTCCTTTCATGATAGATATTTTTATATTTTCTTCAAATTAATAAAAGCTTTTGGTTGGTACAAAAGGAAGTCAAGCGGGGCTGGGAAGAAGGCTCAGCAGATGAGCACTTGCTGTGCAGCATATCCTGGGCTCGCATCTCCAGCACCCTGTACGAAGCAGGGGTAGATGCACATGCTTGAGCCCCAGGTCAGGTTAGTGACTGACCATGCCTCAAGGGACAGGTAGAGCATAATAGAACGGGATACCCCATGTCCTCTTCACACATGTACACATGTGCTTGTGCGCGAGCACACACACACACACACACACACAGGCACGATTATTTCATCAACAAAGTGCATTTTAATTCATTCTACCCTTTTGAAATCCTAGATTTCAACCTTAAACTCTAAAGGTTTGACGTTCAGAAAACTCCCCTATGTCAGCGTTACCAGTCTCACGCCACTGTTACCATCAGCTGTGTTTCTCCAGTCTTTCAAAAAGAGGTTTGTGAAATGTCACGGCTGCTTATGACTTTAGCACTTACAAGAGGACCAGGTGTGGTGGTTTGAATAAGAGTGCTTCCTGTAAGCTTATGTTTTTGGATGCATAGACACAGGAAGTGGCACGATTTGAGAAAGACTGGAAGGTGTGGCTTTCTTGGAGGAAGTGTTTTGCTGGGAGTGGGCTTGGAGGTTTCAAAAGCCCATAACAGCCTCAGTGTGTCTGTCTCTGTGAGTGCGTCTGTCTCTGTGGATCAACTCCTGCTCCAGCACTGTGCCATGCTCCCTGCCTTACTGATGATGGATTAAACCTCTGAGACTGTAAGCAAGCCCCTAACTAGATGTTTTCTGTGTAAGAGTTGCCTTAGTTATGGTGTCTCTTCCCAGCAATAGAACAGTGACTGAGGCAGAAGTTGGTACCAGGAGCTTGGGTATGGCTATGTCAGTCCCCACCATGCTGGAACACGGAAGACTGCGGACGTTTGAACTAGAAAAGTAATCGGACACTTTAAGTCGGGCTGGATGGGCCATCCTTGTAGGGGAATACAGGAGACAGTGTTGATGGTAATTTGAATTGTAGGGGTCCCACCTGAGACGTTTCAGAGGGTAAGAAGATTACCATTTGTGTGGTATTTTGGCAAAGAACATGGCTGGTTTTGCCCTTATCCTAAAAATCTGCCTAGTTTTGGACTAATAGCATTGACAGAGGAAATTTTAAGACAGCCTAGTATTGACCGTGCCGTATGATTATTAGTGATCACTCTTATGATCTATAGTGAAAGGAACAAGCTGGACAGAAAGACATGATGCACATTTTGGGGGAAGGGGCACCAGGAGGTCTAATGGAGCTGAGTCCAGCGCTCAAGGAGATAAAATGTTTAAAGAAACCTGATGTAAAAGGAATAAAGGAGTGGTGACCGCAGGGGAAGACCCCACCCAGCTAGGCTTCCAACCTGTGAAAGGAATTCACGAGAAGCTAAGCCGTGGAGGGAACCATCAAGAGCAGACAGCGGAAAGCCGATGCAGACCTAAGTGAACAAGGGTCCCGCTCCAGCCCCATCAAGCAGCAGAATTATGGAGTCTCCCTCCATGGCTAAGGAAAGTCAGCGAGGTCAAGAGTGTGTCAGGGATGTCCCTGCATGCAGGTCCAGAGAGGCCACTGTGTGAAGCTGTGAAGGTGAAGCCTGGGTTGCCTTAGAAACCCCAAGATGTTAAGATACCTCTCAGGAAGAGCTGCAGACCAGATGTGGAACCAGTCCGAAAGGAGAAGTGTGTTGCCGTCAACAACGCGGAAAGGAGCTAGAAACCCGAAGAGCACTCTGATGTCAGACCCGGATTGTAGAAGTTGGAGTCTGACCTGCTGCGTTTCCAGTCTTGCTTTGGCCCAGTATTTTCTCCCTGTACACCTTTCCTCCCTTTTGGGATAGCAGCGTGCACTCTGTACCACTGTCTATGGGAAATCTGTAATCTGTGTTTTGATTCCGATTTTACTGGGGTTTACAGTTAAGAGATTGCCCTGAGTCACAAAAAAGTTCGGAATTGTATATAATGTGTTGAGACTGTGGTAGACTATGTTGACTTTTAAAGTTGGACTAAATACATATGTCATACGATATGGCTAAATACATATGGTAAATACATATGCAGTCTGATATGGCTACAATCGTATGGGGGGGGCAGGGAGTGGAATGTGGACATCTAAATAAGAATGACCCTCTTAAGCTCAAATATTTGAAAGCTTGGTCACTTGGAAGTAGCACTATTTGAAAGGATTAGAAGTTATGGTTTTGTTGGAGTATGTATGGCTTTGTTGGAGGAAGTGTCACTAGGGGTAGGCTTTGAGATTTCAAAAGCCTGTGATAGGCCCAGTCTCTTCTGCTTTTGGTTCAGGGTGTAGAAGTCTCAACTACTTCTCCAGCCCCAGGCCTGCCTGTCTGCCTGCATCATGCTCCCTGCCATGATGATAACGGACTAGGCCTCTGGAACTGTAAGCCAGCCCCTAATTAAGTACTTTCCTTTAAAGAGTTGCCTTGGTCATGGTGTCTCTTCACAGCAAGAGAACACTGAAAGCAATAGAACTCTGAGACGTTAGCACACGCCTTTAATCCCAGCACTTGGGAAGCAGAAGCAGGTAGGAGTTTGAGGCCAGCCTGACCTACAGAGTGAGCTTCAGGAAGGATGGTCAGCGCTACACAGAGAACTCTGTCTCAAAAAACTAAAAATCAAACAAAAGCAAAACACACAAAAGCAATGAGTAAGAGCACACATCAATTCCGATTAGTGTCCTGAAGACTGAGATGAGTCCAGCTCACTTTTGAGGTAACAGCAAATGCCCAAGAAGAATGCTGTGGTACATCTTTAAAACGTGAGTCTGTACTGAGCACAGTGCCACCTCAGTGGATTCCTGTGTCCCCTCCTCAGCCCCCATCAGCTTGTGCCCACAGGCTTGTGCTGCATTCTGTTTAGTGTATTCAGTATTGGTGTCTCTGTATGTAGCTTTTGAGCTAACTCAGATCAGGTTTCGCTTTAACTTGGCTACTTAGGTCCCAAATAACTTGTAGGGCTTCTTTCCAAATGCTGCCTTGATCAGTCCCGGAAAGTAAAACAGGAGCTTGTGTGTGTTTCCCATGACTGTCTCTTATGAAGCATGGCACCGGATTCTTGCACACCGGTCTTAACAGCAGAAGCTATCCGTGACTGCCCATGTTAGATCTCTAATCTCACCCCTTAATTCTACAGGATCCATCTCCGTTGACTCTGAACAGCAAACCAATGCACTGTTTTTACTTCACAGGGTTTGCAGAACCATTTGAAGAAGTGTGGTGGGAAATATGATCAGATTCTGGCGTTCCGGCCCACAGGATGGACACACTCTAACAACATAACTAGCATAGCAGATATTACTCCCCAGACAAAAGGGAATATATCAATATATGGTAAAGTTATTCAGGTTGCCCATCTTTTCAGTAATTTCTCCTTTCTATTACATCTATTTGTGTGCCTCTACCACGTGTAGATGTGGAGGTCAGAGGTCAACCTGAAGGAGTCAGTTCTCTCCTCCTGCGGTGTGGGTCCCAGGGCTGACACTTGGTCATCAGGTGTGGTAATGAGTATCCTGTCCACTGACCCATCTCTCTGGCCTGGAGCTTCTCGCTTCTCCCTTGGAATGAACTTGGAATGCTTGTCTTACTTAAAGGAGAGAGAGAGAGAGAGAGAGAGAGAGAGAGAGAGAGAGAGAGAGAGAGAGAGAGAGAGAGA